>NC_041386.1:241647862-241652213 GCF_002162155.2 Triticum dicoccoides | reverse complement strand
CGCCCCGCGCCATTTGCCGCCACTGCACGCCGCCCGGAGCCGCCGCCTCGCGCCACCCGCGGCCCTGCCGGAGTCTCGCCGGAGCGCCGCCGCCGAGGTAGTCGCCGCCCGGTTTTTGAGAAAAAGCCGATTCGGTTTTTTTTAAATAGATCGGTTTTTCTCCAGTTTATTTATTTAGCGAGCGTTCGCTCGTCCGTTCATTTTAATGAACGTGTTTTTCATTTAGTTCCTGTTAATGAATGTTCATTCGTTAACCTGTTTGTCGTTTTTCTTTTTCTTGGATTAAATCCTTGATTTTTCTGATCGCGATTTCTGATCCGACGTTCGTTTTAGTTTAACTTTTCGCCCGTTTGTCGGAATCAGGCGATTCAAGCACCTAGAGTTTTGTCTTGAAACCCTCTTTCCGTTTAACCAACCCAAACAAGTTTTTGCCTTAGTAAAATTTTCCCTAGTTTCAGATTAGTAAACGAAGCTTATTTCTTTTGTCGTTTGTCTTTCGTTGCTTCGTTCGATTTGATTCTTTTTGCCACCCAGAGTTCTTAAGTTAAACTTTCTGGTTAGATCTCTTATTCAAGTTTTACCTATGCATTAGATGAGTACTTATTGTATGCTTTTTTGTTTGCGATAGAGTACCCGGAGTGCGCCGCTTGCTACTTCGAATCGCTAGGTTTCACGGATCATCGGCAAGGCAAGTAACACTTTGATCATACTTCCTATTACCCAGTTTTATTGCATTAGATCAATCCCCACACATTGCATTATTAGGATCTATTTAAATTGTGGGTTTGGGAAGTAGTTGAGGTAGTACCTATTACCTGTTATTATCAAACCTTTGGAGTTACTTTTACGTTTGCTTGTTATGCCATGCTATGCTAGTAGACGTGGATTGGGAGAGTGTATCCATGACAGATGTGAGATTGTTAAATAAATGGTTTATCTAAGGTGGCAACTTAAATACACATCTGGGTGGATTGAGGCACCTGGGTATTCTAGCGATTGCCCGTTTTTCTTTTGGACCGACACCCAGGCTCAAAGGGATCATGAGATTATTCATATTAGAAACTTCCGTGTGCAGCCACAAGCTACTATGGGCTCTAGCATAGTTGACTAAGTTGTGCGAACTCTTATAGTGGTAGACTAGCAGATGTAGGGGATGTAGGTTGGTACGGTCTACCCGTTCGTAAGGTGCTAGCGCTTCTGAAAGATTATGTCTCGGTCATCCGTTTCTCAAACACCATGTAGTGCGAGAAATCCAACAGAGGAGATCGAGTCTTCTGGGTAAAAGTGCGCAAACCTCTGCAGAGTGTATGAACTAATCATGGTTAGCCATGTCCTCGGTTATGGACATCTTGAGTATCTGTACCTGGATTATCATGTGAATCTCATCATGTTACTCTAAAAATTAATTTTGTTGGGTTTTGTTTAATGATGATGCTTAATTGGGATTGAGAATGCTGTCAACCATTCTCAAAGTTTAACAACCACCATGATAGTTAAATAAAATTTATTCCTTTGCAGTAGGGAAAAATTGGCTTTACGCAAAACTGTAACCATAGAGCTTTCCACCAGCCAAATATGCATATAGAATAGCCTTATTCTTTTATCATTTCTCTATGTGTTACATTGCCAGCATATTCCATGTGCTGACCCGTTTCGGGCTACAACGTTAATGTTGCAGACTTTTCAGACGACGATTAAGGTGCTTTTAGGTCGTGGTTCTATACTCAGTGATGCCGTTGGAGTTGATGGACTCACTTATCTTCCAAGCCTTCCGCTGTTATCGTTATTAGATGGCCTTAAGCCATATTTATTGTAATAAGTTCTCTTTTGAGACTCTCGATGTAATAAGTGTGTGATTGCTACTCTGTTATAAATCCTTCAAGTACTGTGTGGTGTCAGCATTACTGATCCAGGGATGACACCTGAGCATAGATATTGGACCGTTTGAGGCCTGGTCGCTACAGGGGGGCTCTTGCCCCCTCTCTCCCGGTGGCGCCGGAACGCCGCCGGGGCCATCATCACGACAACGATCTACACCAACAACTTCACCGCCGTCATCACCAACTCTTCCCCCCTCTATGCAGCGGTGTAACCCCTCTTTTACCCATTGTAATCTCTACTTAAACATGGTGCTCAATTCTATATATTATTTCCCAATGATGTATGGCTATCCTATGATGTTTGAGTAGATCTGGTTTGTCCTATGGGTTAATTGATGATCGTGATTGGTTTGAGTTGCATGTTTTATTATTGGTGATGTCCTATGGTGCTCTCCGTGTCGCGCAAGTGTGAGGTATCCCCACTATATGGTTTGAAATATGTTCATGATTTCCCTACGGTGGGTGGCGTGAGTGACAGAAGCACATACCCGAGTAAGTAGGTTGTTTGCATATGGAATAAAGAGGACTTGCTACTTTAATGCTATGGTTGGGTTTTACCTTAATGATCTTTAGTAGTTGCGGATGCTTGCTAGAGTTCCAATCATAAGTGCATATGATCCAAGAAGAGAAAGTGTGTTAGCTTATGCCTCTCCCTCAAATAAAATTGCAATAATGATTACCGGTCTAGTTATCGATTGCCTAGGGACAAATAACTTTCTTGTGTGACAACAAGCTCTCTACTAAAACTAACTTAGTTGTGTCTTCATCTAATCAGCCCCTACTTTTTATTTATGCGCTCTTTATTATCTTGCAAACATATCACGTTACACCTACAAAGTACTTCTAGTTTCATACTTGTTCTAGGTAAAGCAAACGTTAAGCGTCCGTAGAGTTGTATCGGTGGTCGATAGAACTTGAGGGAATATTTGTTCTACCTTTAGCTCCTCGTTGGGTTCGACACTCTTACTTATCGAAAGAGGCTACAATTGATCCCCTATACTTGTGGGTTATCACGCACTTTTTTGGTCTAGGCGAGGTTGGCAGCTATGGTGAAGGTGGCTCCTGCTGACCCATCTTGGTTGACTAGTACCTGCTTCGTTTCTGTCTGGTCCCAAGAAAACAACTGCTTATTCTTCGTCGGGGCAGCCCTCGGGGCTTCTGGGACCTCTCCCGCTTCTGGCCACGTGGCAGCCGTGGCCCTAAAGGCGAGCTTGAGAGCCGTCAGTGCCTCCTTGGTGTCTCCGGACATGGTGAGGACGCCACTGCTCCCTGGCATCTTCATGCGGTTGTAGGCGGGGTGAGTCGCTGCCATGAACTTGGCCAGGGCCGAGTACCCGAGGATGGCGTTGTACGGGAGGCCGATACGAGCGATATCTAAGTCGATGAGCTCGGTGCGGTAGTTGTCGCGGGTACCGAAGGTGACGGGGAGGAGGATCTGCCCCAGTGGGCAGGTGGAGCCATCGAGGACCCTAGAGAATGGCTTATTGGGGTGGATCTGGCTGTGTGACACGTGGAGCAAGCCAAAAGCTTCCGAGGATAGCACATTGAGCCTGGCCCCGCCATCGGTGAGGGTCTTGGTTACGGCCATGTTATGGATGGTGGGGGTGCAGAGCATCGGGAGCGCACCCGCGCCCACGGTGGTCACTTGATGGACTCTTGAGTCGAAGGTGAGGTCGGCCTCAGGTGCCGCCCACCCCGGAGGAGCTCCCTGTCACGTGCATGCGGCGCCTGTTTGACAAAAGAACTGCTTGATATGGCGGTCCGAGTGTGGCGCCTGAGAACCTCCAAGGAGGGCTACGATGGCATGGGGCAGAGGTGCCGCGAAGTGCGCGATGAAGAGGCCTTGCAGCTCCTCCCAGGAGGCCACAGAAGACTCCGGCAGATTGAGAAGCCAGGAGAGTGGTACGCCCGTGAGGGCCATGGGGAACCAATTAGCCATGACCTTGTCACCGCCGCCTTCCACCCAGACGGCCTCCACATACGCCCGGAGGAAGCTTGCCGGGTCTGCCACGCCATCATAGAGAGGTGGCATCTCCGGCTTGAACTTGTGCGGCCATCGTACCTGCCGCAAGGCGGGGGCGAAGGCCCGGAGCCCCACAGCGCATCAGCGCGCACTTGTCGGCCCAGACGGAGGAGCGGCGCTCACCATGAGGGCGGAACGGGGAGCGAAGCAGGCGGAGCGGACGAAGAGGCGAAGCTTCGATGCACCCCTACCTGGCGCGCCAAATTCCGGATTCAGGGCTCCGCAGACCCTTGAGAGGTTCGAACACTGGGGTGCGCACGAAGAACACTCTCTCCCTAGCTCACTCGCTAATGATCCCATGGCCTAGCTCAAGGAACCCAAAGAACGAGAGACACAGAGATTTATCCTGGTTCGGGCCACCTTGCGGTGTAGTAACCTACTCCAGCTTTGTGGTGGATTGCCTTGAGGGCTGAGGATTAGCTAGTACAGTGGACGAACAACCTCAGGA
>NC_041386.1:241620782-241647262 GCF_002162155.2 Triticum dicoccoides | reverse complement strand
AGGCTTGGCCCCTCGCAAGGGTCTTGTGTTGTTGCTGCCGAACTGGGCCGTACAGGGCCGCTTATGGAGCCACGGCACGGGCCGCAGGCAGGCAAGTCTGGGCACCCCCGGTCCTAGAACGCCGACATAGGCACTATGCGGCTCGGGAGGGTGACTCCGAACTAAGGCTATTGTGGGCACAATTTTAAGCGCCCAAGCACCCTCCCCTCCTTGTGAATCAAATGAAGCAGTTGATGGAGCTCCACCGGATGGCAGAGCCAGCCATGAAAGACCTTGGTGTCTGGCTATGGTCCTTTGATCCCGTGCTGAGCAGCTATTTCGGTCTTGTGGTGAAGCTGTGTGACGTTGTGGCCCAGGTTAGGACCGTCAAGCGCTCGGTGTGCATTGAAGGGGCTCAGATGGAGTTCTCGATGACCATGGTGCATTGGCCAAAGATCAAGCCCGTCGAGATGGCCAACAGAGCTCCCCCAACTAGAAAGGAGCATAGGTGCCCAGAGCAACACTTCGCCGCCGTGATGGACAGTGCTCGGGTCGTAGAGGCGTTATGTTCCAAGGGTGTAATCCCTAAGTAATTGACCTGGTTGTGTATTAAACTGTGGTTGAACTTTGATGCTCTTATGTGACGCCCCGAGATCGATGCTCGAGAAGACTTCCTTATATTCCGGGTTTCGCCGTGTGTTTCATTTGTGCTTGCCCTTTTATTTTTGTTTTGCATCATGCCATCATCTCATAAATCTTTTGCATCTCAACTAAATAAATCGTATGGATCTTAGATCCATTTAAATCGAGGGAAGGATGACTTCTCTTTATAATATATCCTCCCGATATTAGTGGAGCTATTATAAAATAATCCATTCTTATGGAATCACCTAAAACACACTTGCAAATTTCCCCATGCCTTTGTTATCTCGTTGCTTGACCTCGAACCTTGTCCGTAAATTCTTTCGTCATTTTCCGGAGCTCCACCAAAAATCCGAATATTTTTGGACTCTTCTTTACCTTGAACTTATTCAAACCATTTGAATTAAATTCAAATGGATTTGAATTTAGATCTTTCAATTTTGGCCTTCTCTATTTTTCACAGAACAAACATATTTTTTTGTGAGTCCAGGAAATTTATCCCCATGCCTAATCCTATCTCCACCCTTCCTTTCCTTTTTTTTCTTTCTTTCTTTCCTTTGCAGTTTCTTTTCCAGGCTTTAGAAGCAAGGGAGGGAGAGAAAGCCCAGCACTCGCAAGCCACTGGGCCAGGCCGGCCCACTAAATCCCTTGAAGCCCAGCCGCACTCTATCCCAACAATACCCTAGCCCGATCCCCCCGGCCCACTCCTTCCTTTCATCCGCCTCCAACGCCGCATGCACACGTAGACATCGCCAGGAGCGGATCCCCTCGCTCGACCCCGCGCTCGGTTTTCCCCTGCATCGCCAGCGCGCCCCATCGCCCTCGCCGGATCCAGCAGGCCGCCGCCCAGCTCCCTCGCACCCCCGCCGGATCTCCTTCCTCGCCGCGAGCTTGCAGCGCCACCGCTCTCCTTCCTCGCGCCCGTCCAGCAAGCCCCCGTGTCGCCGCCTCGCTGCCGCCTCCCCGAGCTCCATGGCGCCGGCCTCCTTGCAAGCCATCGTCAGCAGCCCCGCTGCTGCAGTTCAGAGGCAAGCCCCTCCGACCGCGCCAACTCCAGCGCCCCTGCAGCCTCTCCTCCGACACCGGCGAGTAGAGACCGCCGTCGCGCCATCTTGTCGCTGCTCTTATGGTTCTCCGTGACCTCCATGTCCCGCTGGACCACTCCTTGCCCCGTTGCTGCTGGGTACCATTGCCCGAGCGCATGTCACCTCGACCACTGCCTCGCTACCCTCGTGCGCCTCCGCCTCTGTCGCCTCCGATGGTGGCTATTTCATTTTGGGCTTCCTGGAAAAGTCCTCTCCGACAAGTGCACGAGTACACAGTGTCTCATCCAGTATCTCTACCGACGTCCCCTGAATCGACAAGTACCAGCTTCACTACCGAACCAGGACGCCAAGTTCCGCTCCGTACGTGTACGACTACACCTGGGGACGCGACAAGCCCCGACGTGTACATCTACTCCATCAAGACCGGACCAACAAGTACCCCAACGTCTTGTGTACAACTACCATCGCCGAGATCGCGAGAACCTCTACTTCCTCCTCGAAACGTGAACGGCTACCGTTGACCCCAAGTGACTCGGATTCGTCAAGTCCTTCTACGAAAACGCGTACCACTACCATCGCGAGTACCTCTACCGTCGTCGTGTACCCCCTACTTCCACCACGTCCCGAGAACGTATACTTCCTCTACTTGGCACCGAACGAGAACCGGCCCGTTTGCACACTTCGAAGGTATAACCATCGAGACGCCGCCCGTGAACTAATGCATGTGTGATGTATGAGATGCTCATGCTTGCTCCATGCTCGAATTGTCGGTGCACGTTGCCCCTCTGTTGCCTTGTCACCATCGTCGACTCATGGGACACCCGGTATCCGGGAGTGCCCCATCATCTTGCATGACACGCTCTCGTCACACTTCCTTTTTTTTGCCCTAGCATCTCAATCGAGTACCGGAACCGGAATGTTGTCGTGGCACCATTTCCGTTGTAGTTGCCGTGACATCCCTTTTATTTCGCCTTGGCGACTAAATGCTTCTTAATATGCTCTTGTCAACTTTTCTTAAAATTGCATAAAACTTGAGCATGCCATCCGCATCATGTTAATAAAATTAAGATGGCATAAATTGTTGTTGCATCAAATTAGTAATGCATGTGGGGATTTACCGGATTCGTTGTTTGTTATATCCGGCCCCATTTAAATTGCTTAGGTTGTGTAGTTTACTCATGCTTCACCTCTTCCAAGTTAACCAACATTTAATATTGTTGAGTACCTAACCGAGAGTGAACTAAATAATTGATGTGGTGTTCCGTCAATACGCAACAGAGTTGCATATTGAGATCCACTTAATTTATAGGATTGTTTGTGCATGTTGCCATGCCATGCTTCATTAAACCGGACATGCATCATACTTGATTGTGCATCATGCCATGTTCATGTGTTGGTTGTTTACTATGTTGTTTGCTCCTTTTCCGGTGTTGCTTCTTCGGGTTGGTTCTGATAACATCGTGTTGTGAGGATCCATTGACTACGTCCGTTTGTCTTCTTCGTGGACTCGTTCTTCTTCCTTGCGGGATTTCAGGCAAGATGACCATACCCTCGAAATCACTTCTATCTTTGCTTGCTAGATTCTCGCTCTTTTGCTATGCCTATGCTGCGATACCTACCACTTGCTTATCATGCCTCCTATATTGTTGGACCAAGCCTCTAACCCACCTTGTCCTAGCAAACCGTTGTTTGGCTATGTTACCGCTTTGCTCAACCCCTCTTATAGAGTTGTTAGTTGCAGGTGAAGATTGAAGTTTGTTCCTTGTTGGAACATGGAGATCGTTCCTTGTTGGAACATTGTTTACTTGTTGGGATATCACAATATCTCTTATTTAATTAATGCATCTATATACTTGGTAAAGGGTGGAAGGCTCGGCCTTATGCCTGGTGTTTTCTTCCACTCTTGCCGCCCTAGTTTCCGTCATATGGGTGCTATGTTCTCGGATTTTGCGTTCCTTACACGGTTGGGCTATTATGGGAACCCCTTGACAGTTCACCTTGATTAAAACTCCTCCAGCAATGCCCAACATTGGTTTTACCATTTGCCACCTAGCCTTTTCTTTTCCCTTGGGAGTCGCGCTCCTGAGGGTCATCATTATTTTACCCCCCGGGCCAGTGCTCCTCTGAGTGTTGGTCCAAACTAGAGTCCTGTGCAGCGCCCCCTCGGGGAAACTCAAGGTTTGGTTTTAGTTGTATGGAGCGCTCATCTGAGTGTGCCCTAAGAAAGAGATATGTGCAGCTCCTATCGGGATTTGTCGGCACATTCGGGCGGTGTTGCTAGATTTGTTTTAACTTGTCGAAGTTGTCTTGTAGAACCGGGATACCGAGTCTGATCGGAATGTCTCGGGAGAAGGTATATCCTTTGTTGACCGTGAGAGCTTGTCATGGGCTAAGTTGGGACACCCCTGCGGGGATTTGAACTTTCGAAAGCCGTGCCCGCGGTTATGGGCAGATGGGAATTTGTTAACGTCCGGTTGTAGAAAACCTGAAGTTGACCTTAATTAAAATGCATCAACCGCGTGTGTAACCGTGATGGTCTCTTTCCGGCGGAGTCCGGGAAGTGAACACGGTGTTGGAGTTATGCTTGACGTAGGTTGTTCTAGGATCACTTCTTGATCATACTTTTATCGACCGTGCTTTGTCTTCTCTTCTCGCTCTCATTTGCTTATGTTAGCCACCATATATGCTAGTCGCTTGCTGCAGCTCCACCTCATACCTTTTACCTTACCCATAAGCTTAAATAGTCTTGATCGCGAGGGTGTGAGATTGCTGAGTCCCCGTGACTCACAGATACTTCCAAAACCAGCTTGCAGGTGCCGTTGAACTGTGCGGATGACGCAACCAAGCTCAAGGAGGAGCTTGATGAAGATCTTGTCCTTTATGTTGTTTCGTTCTAGTTGATCAGTAGTGGAGCCCAGTTGGGGTCGATCGGGGACCTTGTCGCATTTGGGGTTCTTCTTTTATTTTGGTTCCGTAGTCAGACCTTGATTGTATTTGGATGTTGTAATTCTTTATTCATGTAATTGTGTGAAGTGGCGATTGTGAGCCAACTATGTATCTTTTTCCCTTATGTATTACGTGGGTTGTGTGAAGATTACCTCACTTGCGACATTGCTTTCAATGCGGTTATGCCTCTAAGTCGTGCTTCCACACGTGGGAGATATAGCCGCATCGAGGGCGTTACAAGTTGGTAATTAGAGCCTTCCCCGACCTTAGGAGCCCCCACTGCTTGATTTGATTAGCAGCCGTTGTTGAGTCTAGAAAAAATGTTTTGAGTCATTTAGGAATTATATATCGGAGAGTTTAGGAGTTCTTTTTACTCCCTAGTCCCTTCATCGCTCTGGTAAGGCATCCTGACGTAGAGTTTTGACTCTTCTCTTCTCAAATTTTCACAAAAAAAAAATTTAGGATCACGTGGGTATCTTGGAATCGTTTTGATGGTTTTGTGACGAGAACATTGTTCTTGGTGCCTCCTGACATTTAGGGGTTGTGGCAGTGTCCTGGGGAGTTGAGCTCCGAGGTTTTGTCGTCACAATTTTATCGTTGCAGTTCTGGAATACCTGAGTTTATTACGCCGACATCGAAAATCTCTTTTATGCAGTTCGTTGGTGAGATAACCTCGACGCCACCCAGTACTGGTGCGGGAGTTTGGGAGTATCGCCATAACTTGTATAATGGATGCTTTTTCGAAGGTTGAGGTAGATGGTTTCCGAAGTTTTTCTCGGTTATGTGTTGAAGGATGGATACAGTTGGATGTAGGATTTGCTAGATTTGGGTGAGATATTATGCTTCCCCTGTATCCCCAACACCTGATTGCATAACCGGAAAGGTTCGGGAGTTTCATAAGTGGGAATTCAAGTAGCTCCTAGGATTTCTTTCCAACAGATGTATGATACGAAATTGGGGTTCGACGTCTAGTGGTCCGCCTATTCACGGTTGGTTTTACAGTGGTCTCGTTGTGTCTTAAAGAGTCCTTGGCTATGCCGACTCGGGGATGCTTCGTATGTCATGTGCACTGCCTTGTACATGATGGTGTTGTACGATCGAGCCCGTGTAGGCCCCAGCACGAAAACTTCGGACGCAATCTCTATCATATGTTTGTTCCGGCTTATTTTGCAAGCCAATCCTTTGTTTTGTTTTGAGTTGTGGTATTCGAGTTGCTTCGATGTCAAGTGTTTGATTCCATACCTTCCCCAAATGGTGTTCTCATACTCCGATGCGAATACTAATCCTTCTTGATAATCGAGATAGTCATGTCAAACCTTTTCAACCGGCGTGTTTTCTCTTCAAGTGGATCCGATCATTTCAACATCCGCAAGATCAACTCAAGTCTTCTCAACGGTGTCCGTTTCATCCATACCAAGTTGTCTTTGTTTTCCCACCCTCCCACCCTTTTTCTTCGAGGACTCGAATTTCTTACTCAAGTATCCTTTTATTATTGTGAAGTCTCTCCATTCCTTTTTTTCGTCAATGTTCTTACCCGGTGGTTTCCATGAAGATGTTCTACTAGTTCGTCACTTTTCATTCTTTTTCTTTCTCCGGTGGATTTAATTCAAGCTTTGTTCATCATATCTTTTTCCTCATTTCAATACCTTCTCTTGCCCGTGCACCTCATAATCATTCCCCGCTTGCTATTCAATTGTTCCGGAGTGCTGAAGAAATCTCAGAAGGCTCGTTTTGCCATTCAAGATCCGTTCAACTTATTTCGAGGTCGTTATCTCATTCAAGCCGTTAAATTCAACCGGTGCATTCTCTCTTTTAAATCGTTCTACGGTGTTTCTTTTGAGTGGGCCCTAACCCACAGGTCTTTTTCCAGGATCTTACCTGACTCGTCTAATTCTTTTCCGGAGTTACTCCCAAATTTCTTTTCGAAGTTTGACGTAAGAATGATTTATCATCAGTCAAATGTCTTTCCCCAAGATCTTCCAAATTCTTTTCATCGTTGGCTCAACCTCTTCGTTTTGATTCTTCCGGTGTGCCTCAATAATTCTTGGTGGTGTTTCTCGTCGTCATTTGAAGATCGAAGAAGAGTTTTACCTCCATATCTTATCCGTTCTCTCAGAGATTCGTGGTTCTAATTCGAAGCCATCCTCTCATAATTGTTTGATTGTGAGAATTCTTTTTATCCATCCGGAGCAATTCAGGAGCCTTTTCAGTTTGTTCATCCGGAGCCCATCATCTAAGATTTATTCATTCTCAGCTTTCAGCTATAATTCTCCAAATTTTACCGGTGCTTCGTTCAAGTGATCTTTAATCGGCTCGTGATCTCTTCGTTCTCATGTATCTAAATCCTCTCAAGCATCTTCGTGTATTTGCTAATTCTTCCCGGTGTTTCTTTATGTTTTATTCGTTCTTTCTCAATTCTTACGGTGGTTCGTTCAAGAGTTTTCTTCCTTCGTGTATCATATCTATGCATTCGTGCTTTTCAAATTCTACCGGTGGTTCGTTGAAGACCTTCTCAAGTTTGCGATATATCTCTCTTAATCTTTCTACGAGGATAAGTAGTATGCCAAATCCGTTGCTTGTCAGCAATTAAATTGTTGAAGGATACGCATAACATAATTCTTATTCTTGTTCCATCCAAGTGATTAATTCCTTTTTCCGGAGTGGTTCATCATATGATATTCTCAGTTCGAGATGCCTTGTCTTTTCTTTCCCGGAGTTCCAAGCTCTAATTATCACGGATATCCATCTAAATCATTGCAAGGGTTCACCTTGTGTTTTCAATTTCTCTTTCTTTTTATTCTTTTATTACCAGAGTTCTTCATGAAGGTTCTACTTGATGGATTCATCAAGGATTTAATTCCTTCTAGAAGTGTTCATCGACAGTCTTTGCTAAGAAGCTCAAGTTTTCTTCTTCTTGCTATCCGGAGTGCAATTCTTTCTACCATATTATCGGAGGTGGTATTATGTCATTCTTGATAATTTGAGTTCATGTTTCATGATTCACATATTATTAAGAATGAGGTATTTTAAATCCATCAATCTCGTGTATCTTGGGTTATATTTCACCTAAAGCTTTCCCTAAGGATTGTTGCTATCTATGGTGCTCATAAGTGACCCAAGTTCTTCTTTTAACCTCCTGGTGAAATATTTTCTTGTCTCCTTGTTCATATCAATCCAATTCTTTTTCCCGTGAGTGGCAGGTTGTCACCTCATGATTTGAGATGTATCCCATAAGACCATATCAAGCTTATTCTTTTCGTTGTTGGTTTTCCAACAACTCCGTTCTAGCATTTGTTGTAACCGTGCTCTCTCAAGATCTTGTTTCCCTGCGTTCCGGAGGCATTGTGATGTTGCTCTCTGCAAACCATCTTCTTGTTTTGTCAGGATCGTGTTCTTTTCGTCCTTATCCTTTTAACCGGAGTATTGTGCCCCTTTGCCCATGTTCTTATTCAATTCCTTTTCTTTACAATCGGAGTGCTGCCCGAAGTTGTTCTCCCTTGTTCCTCTTTTCTAACGGAGTGTTTTCAGCTTCGTCATCTCTGTTGAATTTTTTTTCTCGAGATGGCTTAACCTTTGCAAGGTTCTTTGGTCTCACTCGTTTGTCAAAGAAGCAACTTAGTTTTACCTCTCCTCTTTCTCTTTCGTTGTCCCTCCGGTGCCATTCTAGATCTCGGGACGAGATCCTCTCGTAGTGGTGGAGTGTTGTGACGCCCCGAGACCGATGCTCGAGAAGACTTCCTTATATTCCGGGTTTCGCCGCGTGTTTCATTTGTGCTTGCCCTTTTATTTTTGTTTTGCATCATGTCATCATGCCATCATCTCATAAATCTTTTGCATCTCAACTAAATAAATCGTATGGATCTTTGATCCATTTAAATCGAGGGAAGGATGACTTCTCTTTATAATATATCCTCCCGATATTAGTGGAGCTATTATAAAATAATCCATTCTTATGGAATCACCTAAAACACACTTGCAAATTTCCCCATGCCTTTGTTATCTCGCTGCTTGACCTCGAACCTTGTCCGTAAATTCTTTCATCATTTTCCGGAGCTCCACCAAAAATCCGAATATTTTTTAACTCTTCTTTACCTTGAACTTATTCAAACCATTTGAATTAAATTCAAATGGATTTGAATTTAGATCTTTCAATTTTGGCCTTCTCTATTTTTCGCGGAACAAACACATTTTTTTGTGAGTCCAGGAAATTTATCCCGATGCCTAATCCTTTCTCCACCCTTCCTTTCCTTTTTTTTCTTTCTTTCTTTCCTTTGATGTTTTTTTTCTGGGCTTTAGAAGAAAGGGAGGGAGAGAAAGCCCAGCACTCGCAAGCCACTGGGCCAGGCCGGCCCACTAAATCCCTTGAAGCCTAGTCGCACTCTATCCCAACAATACCCTAGCCCAATCCCCCCGGTCCACTCCTTCCTTTCGTCCGCCTCCAACGCCGCACGCACACGCAGACATCGCCAGGAGCGGATCCCCTCGCTCGACCCCGCGCTCGGGTTTCCCCTGCATCGTCAGCGCGCCCCATCGCCCTCGCTGGATCCAGCAGGCTGCCGCCCGGCTCCCTCGCACCCCCGCCGGATCTCCTTCCTCGCCGCGAGCTTGCAGCGCCACCGCTCTCCTTCCTCGCGCCCATCCAGCAAGCCCCCGTGTCGCCGCCTCGCTGCCGCCTCCCCGAGCTCCATGGCGCCGGCCTCCTTGCAAGCCATCGTCAGCAGCCCCGCTGCTGCAGTTCAGAGGCAAGCCCCTCCGACCGCGCCAACTCCGGCGCCCCTGCAGCCTCTCCTCAGACGCCGGCGAGTAGAGACCGCCGCCACGCCATCTTGTTGCTGCTCTTATGGTTCTCGGTGACCTCCATGTCCCGCTGGACCACTCCTTGCCTCGTTGCTGCTGGGTACCATTGCCCGAGCGCATGTCACCTCGACCACCGCCTCGCTACCCTCGTGCGCCTCCGCCTCTGTCGCCTCCGATGGTGGCTATTTCGTTTTGGGCTTCTTGGAAAAGTCCTCTCCGACAAGTGCACGAGTACACAGTGTCTCATCCAGTATCTCTACCGACGTCCCCTGAATCGACAAGTACCAGCTTCACCACCGAACCAGGACGCCAAGTTCCGCTCCGTACGTGTACGACTACACCCGGGGACGCGACAAGCCCCGACGTGTACATCTACTCCATCAAGACCGGACCGACAAGTACCCCAATGTCTTGTGTACAACTACCATCACCGGGATCACGAGAACCTCTACTTCCTCCTCGAAACGTGAACGACTACCGTCGCCCCCAAGTGACTCAGATTCGTCAAGTCCTTCTATGAAAACGTGAACCACTACCGTCGCGAGTACCTCTACCGTCGTCGTGTACCCCCTACTTTCACCACGTCCCGAGAACGTATACTTCCTCTACTTGGCACCGAACGAGAACCGGCCCATTTGCACACTTCGAAGGTATAACCATCGAGACGCCGCTCGTGAACTAATGCATGTGTGATGTATGAGATGCTCATGCTTGCTCCATGCTCGAATTGTCGGTGCACGTTGCCCCTCTGTTGCCTTGTCACCATCGTCGACTCATGGGACACCCGGTATCCGGGAGTACCCCATCATCTTGCATGACACGCTCTCGTCACACTTCCTTTTTTTGCCCCGGCATCTCAATCGAGTACCAGAACCGGAATGTTGTCGTGGCACCATTTCCGTTGTAGTTGTCATGACATCCCTTTTATTCCGCCTTGGCGACTAAATGCATCTTAATATGCTCTTGTCAACTTTTCTTAAAATTGCATAAAACATGAGCATGCCATCCGCATCATGTTAATAACATTAAGATGGCTTAAATTGTTGTTGCATCAAATTACTAATGCATGCAGGGATTTACCGGATTCGTTGTTTGTTATATCCGGCCCCATTTAAATTGCTTAGGTTGTGTAGTTTACTCATGCTTCACCTCTTGCCATGTTAACCAACATTTAATATTGTTGAGTACCTAACCGAGAGTGAACTAAATAATTGATGTGGTGTTCCGTCAATACGCAACAGAGTTGCATATTGAGATCCACTTAATTTATAGGATTGTTTGTGCATGTTGCCATGCCATGCTTCATTAAACCGGACATGCATCATACTTGATTGTGCATCATGCCATGTTCATGTGTTGGTTGTTTACTATGTTGTTTGCTCCTTTTCCGGTGTTGCTTCTTCGGGTTGGTTCTGATAACGTCGTGTTGTGAGGATCCGTTGACTACGTCCGTTTGTCTTCTTCGTGGACTCGTTCTTCTTCCTTGCGGGATTTCAGGCAAGATGACCATACCCTCGAAATCACTTCTATCTTTGCTTGCTAAATTCTCGCTCTTTTACTATGCCTATGCTGCGATACCTACCACTTGCTTATCTTGCCTCCTATATTGTTGGACCAAGCCTCTAACCCACCTTGTCCTAGCAAACCGTTGTTTGACTATGTTACCGCTTTGCTCAACCCCTCTTATAGAGTTGTTAGTTGCAGGTGAAGATTGAAGTTTGTTCCTTTGGAACATGGAGATCGTTCCTTGTTGGAACATTGTTTACTTGTTGGGATATCACAATATCTCTTATTTAATTAATGCATCTATATACTTGGTAAAGGGTGGAAGGATCGGCCTTATGCCTGGTGTTTTGTTCCACTCTTGCCGCCCTAGTTTCCGTCATATCGGTGTTATGTTCCCGGATTTTGCGTTCCTTACGCGGTTGGGCTATTATGGGAACCCCTTGACAGTTCGCCTTCATTAAAACTCCTCCAGCAATGCCCAACATTGGTTTTACCATTTGCCACCTAGCCTTTTTCTTTTCCCTTGGGAGTCGCGCTCCTGAGGGTCATCATTATTTTACCCCCCGGGCCAGTGCTCCTCTGAGTGTTGGTCCAAACTAGAGTCCTGTGCAGCACCCCCTCGGGGAAACTCGAGGTTTGGTTTTAGTTGTATGGAGCGCTCATCTGAGTGCGCCCTGAGAACGAGATATGCGCAGCTCCTATCGGGATTTGTCGGCACATTCGGGCGGTGTTGCTGGATTTGTTTTAACTTGTCGAAGTTGTCTTGTAGAACCGGGATACCGAGTCTGATCGGAATGTCTCGGGAGAAGGTATATCCTTCGTTGACCGTGAGAGCTTGTCATGGGCTAAGTTGGGACACCCCTGCAGGGATTTGAACTTTCTAAAGCCGTGCCCGCGGTTATGGGAAGATGGGAATTTGTTAACGTCCGGTTGTAGAAAACCTGAAGTTGACCTTAATTAAAATGTATCAACCACGTGTGTAACCGTGATGGTCTCTTTCCGGCGGAGTCCGGGAAGTGAACATGGTGTTGGAGTTATGCTTGACGTAGGTTGTTCTAGGATCACTTGCTGCAGCTCCACCTCATACCTTTTACCTTACCCATAAGCTTAAATAGTCTTGATCGCGAGGGTGTGAGATTGCTGAGTCCCCGTGACTCACAGATACTTCCAGAACCAGCTTGCAGGTGCCGTTGAACCGTGCGGATGACGCAACCAAGCTCAAGGAGGAGCTTGATGAAGATCTTGTCCTTTATGTTGTTTCGTTCTAGTTGATCAGTAGTGGAGCCCAGTTGAGGTCGATCGGGGACCTTGTCGCATTTGGGGTTCTTCTTTTATTCTGGTTCCGTAGTCGGACCTTGATTGTATTTGGATGTTGTAATGCTTTATTCATGTAATTATGTGAAGTGGCGATTGTGAGCCAACTATGTATCTTTTTCCCTTATGTATTACATGGGTTGTGTGAAGATTACCTCACTTACGACATTGCTTTCAATGCGGTTATGCCTCTAAGTCGTGCTTCCACACGTGGGAGATATAGCCGCATCGAGGGCGTTACAAGTTGGTAATCATAGCCTTCCCCGACCTTAGGAGCCCCCACTGCTTGATCAGATTAGCAGCCGTTGTTGAGTCTAGAAAAAATGTTTTGAGTCATTTAGGAATTATATATCGGAGAGTTTAGGAGTTCCTTTTACTCCCTAGTCCCTTCATCGCTCTGATAAGGCATCCTGACGTAGAGTTTTGACTCTTCTCTTCTCAAATTTTCAATAACTTTGGAATCTCTAGAACATACTTGCAAAATAGTTATGTGCCTTTTCTGCTTCAAGTTTGTTCTCCAGACTTTCCCCTAAATTCTTTCATCCCTTTCCCGAGCAACACCTAGTCCGGAACATTTTTGGAACTTCCAAACCCTCACTTCCTATTCAAATAATTTGAATTTAAATCAAATGAGTTTTAATTTAAACTTTCGGTCATGCCCACTTCTATTTTCCTGGTTCAAACTTATTTTTCTATGAGTTCAAAAAAATTAACCGTATGCCGAAATTCTTCTTCCAACCTTCTCTTCTCTCATTTCCTTTGTTCTAGTTCTCTGTTTTTTTTTTTTTGAGACAATTCTAGTTCTCTGTTAATGAAAAGAGAAGGGAGTGAAGAGAGAAGGCCAGCGGACAGCCAGCAGCCCAGCCAGGCAGGCCCATCTGCGCCTAGGCCCAGCCGCCCTTTTGTCTTAACCCTAGCCTGATCCCCCGATCCCATCTCTCCCTCTTGTTTCCCCTCAGCGCCGCACCTCCCTCAATCCCACCATTGCCAGCGCCCTGCCTCCTCACGCGCGCCACGCTGTCCGGTAGCCGCAACCGATCGCCAAGCCGCTGCTTCCCCGCGACCTCCCCTTCTCCCCTACTTGCCTCCACGGCTAGCTTCGAATGGCGCCGCCCTGCTCGCGACTGTAGTCCAATGCCATGGCTGGCCCCAACCTATCCTCCACCATGCCGCCACCTCCTACACGAGGCTCGAGCGCTGCTGCTCTGCTCCGCTCTCCTGCCCCTACTTAAGGTGCCAGCAGCTGCAGCCGCCGAGGCGCTGCCTCCTCTAGACGAAGCCCCGATGCCATGGCCGGGCCCGACCTGCTCGAAGTTCCGACGATCTCGACTTCTAGCTCACCGCCTCCGCCTCCTGCAGCCTCCACTCGTCTCCGTAATGTTGGCTGGAGCCCCAAGAAAGGGAGCCCGCATGGACTGCGTGCTAAGACCATCTGTCCTCAAGCCCCACAGCTCCTCCCCCTTTTTGCTGCGTCGTCGGGCACCGTTCCTGTGATGTCTCCGCCGCCAAGTCCCTCGTCCTACACGGAGCCGAGTGCAACGCCCACCTTGACTTCCCCGCTGCGGGCCTTCAGTCGGCCTCCTCTGCTTCGCCTCGAGGCCCAGACCCTCGCCTTGCAGGAGGTCCGCCCCGCACCCGCAAGGCCTTGCCTGCGCTCGGACTGGGCGTTGATCCGCCACGACCATCGCTGTTCCGCTTTTCCAAAATAGATGACTCAATTTTATACTAACTTTAGTACAAAGTTGGGTCATATATTTTGGAACGGAGAGAGTACAAGACTGTCAAGTACAACTAGATACGGGAACCACTACCGTCGCTAGAACCAAGACCGGAAAGTCCGAAGAGCCCAAGTACAACGACAATTGACGCATAGTACCACTATCTTTGCCGTGTACATCTACCGTCGCCAAAGACCCATGTAGCACAAATGTGAGATGTGTACCACTACTTTCATTATCGTTGCGAGAACATCTACTTTCATCTACGCCGCATTGAACCCGATCCACTCCGAAAATGCACGCTTCGAAGGTATAACCATCGAGACGACCGCTCGTGGATGAATGTATGAGTTGTATGAGATGCTCGTGTTTGCACCGTATCTAAGTTGTCATTGCACGTTCCTCCTCGTTTGCCATGCCGTCGACCTGTGGGAACCCGGTAACTAGAATCACCCCACCATCTTTTGCATGTTCCATAAATCCACACTTTCTTTTGCCACCGACATCTCAATCGAGTTGCCGGATCATCAGAATGTTGTCGTGGCACCATTTTCATATTCATCGACGTGGCACCATTTCCATTCCGCCATGGCAACAAATGCCTCGTATCATATCATACCAACTTCTTCATAAAATTCCATATAACTTGAATATGCATCTGCATCATGCTAACAACATTTAAAATGTTTAAAAATGAGTGTTTGCATTAAATTGCTAAATGCGTATGGGGATTTTCGGGAATTGTTGTTTGGTGTTTTCGGCCTCATTTAAGCTTGACTAGATAGGTAGTTTTATTATGCTTCACATCTTGCTATGTTTAACAACATTTAATATTGTTTGGTACATAAACGGGAGAGAACTAAATAATTAACTGTGATGTTTTTTTAGTGTGCAACTCGTTGCATATTGAGCTTCACTTAATTTGTAGTATTGTTTGTTGCACTTTGCCATGCCATACCTCATTAAACCGGACATGCATCATATTTGGTTGTGCATCATGCCATGTTTATGCTTGTTGGTTTACCATGTCATTTGCTTCTTTCCGGTTGTGCTTCTTCTTGATAGTTCCGGTCACGTTGCGATTTTGAGGATCCGTTCGACTACGTTGGCTCATCTTCTTCATGGACTCGTTCTTCTTCCTAGCGGGACTTCAGACAAGATGACCATCACCTTGGATATCACTACTATCTTTGCTATGCTACTTGTCTCGATGGTATCGCTATGTTGCGCTACCTACTACTTGTTTATCAAGCCTCCTAAATTGCCATGATAACCTCAGACCTTTTTTCACCATCCTAGCAAACCATTGCTAGTTGCAGGTGCAGTTGTTCCATGTTGGGACATGGATATGCTGGGATATCACAATATCTCTTATTTAATTAATGCATCTATATACTTGGTAAAGAGTGGAAGGCTCGACCTTTTGCTTGGTGTTTTGTTCCACTCCTGCCGCCTTAGTTTCGTTCATACCAGTGTTATGTTCCTTGATTTTTGTGTCCCTAACACAGTGAGGGTTTATGGGCCCCTTTTGATAGTTCGCTTTGAATAAAACTCTTACAGCAAGGCCCAACATTGGTTTTACCATTTCCCCAATATAATACCTAAACCTGATATTAAATTTGATGCAGGGGGGTTAGCGCTACCCGAGGAGTAATTCCACATAATACAGGGGGCCTGTGCTGATGGTGTTGGTCCCAAACTAGAGCACTATATGGGGCCGCCCCGGGGTAACCTGGGTTATTTTCTTTGGCACCTGTATGCGTAGCTCATCCGTCGTGGCCTGCGACGAGATACGTGCGGCTACTATCAGGGTGTCGGCACATCGGGAGGTCTTGCTAGACTTGTTTTACCATTGTTGAAATATCTTGTGCACCGAGATTCCGAGTCTGATCAGAGAGTCCTGAGATGGAGGATTGTCTCCGCGGATCGTGAGCTTGTCATGGGCTAAGTTGGGACACCCCTGCAGGGTTTAAACTTTCGAGAACCGTGCCCGTGGTTATGTGGCAGATGGAAGTTTTTAATATCCGGTTGTAGAGAACATGACACCAGATTCGGATTAAAATACACCAACCGCGTGTTTAACCATGACAGTCTCTTTTCGATGAGGTTCGGGAAGAGAACACGGTGGGGTTATGTTTGACTCGTAAGTAGTTCTGGATCACTTCTTCATCATTACTAGTTCGCGTCCGTTTGCGTAGCTTCTCATCTTACTCTTGTACTCGTAAGTTAGCCACCATAAAATGCTTACTCGCTTGCTGCAACCTCACCACTTATCCATTCCATACCCATTAAGCTTTGCTGGTCTTGATACCCATGGTAATGGGATTGTTGAGTCCTCGTCGCTCACAGATTACTACAACAATAGTTGCAGGTACAGGTAAAGCGATGATCTGACGCGAGTGTGTTGCTTTCTTGTTTGGAGTTCTTCTTCTTCTTCTTTGATCAAGGGATAGGTACCGGGTCAGGGAGCCTGGGCTAGCAGGGTGGATGTCGTTCTTCTTTTTCGTTTGATTTCATCTGTAGTCGGATCCTGCTCTTCTGTATGATGATTGCTATGTATTGATGAATTGTTGTATTCATGATGTAGCTTGTGGCTAGTGTAAGCCCTTATCTTGTATTCTCATCTATTCAGTACATGGTATGTTGTAATGATGTCCACCTTGCTATGTGCTCTAAATGCGATTGTGCCCCGATCATGAGTTTATCATGTGATTGGGATAGAATCTCATCTTGGGCACTACAAGTTGGTATCCGAGCCTTACTTACCTTAGAATCCCCCTTGATTGAACGAATCGTTGCCGTTGTTGAGTATAGAAGAAAACTATTTTGAGTCTAGCGATATCGGAGAGTAGGAATTCTTTTTACTCCTTATCCCCTTCGTTGCTCTGGTGAGGACTCCTGACGTATATGTTTTGACTTCACTCTCCTTTTTTCACTCAATTTTTTTAGGATCACACGTGTATTGTTGAATGGTTGCGATATCATTGTGACGGCGATTCTGTTCTGGTGCCTCCTGACATCTAGGGGTTGTGGCAGTGTCCCGGGGAGTTGAGCTCCAAGGTGTTTTCTTCATAGTGCTTATCGTTTCAATTCCAGAATAACAGAGGTCTTCGACATCGAAAACACTTGTATACTCTTTGTGGTGATAGTAGTTTGACGACACCCAGTACTGGGGAGAGTGATCAGATGTATTGTCACAGCTAGTATATAGGATGTTTTCGAAGGTCTGAGGTACACGATTTCCGAAGTTTTCTTGGTTATGTGTTGACAGATGGATACAGTTGGAGTGTAGGATTCGTTAGTTGTGTGAGATATTTGTGCCTCCCCGTATCCCCAACACCAGATTGCATAACCAGAATGTTTCGGGAGTTCATAGGTGGGAATTCAAGTAGTTATCTAGGATATCTTTCCGATAGATGCATGATATGAGATTGGGGTTCGATGTCTAGTGGTCCGCCTGTCCACGGTTGGTTTTACCATTTCCCCAATATAATAACTAAACCTGATATTAAATTTGATGCATAGGGAGTTAGCGCTACCCGAGGAGTAATTACACATAATACAGGGGGGCCTGTGCTGATGGTGTTGGTCCCAAACTAGAGCACTATGTGGGGCCGCCCCGGGGCAACATGGGTTATTTTCTTTGGCACTTGTATGCGTAGCTTGTCCATCGTGGCCTGCGACGAGATACGTGCGCCTACTATGAGGGTGTCAGCACGTCGGGAGGTCTTGCTGGACTTGTTTTACCATTGTTGAAATGTCTTGTGCACCGAGTTTCCGAGTCTGATCGGAGAGTCCCGAGATGGAGGATTGTCTCCACGGATCGTGAGCTTGTCATGGGCTAAGTTGGGACACCCCTGCAGGGTTTAAACTTTCGAGAGTCGTGCCCGCAGTTATGTGGCAGATGGGAGTTTTTAATATCCGGTTGTAGAGAAATTGACACCAGATTCAGATTAAAATACACCAACCACGTGTTTAACCATGACGGTCTCTTTTCGATGAGGCTCGGGAAGAGAACACTGTGGGGTTATATTTGACTCGTAAGTAGTTCAGGATCACTTCTTGATCATTACTAGTTCGCGTCCGTTTGCGTAGCTTCTCATCTTACTCTTGTACTCGTAAGTTAGCCACCATAAAATGCTTAGTCACTTGCCGTAACCTCACCACTTATCCATTCCATACCCATTAAGCTTTGCTGGTCTTGATACCCATGGTAATGGGATTGCTGAGTCCTCGTGGCTCACAGATTACTACAACAACAGGTGCAGGTACAGGTAGAGCGATGATCTGACACGAGTGTGATGCTTGCTTGTTTGGAGTTGCTCTTCTTCTTCTTCTTCAATCAAGGGATAGGTACCGAGTTGGGGAACCTGGGCTAGCAAGGTGGATGTCGTTCTTCTTTTTCGTTTGATTTCATCCGTAGTCGGATCTTGCTCTTATGTATGATGATTGCTATGTATTGATGAATTGTTGTATTCATGATGTAGCTTGTGGCGAGTGTAAGCCTTTATCTTGTATTCGCATCTATTCAGTACATGGTTTGTTGTAATGATGTCCACCTTGCTATGTGCTCTAAATGCGATTGTGCCCCGATCATGAGTTTATCATGTGATTGGGATAGAATCTCATCTTGGGCACTACAAGTTGGTATCAGAGCCTTACCTACCTTAGGAGCCCCCTTGATTGATCGAACCGTTGTCGTTGTTGAGTCTGGAAGAAAACTATTTTGAGTCTAGTGATATCTGAGAGTAGGAATTCTTTTTACTCCTTATCCCCTTCGTCGCTCTAGTGAGGACTCCTGACGTACATGTTTTGACTTCACTCTCCTTTTTTCACTCAGTTTTTTTAGGATCACACATGTATTGTTGAATCGTTGTGATATCATTGTGATGGTGATTCTGTTTTGGTGCCTCCTTACATCTAGGGGTTGTGGCAGTGTCCCGGGGAGTTGAGCTCCAAGGTGTTTTTGTCATAGTGCTTATCGTTTCAATTCCGGAATAACAGAGGTCTTCGACATCGAAAACGCTTCTATACTCTTTGTGGTGAGAGTTGTTTCACGACACCCAGTACTGGGGAGAGTGATCAGATGTATTGCCACGACTAGTATATGGGATGTTTTCGAAGGTTTGAGGTACATGATTTCCGAGGTTTTCTTGCTTATGTGTTGACAAATGGATACAGTTGGAGTGTAGGATTCGTTAGTTGTGTGAGATATTTGTGCCTCCCTGTATCCCCAACACCAGATTGCATAACCAGAATGTTTTGGGAGTTCATAGGTGGGAATTCAGGTAGTTATCTTGGATATCTTTCCGATAGATGCATGATATGAGATTGGGGTTCGACGTCTAGGTCCGCCTGTCCACGGTTGGTTTTACAGTGGTCTCACTATATCTTAAAGAGTCCTTGGCTATGATGACTCGAGGACGCTTCATATGTCATGTGCACTGCCTTCTACATTATGGTGATGTACGATCGATCCCGTGCGGGCCCGACCACGAAAGTTTCGGACGAAATCTCTATCGTATGTTTGTTTCGGCTTATTCCATAAGCCAATCCTTTGTTTTGTTTTCAGTTGTGGTATTCGGGTTGCTTCAATGTCAAGTGTTGATTCCATACATTTCCTAAGCGGTGTTCTCATATTTCTATGTGAATACTAATCCTTCTTGATCTTCGAGGTTCTCATGTTAATTCTTTTCCAACCAGCGTGCTTCTCTTCAAGTGGATCCGATCATTTCAACATCCGCAAGATCAATTCTAATTTTTCTCAACGGTTTCTGTTTCATCCATCCCCAAGTTGCCTTTGTTTTCTGGTCCTCCCACCCTTTTTCTTCAAGGACTCGGGTTTCTTAATCAAGTATCCATCTTATGGATGTGAAGTCACTTCATTCTTTTCTTTCAATGTTCTTATCCGGTGATTCTCGGGAAGATCGTCAGGAGTTTCAATTTCATCATTCTTCATTCTTTTTTCTTCTCTGGTGGATTCAATTCAAGCTTTCGGTGTTGATCATATTCCTTTCCTTGTTTCAAATCCTTTGTCATGCCGATGCACCTCTTAATCATTCACTTCAAGCTCTTCATTTGTTCTGGAGTGCTGAAGATATCTCAGAAGGCTCGTCTTTCCATTCAAGATCCTTTCAAGCAATCTCGTGGTCGTTATCTCATTCAAGCCATTTAATTCAACTAGTGCATTCTCCCTTTCAAGTAATCGTCCAACGGTGTATCTTTGAGTGGTCCCTAACCCACAGGTCTTTTCCCAGGATCTTACCTGACTCTTCTAATTTTTTCCAAAGCTATTCTCAAATGTTTTCAAAGTGTGACGTAAGAATGGATTCCATCAGTCATATGTTTTCTCTAAGACTGCCTTCAAATTCTTTTCATCGTTGATTCAACCTTTATATTCTTCGTTCTTCCGGAGTATCTCAAAATTCTTCAAGGTTTTTCTCATCGTCATTCTATGCTTTGAAGACCGAAGAAGAATTTTTCCTAAATAATGGTCTATTCTCTTGAAGATTTGTGGTTCTAGCTTCATGCCATCCTCTCAAATCATTTCTGGTCATGAGAATTCTTTTCATACCCATCCGAAGCATTTCACGAGTTCTTTCCATTTTATTCCTACGAAGGCCGACATTTTGGGTTTATTCGTTCTCAACGTTCAGCTCTCATTCCCCAATTGTTCCGGTGCATCGTTCAAGTATTCTCTAGTCAGCTCATGATCTATTCGCTCTCATGTATCTAAATTCTGTCAAGTATCTTTATTCATTTTCTAATTCTTCCTGGTGAATTGTGCCCTTTCTACGTTCATTTTCAATTCTTGCGGTGGTTCGTTCAAGATTTCTCTTCCTTCGTTACCGTATCAATTCATTCGTTGTTCCCAAATCCCAACGGGGGATCCATCAAGACCTTCTCAAGTTTGCGCTATATCTCTCATTCCTTTTCAAGAGGAATAAGTGGTATGCTAAATCCGTTGCTTGTCATCAATTTAAATTGGTGAAGGATACACATAACATAATTCTTATTCTTGTTTCATCCAAGTGATTCATCTTTCTTTCTGGAATTGTTCGTCATATCACATTCTCGGTTCGAGATGCTTCATCTTTTCTTTTAGGAGTTCCAAGCTCTCTCAATTATCTCGTCGCGAAGCTCCATCTAAATCATTGCAAGTCTTCACTTTGTGTTTTCAACTTCTCTTTCTTTCAATCATCCTTTTATTACGGGAATTCTTCATGGAGGCTCTACATGATGGTTCATCAAGGATTTAATTCATTCTCGAAGTGTTCTTCAAGATTCTTGTTGGAGGAGTTCATGCATTCTTCATCATGCCTTCCGAAATGCAATTATTTCTACAATATCTTTTGAGGTGGTGTTATGCCATTTTTTACAATTTCCTTCATGTTTCATGATTCACAAGTTGTCAAGAATGAGATATCTAAACCCATCGTTTCTTCATTGGAGTTATCTTGGGTTATATTTCACCTAAAGCCTTCCATTGGGAATGTTGCTATTTGTGGTGCTTATAAATGATCCAAGTTTTCTCATATCCTCTCGGCGAAAGAAGTGTTCATCTCTTCGTTGATCTCAAGCAAGCAATTGTTTCCGTTAGTGGCAGAATTTCACCTCTAGTTTTGAGATGTTTTCCATAAGCCCACAACAAGCTTATTCTTTTGTTGTTGATTTTTTTCAACAACTCCGTTCAACCATTCTTCGTAAGGGTGCTCTTTCAATTTTAATTGGGAGAGTTGTCATTCTTCTTCTCCGTTCTTTTCTTCCAACCATCTAGTTTTCCATTCATTTGTTCCGGAGGCATTGTGATGTTGCTCTGTTCACCCATCATATGGCTTTGTCAAGATCTTGTTCTCTTATTGCTTTCCCATTTGACCGGAGTGTTGCGTCCTATTTTCAAGCTCTTTCCATCTTATCAATTTCCTTCCATTTTCAATGGAGTGCTGCCCAAATTCTTTCGCTTTTACTATTTGTCTATTTTGTTTTAATCTGAGTGGTTTCATAATCTATCGTGTCCCTTGAGCTCTTGGTTCTCGTTGTATTGCTTGCTCCTCTTCTTAACGAGATGTTTTCAATTTCATTCATATCCGTTGTGTCATTCATTCAAGTTGTTCAACCGACAAGATTCGTTGTTTCACTCGTTTGTCTATGAAGAAACTTTGTTTTACCTCTTCCTCTTCCGCTTCTCTCCGGTGACATCCTTAGATCTCGGGGCGAGATCTATTGTAAGTGGGGGAGTATTGTGACGACTTGAGACTGGTGCTCCAGATGCGTTCCATGGATGCCAAGATTCGTCGTGTGATTTGTTTTGTTTGTCGCATTCATCTTTGCATCATGTGCATTGCATCATGTCATCTTGCACCCCTTTTCAAAAACTCAGCTAAATAAATTGCATGGATCTTAGAGGGGAATGCACATAGTGATTTATCTTTACTACATATAAAAGTCTCCCAATATTATTAGGGAGCTATATCAAAATATTCCATTAACTTTGGAATCTCCAGAACATACTTGCAACATAATTCTATGCCTTTTCTGCTTCAAGTTTGGACTCCACTTTTCCCTAAATTCTTTCATCCCTTTCCCGAGCAACACCTTATCCGGAACATTTTTGGACCTTCCCAACCCTCACTTCCTATTCAAATCATTTGAATTTAAATCAAATGAGTTTGAATTTAAACTTTTGGTCATGCCCACATCTATTTTCCTGGTTCAAACTCATTTTTTATGAGTCCGTAAAAATTAACCGCATGCCCAAATACTTCTTCCAACCTTCTCTTCTCTCCTTTCCTTTCTTCTAGTTCTCTATTAATGAAAAGAGAAGGGAGGGAAGAGAGAAGGCCAGCGGACAGCCAGCAGCCCAGACATGCAGGCCCATCTACGCCTTGGCCCAGCTGCCCTATGTCTTAACCCTAGCCTGATCTCCCGATCCAATCTCTCCCTCTCGTTCCCCCTCAGCGCCGTCACTTCCCTCGATCCCACCATCGCTAGCACCCGACCTCCTCCCGCGCGCCACGCCGTCCGGCAGCCGTAATCGAACGCCGAGCCACCACTTCCCCGCGACCTCCCCTTCTCCCCTGCTTGCCTCCACGACTGGCCTCGAACGGCGCCGCCCCGCTCGCGACTGTAGGTCAATGCCATCGCTGGCCCCAACCTCTCCTCCACAGCGCCACCACCTCCTATGCGAGGCCCGAGCACTGTTACTCTGCTCCGCTCCGCCTCCCTGCTTAAGGAGCTAGCAGCTGCAGCCGCCGAGGCGCTGCCTCCTCTGGACGAAACCTCGACGCCCTGGCCGGGCATGACCTGCTCCAAGCTCCGACAATCTCGACTTCTAGCTCACCACCTTCGCCTCCTGCAGCCTCCGCTCGTCTCCATCATGTTGGCTAGAGCCCCAACATAGGGAGCCCGCATGGATGCCGCGCCAAGACCGTGTGTCCTCAAGCCCCACAGCCCCTCCCCCTTTTTGCTGCGCTGTCGGGCACCGTTCCTGCGACATCTCCGCCGCCAAGTCCCGCGTCCTACATGGAGCCGAGTGCAACGCCACGTTGACTTCCCCGCTGCGGGCCTTCAGCCGGCCTCCTCTGCTTCATCTCGAGGCCCAGACCCTCGCCTAGCAGGAGGTTCGCCCCGCATCCGCAAGGTCTTGCCTATGCTCGGACCGGGCCTGGATCCGCCACGATCATCGCTGTTCTACTTCTTCTCTGTCAAGTACAAGACCGTCAAGTACAACTACACTAGTTAATACGGGAACAACTACCATCGCAAGAACTGAGACCAGCAAGTCTGAAGTCCCCAAGTACCACGACAATTGACGCATAGTACCACTACCTTTGCCGTGTACATCTACCATCGCCGAAGACCCATGTAGCACAAACACGAGATGTGTACCACTACTTACACTATTGTTGCGAGAACGTCTACTTCTATTTACGCCACATCGAACCCGATCCGCTCTGAAAATGCATGCTTCGAAGGTATAACCATCGAGACGACCGCCCGTGGATGAATGTATGAGTTGTATGAGATGCTCGTGTTTGCACCGTATCCGAGTTGTCATTGCACGTTCCTCCTCGTTTGCCATGTCGTCGACCCGTGGGAACCCGGTAATCGGGATCACCCCACCATCTTTTGCATGTTTCATACGCCCACACTTTCTTTTGTCATCGACATCCCAATCGAGTTGCCGAATCATCATAATGTTGCCGTGGCACCATTTCCATATTCACCACCGTGGCACCATTTCCATTCCGCCATGGTGACAAATGCCTCGTATCATATCATACCAACTTTTTCATAAAATTGCATATAATTTGAATATGTCATCTGCATCATACTAATAACATTTAATTTTTAAAAAAAATTGGTGTTTGCATTAAATTGCTAAATGCATATGGAGATTTTCCGGAATTGTTGTTTCGTATTTATGGCCTCATTTAAACTTGCCTAGATAGGTAGTTTTATTATGCTTCACCTCTTGCCATGTTTAACAACATTTAATATTGTTGGGTACATAAACGGAGAGAACTAAATAATTAAATGTGATGCTTCTTCAATATGCAATTCGTTGCATATTGACCTCCACTTAATTTGTAGTATTGTTTGTTGCACTTTGCCATGTCATGCCTCATTAAACCGGACATGCATCATAATAGATTGTGCATCATGCCATGTTTATGCTTGTTGGTTTACCATGTCGTTTGCTTCTTTCCGGTTGTGCTTCTTCTTAATAGTTCCGGTCATGTTGCGATTGTGAGGATCCGTTCGACTACGTTGGCTCGTCTTCTTCATGGACTCGTTCTTCTTCCTAGTGGGATCTCAAGCAAGATGACCGTTACCCTCGATACCACTACTATCTTTGCTTTGCTAGTTGTCTCGATGCTATGTCTATGTAGCGCTACCTATCACTTGTTTATCAAGCCTCCCAAATTGCCATGATAGCCTCTAACCTTTTTCACCTTCCCAGCAAACCGTTGTTTGGCTATGTTACCACTTTGCTCAGCCCCTCTTATAGCGTTGCTAGTTGCAGGTGCAGTTGCAGGTTGTTCCATGTTGGGACATGGATATCATGGATATCATGGGATATCACAATATATCTTATTTAATTAATGCATCTATATACTTGGTAAAGGGTGGAAGGCTCGGCCTTATGCCTGGTATTTTGTTCCACTCTTGCCGCCCTAGTTTCCGTCATACTAGTGTTATGTTCCTTGATTTTGCGTCCCTAACACTGTGAGGGTTTATGGGCCCCTCTTGATAGTTCGCTTTCAATAAAACTCTTCCAGCAAGGACCAACATTGGTTTTAACATTTGCCATCATAATACTTGAACCTAATAATTAATCTGCATACGGTGTCATGAACCCAATTATTTTTCTACATAGCAGGGGGCTAGTGCTGATGGTGTTGGTCCCAAATGGGCAGCCTGCGGGGCCACCTCGGGGAAACTCGAGGGATGGTTTTACTCATAGCTTGTTCCATCCGGTGTACCCTGAGAATGAGACCGCGCAATTCCTATCAGGCTAGGTCAGTGCATCGGGAGGTCTTGCTGGACTTGTTTTACCACTGTCGAAATGTCTTGTGGACCGGGATTTCGAGTCTGATCGAAGGGTACCACGATGGAGGATTGTCTCCGCGGATCGTGAACTTGTCATGGGCTAAGTTGGGACACCCTTGCAGGGTTTAAACTTTCGAGAGTCGTGCCCATGGTTATGTGGCAGATGGGAATTTGTTAATACCCGGTTGTAGTGGACTTGAAGTAAACTCAATTAAAATACACCAACCGCATGCGTAGCCGTGACTGTCTCTTTTCAGGTACATTCGAGAAGAGAACACGGTTCGGTTATGTTTGAACGTAAGTAGTTCAAGATCACTTATTGATCATTACTAGTTGGCGACCATTTGCGTAGCTTCTCATCTTACTCTTGTACTCGTGAGTTAGCCACCATACATTGCTTAGTCGCTGCTGCAACCTCACCACCTTACCCCTTCCTTACCCATTAAGCTTTGCTAGTATTGATACCCATGGTAATGGGATTGCTAAGTCCTTGTGGCTCACAGGTTACTACACCAACAGTTGCAGGTACAGGTAATGCGATGATCATGACGTGAGAGCGACGTTTGCTTATGTTGGAGTTCTTCTTCTACTTCTTCTTCGTCCAGGGGATAGGTTCCTAGTCGGCAGCCTGGGTTAGCAGGGTGGATGTCGTTTGAGCTTCTGTTTGTGTTTCATCCGTAGTCGGATGTTGTTCTATGTGATGTATTGATGTATTCTTGTGGCATTGTATGCCTTTTGTATATGTCCCAAATATTATGTAATGGTACGATGTGATGATATCCACCTTGCAAAAGCATGTAAATATGCAATTCTACCCTTGGTGGGACCTTCGAGTCCCTTTAAGATAGTGTCGCATATTCGGCGTGACAACTAGCTAGGTGCCGGACGCGGCTATTTGCTTTTGCCCTCTTTCTGTAACCCAATTTGCCGTCTTTTGGAATGAGATTTGTAGTTTCATGTGCTTATCAAAGGAAAAAAC
>NC_041386.1:241568855-241620607 GCF_002162155.2 Triticum dicoccoides | reverse complement strand
GGGGGGGATTTTTCTTAGTTGTGCTGATTTCTTGCCTTTGGGTTTGCGTTTAAGAGAGAGGCTCACGCCTGCTGCCCCCCTGTGAGCGCCCCGCGATCGGGGGCTGGGCATGCTATGTGCGCGTCGAGTATGCTCGGGCTAGCTCGGATGGCGTCGAGCACCCCTCGGGGTCAGGAATGCGACCACTTCAGGATCATCGCACACACACCTTGCCATAAATCCGGCAACCGGCCCCTTGCGAGGGTCTCTCGGGCGGGCCAGCAGGCTCCTCAGGAGGCCTAAATCCTCGCGAGCCCCTAGATAGCCCGCCTCGGCAGAGGAATGCTTCTGCGACATCAGAACCCGCTCAAGACCTATGGAACCAAAAGATAAGTCGCAATAGTCTCTTTGCTCGGGAGCCTCTAGGCTCACGACGGTGCGTCCAAAATTCTATCTCAAAAGCACATCATCATTTCATATGTTATAAGGGGCCCCCTTCAAAAATGCTTTCACGCCCCTTAGGGCCGAGGCCGAAGGTTTTTGCATACAGGTCAGAACAGGAAGGGAAATGCAGGCCTAGCCGGATGCGCTTCCACTGGCGATGTCCTCATCATCATCATTGCACTGCCTCCCTCGGCTGCAAGCACGATCGTGTCATCTTCAGGGGCCAACTCCGCAACTAGGTCATCCACCCAGTTTGCCAGATTACCCTGGATAACCCTAGGAAAGGGGGCTATCGCAGCGTTGCAGTCAAAGTGGGGGTCAACGTTGAGAAGGTGACTGAAGACGTGTCAGAACGCGTTCCCAAGAAGGCCCGGGCTTCTCTCTTCGACGAGCTAGCGAGCTCACGCGGCCCGGTCCTCCAGACGGGTCATGATCTGAGTGAAGAAGCGGAGGTGGCCGGCGTCATCATCCTCATGCAGGTGGGAGACGATCTCTTCGCAGATGGTGTCCCAGGCCCGGTTGGCCCTGACCTGAGGTCCTTGAGCATCGAGGAATGCTCATGCTGCATCGTCCTACAATGGTATATGCTTTGTTCGCGGTCTTCTCCGCGAGGGACAAGACGGCCCCGGCCTGCTGCTGAAGTGAGGATAAGTTGGCTTGGGCGGAGGCCTGAGCCTCCTTGGGAGTCCCCTCGTGCTCCTTTGCTACAACAAGCTTCGCCCTGAGGGCGGTGGTCCTACCCTCAAGCCCGACATGCTGAAGTTTGAAGCGGGTCTCTTGGAGCCCCAACTCTCAGCGTTGCTCGTCAACGAGAGCCGCATGAATCTTCGCCACCCTCTGGTCGACCTCCTGCTGGATCCTGGCTTCACGAGCGGTGGCGGCATCCCCAGCTGTAGCTGCCTGACGCTCCCTCGCCTCCAGTCGCTCGAGCTCTAGGCTGTGCTCCAAGACCTCAAGGGCCAGCACATCCTCACGTGCCTGGACCTCCTACTCATCGGAAGGGCCCTCTCTCGGCGATGCCGTCAGGGCGCCCCTGAGTGCCTGGACCTACCGCTCAAGGGCGGCATTCAAACCTTGAATCTTCCTCTCCCGCTCCTCGGCTGCCTCATGATGGCAGTCGGCGGCCCTGGCTTCTTTCAAAGCGTGGGTGCAAGCCTCATGAGAGGTAGCGAGGGACACCGCAACGTCCGTGTAGGCGCGCTCATGCTACAGATGCCCGAGGTTGATGGCGACCTTCAGCTTGTGCCACTTGCATGCCAAGTAGAGGCCCTCTTCCTCGAGGCTGGTGTCGACATCAACAATCTCTACTCCAAGTCGACTCAGCGCGCCCATCGCTTTCCGGAAAAGGTCATGGCAGACGGCACTGCTCCCGTGTGCAAGCTCCAGCGCGCGGCCAAGCCCTTCCAATGCGTCGGGGGCTGCCGGGGAGGTGCGGAGCGACTCGCCCTTCTCCGGCAAGGGACTGGTGGCCGGCGCTTCCCAAGACACTCCCTAGGACTCGGTGAAGGCGCTGGGCGGCACGGCCTTGCCGCTCAAAGATGAAGCTGACGCTAGGGCCGCCCAGCCACCGATGATGACCAGTGGAGGAGCCCTCGGAGCACTTCTTATGCCTGAGGAGCGACCTCGAAGGAAGGATGCTGGGAGCACAGACTCACGGCCTCTCAGTGGCGCATCTGTCTCGCGGAATGGCCCCACGCCCTGTGTAGGTGTTTGGCACGAGGGGCTTATAATCGAGAGCGGACCAAGGGCCTCCGGAGGTCTCTCTCCAAGAGTTCTCGCCGCTGCAACTGAAGGGATCCTGAGGAGCCAGGGTTAGGAAAGGATGCAACACGTCGGGAACCACAAAGATAAGACACTTACTCATCTATGACTATGTACTTTCTCTGTTTCAGGGGCCGGTAGGCGTCAGCACTGCAGCTGCATAGCCCTTTCCTCTTGCAGAGTGCTCCGAGGTTCAGACGAAGTGAGCCGAGGGTCGTAGCATGGCCCTTGGCGGATGGGCCACGTACCTCCGCCTCGGGAGCACTTGTCGGAGCCTCAGGGGCAGCCGCCTTAGGAGCACTGAGCCGCACCAGCTCGCCAATGACCACCTCAGGAGTGGTCACTATATCTTCGGGAGCAGCTGCCTAAGGGGCGCCTGACGGCATCTGCTCCCCAACGGTCGCCCTAGAAGCACCCGCAGTGTTCGCCCCCCTGCAACCGCATTCGTGGAGCGCGCCACAGGATTGGTGAGCATGGGGGCCACGAAGATGGGATTCTCGCGAGGCCCCTCGAGGCCCGCAGGGTGCAGCCCCCACATGTTGAATCAAGGCATCTGCTTGGCGAAGGCCTCCCCATTCAAGCATTGGTATAGGAGGCACTTGTCTTTTCCAGAAGCGCGGCAGGCGCTGGGTCGCCCGTCAGGAGCTGGAGCACCGTCTGCGGCGTCTTGGTGGGCAGCAAGGGCACCTTTAGCCTAATGGGGTCTTAGAAGCCTGCAAAGGCCCGCATTGGGCGAGAGTGGCGCTGAAGCGAGGCGATGCGCCGCCGGTCGAACTCCCTCACCACCATCAACGCTGTCATGACCGCCTTCTTCACCTCAACCAACCTAGACCAAACACGGGCGAGCCGCTGATCGACGAGCTTCTCGTGCCCCCAACCGGAGCTCGGCTCCACCGGCACCCGCGGAAGCTGGAGAAGGGGGCTATACGTGGCGGCGTCCACATACACCCACTGCTCTCGGAATCCCGTCGCATCCGGGTGGAGCATGAAGTTGATGCCAGAGCCAGCCGCCGCCCAGAACGACACGCATCCCGAGCATTGTCTACTGTCGACCAGATGAAGCGAGAAGAAATGGCGGGGCAAGGCCACGAATGGGGTGACACCCACAATGGCCTCGCACAGGAAGGCAAAAGCAGCAAGGAGCACAATGGACCCGGGGTCGAGATGAAGTGCATGGATCTGATAATGCGAGAGCATGACATTGAAGAAATCAGAGAAAATGGGGACCAAGCCGGCCAGGAGGGCATGAAGATGGATGGGGATCTCAGTGGCGATCATATGGCTCTGGGCCCGTGAGGCAGGCCTAACCACCGTCGCCTTCCACTCATTGGAATTGGCAGCGAGGGTCGGCCGGACCTTGTCCAACCCCTCCTGATTGATCACCACGACCGACCAAGTGCGGGCTCAAAGCCCGGAGGGGATTCAGCGGGTGCGTGAGACTTTCCCCTCTACTTTGACCTTGGAGCCATGGCAGCAGAGGTGGATTAGCGTCGACGCAGAATCTAAGGGGAAGAGCGAGCTCACTGGAAGAGAAGAAACAGAGGACAGGCGTAGCGGGCAATGTTAGCTGAGCCGCGCTCGCAACAGGTAGTCGTCAAGTCCAAAGGTTTCCGAGGCGGTGTGTGGATGTGGAGACGCCCATGACCATGTCCCGTCAAGCGCCATGCATCGACCGAAGCCACAGGTGGTCGGGGCCCGTGGCGCTCCACCCTTGCCCCTTGGCTTCGCCTCGAAGCCAAGTCCGAGCGCACCTTGGGCCCCGGGGCAACTGTCGGCGTTCTAGGAGTGGGGGTACCGAGACCTGTCTTCCTGCGGCCCACGGCGTGGCTCCATCGACGGCCTGGTACGGCCCACCTTCAATATCAACAACACAAGACCCTCGTGAGGGGCCAAGCCTCACGAGGTGGACGACACCAAGACCTCCAGAAGGAGCTGCCTCCTTAGGCTGGCTCCTGAGGAGCGGAGATTTGTATGCGAGTCCTCACCTCATGAGGCTCGGATGACGCAAGCCGTAACGACCAAGGCCAGGCGGGCGCCATAGGCGCGGTACAACAACTTTCCTCTTTGGTGCTAAAGAGGTAAGCACAGGCGTGGAGTCCCAAGGAATCAGCTAAAGGCTTCCATTTCTATGCAACAAGACCAAGACTGCTAGGCTGGCTGGACGGTGGTCATCGCCGAGCCCACCACGACATCACGACCAGAGACTTTCTAGGAGAAGACCACCTTTCATTAGGATAAGATGTACTAGTTGTCTCCCTTCGAATTTGGCCGTTGTGGGATCCCTTCCCGCCTTCATTTTGGGGGAAGAGGACCAAGGCCACTATAAATATAGCCTACCCACCACCTTAGACGAGGACGGATAATTCAGGCCGTCCTCACCCTCACCAGCTCACATGAGCACAAGAACAGACCTCCTGAGGTTGTCCCTCCTCTGTACCAATTCATCATGAGCCCACCTCGAGCTTAATTCACCACAAAGTAGGAGTAGGGTTTTACGTCGCAAGGTGGCCCGAACCTGGGTAAGCTGCCTTGTTCCATTTCCTTCCAATTCATCGAGCTAGGCCATGAGACCGGTGGGTAGGCAGACTGTGGACATTGAGTTCTTTGCACGCACCCAGAGTTCGAATCTATCTTGGTTTTGTGGAGCCCCGAATCTGGCAGATACTCCGAAACCCTGGGGCTACCGACAGAATAGTGGAGTGGGCTTTGGAGTTATCCAGCTTTGGTCTAGAGTTTCAGAGCACATCAACAATTCAGAGCAGGGCATTCATACGTCCATTTTGCATCATGTTTTCCTACTGTTATTTATGATGTTTTTATCCATAATAATGCTTTTGGAGTAATTCTAAAGACTTTTCTCTCATAATATGCAAGGTATACACAAAGAGGGAGAATTCTGGCAGCTGAAAATCTTGACCTAGAAAAGCTACGTCAGGCTACCTATTCTGCAAAACTCCAAACAAGCTAAAACTTCACAGAGAATTTTTATGGAATATATGAAGAATATTGGAGCAAATAAGTACCAGAGGAGGCCCAGCAGATGGGCACAACCCACTTGGGCGCGCCAGGGAGCCCAAACGCACCTTGGTGTGTTGTGCTCACCCAGGCACACCTTCGGTGCCCATCTTCTGGTATATAGGTCGTTTTGACCTAGAAAAAATAAGGAGAGGACTTTTGGGACGGAGCACCGCCGTCTCGAGGTGGAACTTGGGCAGGAGGACTTTTTCCCTCCAAGGGAGCGATTTCGCCGGTGGAACTTCCCTCTCGGAGGGGGAAATCATCGTCATCATCATCACCAACAACTCTCCCATCTTGGGGAGGGCAATCTCCATCAACATCTTCAACAGCACCATCTCATCTCAAACCCTAGTTCATCTCTTGTGTTCAATCTTGTTACCGGAACTATAGATTGGTGCTTGTGGGTGACTAGTAGTGTTGATTACATCTTGTAGTTGATTACTATATGGTTTATTTTGTGGAAGATTATATGTTCAGATCCAATATGCTATTTAATAGCCCTCTGATCACTGGAGAAATCATTTTGCAAGTAATCATGTGAACTTGATATGTGTTCGATATTTTGATAGTATGTATGTTGTGATTCCCTTAGTGGTGTCATGTGAACATCGACTACATGACACTTCACCATATTTGGGCCTAAGGGAGTGCATTGTGGAGTAGCAATTAGACGATGGGTTGCGATTGTGACAGAAGCTTAAACCCTGGTTTATGCGCTATTCCTTAAGGGACCGATTGGATCCAAAAGTGTAATGCTATGGTTAGAATTTATTCTTAATACTTTTCTCGTAGTTGCAGATGCTTTCGGGAGGTTTAATTATAAGTAGGAGGTTTGTTCAAGTAAGAACAACACCGAAGCACCAGTCCACCCACATATCAAATTATCTATGTAGCGAATACGAATCAAACCAACATGGTGAAAGTGACTAGATGAAAATCCCGTGTACCCTCAAGAACGCTTTGCTTATCATAAGAAGCCGTTTTGGCCTATGCATTGCCTCAAATGGATAGGGCTACCTTGCTGTACCTTTTCTACTATTACCGTTACTTGCTCATTACGAATTATCTTGCTTTGAAACTACTCCGCTACTTACAATTTCAGCACTTGCAGACATTACCTTGCTGGAAACCACTTGTCATTTCCTTATGCTCCTCGTTAGGTTCGACACTCTTACTTATCGAAAAGAGCTACAATTGATCCTCTTTACTTTTGGGTCATCAAAGCTATTTTCTGGCACCATTGCTTGGGAGTGAAGCGCCTTTGGTAAGTGTAATTTGGTAAGGAAACATTTATATAGTGTGCTGAAATTTACTATCACTTGTTACTATGGAAAACAATCCTTTGAGGGGTTTGTTTGAGGTATGTTCACCTCGACCAGAATGACAATTAGCTACCACTCAACCTACTGCACCTACTGAAAATACTGAATATGAAATTCCTTTGGGTATGATAGAACAACTACTACCTAATCCTTTTGAAGGAGACGGAACCGAACATCCTGATATGCACTTGATATATGTAGAAAAATTTGTGGATTGTTCAAGCTTGCAGATTTACCCGGAGATGAAGTTATGAAGAAGGTTTTCCCTTTATCTTTGAAGGGAAAAAGCATTGGCATGGTATAGGCTATGCGATGATGTTGGATCCTGGAATTGGAATCGATTGAAATTGGAGTTCCATCAAAAACTTTATCCTATGCATCTAGATCATCGTGATCGGAATTATATATATAATTTTTTGCCTCATGAAGGAGAAAGTATCGCTCTAGCTTGGGGGAGGCTTAAGTCAATGTTACACTCATGCCCCAATCATTATCTCTCAAGAGAAATTATAATCCAAAATTTTTATGCTCGGCTTTCTCGTAATGATCAAAACATGCTTGATACTTCTTGTGCTAGCTCTTTTATGAAGAAGACTATTAAATTTCGGTGGGATCTTGACAAATGAAAGAGTCAGGTATTAAACTTAAGTATGATTGTGTTAAATCTTTTGTGAATATCGATACTTTTTAAAAGTTTAGCACTAAATATGGACTTGACTCTGAGATAGTAGCTTCCTTTCGTGAATCATTTGCTATTCATGTTGATCTCCCTAAAGAGAAGTGGTTTAAATATCACCCACCTATTAAAGAAGAAATTGAAGAACTGGTACTAGTTAAAGAAGAAGCTATAATTTATAATGTTAATCCAATTGTTACGACTGTTTATATTGAGAAACCACCTTTCCCTCTTTGGATAAAGTAACATGCTAAAGTCTCAAATGTGGTCAGCAAAAGCTATATTAGAACACCTAAACCCGATGAACAAATTAAAGTAGAAGCTAGTATTTCTATGGTTAAATATTTACTTCCGTGAAGAAGCTACTAGAATTGCCAAACCTGATAAAAAGGATAAACACAGACCTGTTTGTTGGCATGCTTGTTGTCTTAGTTAAAATAGGAGATCGTTGTTATCATGGTTTATGTGACATGGGTGCTAGTGTGAGTGCTATTCCTTATTCCTTATATCAAGAAATCATGAATGACATAGCACCCGCAGAGATAGAAGACATAGATGTTACTATCAAACTTGCTAATAGAGACACTATATCACCAATTGGGATTGTTAGAGATGTTGAAGTCTTGTGTGGGAAAACAAAATACCCTACTGATTTTCTTGTTCTTGGTTCCCCACAAGATGACTTCTATCCCATTATCTTTGGTAGACCTTTCTTGAACACCATTAACGCTAGAATAGACTATGAGAAACATACTGTCGGTGTCAGTTTTGGTGATGAGTCTCATGAGTTTAATTTTTCCAAGTTTAGTAGAAAACTTCATGAAAAATAATTGCCTAGTAAATATGAATTAATTGGTCTTGCTTCTATTGTTGTGCCTCCTACTGATCCACTAGAACAATATTTGCTAGACCATGAAAATGATTTATATATGCATGAAAGAAATGAAATAGATAAGATTTTCTTTGAACATCGTCCTCTGCTTAAACACAATTTGCCTATTGAAACTCTAGGAGGTCCTCCTCCACCTAAAGGTTATCCTGTGTTTGAATTATAACAATTGCCAGACACTTTGAAATGTGTTTATCTTGATGAAAAGAAGATATATCATGTTATATTTAGTGCTAACCTTTGAGAACATGAAGAAGAAAGATTATTGAAAGTTCTAGGGAAGCACCGAGCTGTTATTGGATATACTCTTGATGATTTAAAGGGCATTGGTCCCACTCTATGTCAGCACAAGATTAATATGGAACCTGATGCTAAACCCGTTGTTGATCACCAATGTCGGTTAAATCCAAAAATGAAGGAAGTGGTAAGAACAGAAATCTTAAAACTTATGGAAGCATGTATAATATATCCTATAGCTGATAGTAGATGGGTGAGTCATGTTCATTGTGTCCTTAAAAAGGGAGGTATTACTGTTGTTCCTAATGATAAGAATGAACTTATTCCACAAAGAATTGTTACAGGTTATAGAATGATAGTTGATTTTATAAAATTAAACAAAGAAACTAGAAAAGATCATTACCCTCTGCCTTCTATTGATCGAATGCTAGAATGATTATCTAAGCACACACATTTTTGCTTCCTTGATGGATATTTTGGTTTTTTACAAATACCTGTTTCTCAACCCGATCAAGAAAATACCACTTTTAGTTGTCCCTTTGGAACTTATGATTATAGACATATGCCTTTTGGTTTATGCAATGCACTTGTTACCTTTCAAAGATGTATGACTGCTATATTCTTTGACTTTTGTGAAAAGACTGTCGAGTTTTTCATGGATGATTTCTTTGTTTACGGGAAGTCTTTTGATGATTGTTTAAGCAATCTTGATCGAGTTTCGCACAGATGTGAACAAACAAATCTTGTCTTGAATTGGGAGAAGTGCCACTTTATGGTTAATGAAGGCATTGTCTTGGGTCATAAAATTTCTGAAAGAGGTATTGAAGTGGACAAAGCTAAGGTCATGCTGGTTTCCTAGCTCATGTTGGTTTCTATAGGAGATTTATCAAAGACTTTTCTAAAATTTCTAGGCCTCTTACGAATCTTTTGTAAAAGGACATTCCTTTTGTTTTTGATGATGATTGTTTAGAAGCCTTTGGAACACTCAATAATGACTTAATTTCTGCACCTATTGTTCAACCACCTAATTGTAACTTGCCTTTTGAAATTATGTATGATGTTAGTGATTATGCTGCTGGTGTTGTTGTAGGACAAAGAGTTGATAAGAAACTGAATGTTATTCATTATGCCAGTAAAACTCTAGACAATGCTCAACTAAATTTTGCTACTACTGAAGAAGAATTCTTAGCAGCGGTGTTTGCTTGTGATAAATTTAGACCTTACATTGTTGATTCAAAAGTAAATGTTCACACTGATCATGCTGCTATTAAATATCTTATGGAAAAGAAAGATGCTAAACCTAAAATTATTCGATGGGTTCTCTTGCTACAAGAATTTGATTTACATATCACTGATAGAAAAGGAGCTGAGAACCGCGTAGCTGATAACTTGTCTAGTCTTGAAAATGTGCATGATGACCCACTACCTATTGATGATAGTTTTCCTGATAAGCAGTTAGCTGCAATAAATTTTTCTCACAACACTCATTGGTATGCTGACTATGCTAATTACATTGTTGCTAAATATTTACCACCTAGTTTTACATATCAACAAAAGAAAAAAATCTTCTATGATTTAAGACACTACTTTTGGGATGACCCACATCTTTATAAAGAAGGAGTAGATGGTATTATTAGACGTTGTGTACCTGAGCATGAATAGGGACAAATCCTATGGAAATGTCACTCCAAAGCTTATGGAGGGCATCACGCTGGAGATAGAACTTCTCACAAGGTATTGCAATGTGGATTTTTTGGCCTACTCTCTTCAAGGATGCCCGTAAGTTCGTCTTATCTTGTGATGAATGCCAAAGAATAGGTAATATCGGTAAGGTTCAAGAAATTCCTATGAATTATTCACTTGTTGTTGAACCATTTGATGTTTTGGGATTTTATTACATGGGACCTTTTCCTTCCTCTAATGGGTATACACATATTTTGGTTGCTATTGATTATGTTACTAAATGGGTAGAAGCTATTGCAACCAGTAGTGTTGATCACAACACCTACATTAAAATACTTAAGGAAGTTATTTTCCCAAGGTTTGGAGTCCCTAGATATTTAATGATTGATGGTGGTTCAGACTTTATTCATGGTGCTTTCCGTAAAATGCTTGCCAAGTATGATGTTAACCATAGAATTGCATCACCATAACATCCTCAGTCTAGTGGTCAAGTTGAACTTAGCAACAGAGAAATAAAATTAATCTTGCAAAAGACTGTCAATAGGTCCCAAAAGAATTGGTCTAAGAAATTAGATGATGCACTTTGAGCTTATAGAACGACATATAAAAATCCCATGGGTATGTCTCCTTATAAAATGGTTTATGGAAAAGCTTGTCATTTGCCTCTTGAATTAGAACATAAAGCATATTGGGCAATCAAAGAACTCAACTATGATTTCAAACTTGCCGGTGAAAAGAGGTTAGTTGATATCAGCTCATTAGATGAATGGAGAACCCAAGCTTATGAAAATGCTAAGTTGTTTAAAGAAAAAGTCAAAAGGTGGCATGATAAGAGTATCCAAAAGCGTGAGTTTAAAGTAGGATAATATGTTGTTTTGTACAACTCTCATTTCAGATTCTTTGTAGGAAAACTCCTCTCAAAATGGGAAGGCCCCTATGTCATCGAGGATGTATATCATTCTGGAGCTATCAAAATAAATAATGCCGAAGGTACTAACCCGAAGGTTGTTAACAGGCAATGATTAAAACATTATATCTTAGGTACACCCATTAATGTTGAAAGTAATATTACCGAAACTTTGACACCAGAAGAACACATAAAAGAGTCCTTCTGGAACACTCCAGAATCGTGAAAATAAGGAGCTACATGATACGATAAGTAAACGGACTCCGAAAAATCCGCAAAAATATTTTTTGTTAGTTTTGGAATATTTAGAAAAAGAGGAAAATAATAAACTTCCAGGGAGCATACCCTGGTGGGCACAAGACACCAGGGCACGCCTAGCTTGCCAGGCTTGCCCAGGTGGGTTGTGTTGTGCCCACGTGGGGTACCTTCCGGACTCCGTTTTTCTATAGCTTGCTTGTTTCCCAAGATAAAAAATCTTTATATACCCCCCAAACCTGTTGAGCACCGTATCACGAAAAAATCTTCTGTTTTCTTTTCTTGTTGTTTTCTGTCAGATCCCATCTACCATGGCTGCTTCAAGGTCCTCCAAGGACAAGTTCTTCAAGAATGTCATCAGCCCATATTTGCGGGAGGTGGTGCACCACCCTCAATTCATCCAGATGCATGAGGTGGTGCTTCACCTCCGCGATGTGCCCGGTCCTAAGGGGATGGGAACCATGGAGGCCAGGCTTGAATCTATGGAACAAGATGTCTTCCACTGCAAGGGGATGGTGGAGCGTGGTCTCAATGCCAATCACCTCATGATCGCGGACCTTTCCCATGATCTCAAGGTGGATAGCAAGCCCATGAAGGACATCATCTTCACCCTCAACAAGCAAATCAACTTCCTCCAAAGACAAATTTACGATCTCCAAAACCAAGTCTTTGAATATGGGGCAAGGTTTAAAGGTTTGAGTTTGGATGCCGATTGCAGGACTCGTGAGAATCACTCTTCCTCTTATGATGGTGGACCTCTGCCATGGAAACCCGAGGACAAGATCCCTTCTTGATCACCACCACATATTTCTTCATCACCAAAAGAGAATTGAGTGTCGGGTATGGGCACTCCCCTTGGCTTCCGCCAAGCTTGGGGGAGGTGCCCCGGTATCGTGTCATCCCCACTATCTTTTTTCCTTTACTTATTTTAGTTTGCTCTTTTTCTTTAGATGAATAACAGTTTAGTTTGATCCTTTCTTTTCGAGTGTTTGCTTAGTGATCTATCCTTTTAATCGTGTGCGAGATATATAATAAAGTTTAGTTTGAGTTTTTGATTTCTTTACTTTCATGTTGCAATAAAAAGAAAGGAAATAAATGAAAAAGATCATATGATAATCTTATGGTAGGTGATGACACCACATAAGGAAAAGGATAAGTAGAAATTTTTATTAGAGATTGACAAACATAGCATTAGTCAGTGATGCAACTCATGAAAGAATTAATAAGGGAAGAGAAGATTCACATATAAATATACTATCCAAGAAATCTTCTGTGATTGTGAGCCCTCATCAAAATATTATATGCAAAAATTGTTGACGTTGGACAAGGAACACAACCTAATGGTTCATGTTTGTTTATATTCACATAGAAGTCATATTATGATCCTTTAACATGTGGTGCTTGCCCCCTACCGTTGCCAGCCAAAAATTCCTCACTAAGTAGAGATACTACTTGTGCATCCAAAAACCCTTAAACCCAAATCTTATTTTCAAGAGTCCACCATACCTACCTAGGGATTGAGCAAGACCCCTCAAGTATATTGTCATCGGTGCAAAAAGGCAATAAAAATTGCTTCTAAAAGTGTGAGATCATTTAGTGTAAGAGAAAATTGAGCATTGCACGAACTTGTGATGGTGAAGAATAAAAGCGACAGATTGCATAATAAAGGTCGCTATCACAAGGGGCAATGCAACGTGACGTTCTTTTGCATTAAGGGGTTGAGCATACTAACAAATAAGCGGATGGCAACCTCTGCTTCCCTCTGTGAAGGGCCTATCTTTTACTTTTATGTATTTACTTTTATGCAAAGAGTCAAAGTTTTCTCTATATTCCTTTTTAGTTACTCATTCGGCAAGCATCATGTGGTGAGGAAAGATCTAGGCACATATGTCCAGTTGAATATAGATAGCATGAGTTATTATTGTTGACATCACCCTTGATATGAATACGTTGGGAGGCGAAACTACAAGCCCCTATCTTTCTATGTGTCCGGTTGAAACGTTCTACGCATGTGTATGCGTTGAGTGTTAGCAATCATGGAAGACTATATGATGGTTGAGTGTGTGGACTTGCCCAAAGGCTCCGACACGTGACCCTTCCTGAAAAGATGATGAATTTTAGTTGCAAAGTTGACTGAGAACATAGTCTGTTGGATTCTAATAGAGTTTTTTGCTTTATACTTCAATAGTGTGATGAATTGTCACTTGTTTATGAGAAGTCTATGATAAAAGTTCTATGATAAGACTATTATGTTTAAGTTTGTTGCTATTATAATAATGAACATGATGCTTCTATGCCCGTATTTTTCTTTTATCGACACGTCTCTCTCTAAGCATGTGGACATGTTTTTCGATTTCGGTTTTCGGTTGAGGACAAGCGAGGTCTAAGCTTGGGGGAGTTGATACGTCCATTTTGCATCATGTTTTCCTACTGTTATTTATAATGTTTTTATCCATAATAATGCTTTTTGGAGTAATTCTAATGCCTTTTCTCTCATAATATGCAAGGTATACACAAAGAGGGAGAGTTCCGGCAGCTGAAAATCTGGACCTAGAAAAGCTACGTCAGGCTACCTATTCTGCACAACTCCAAATAAGATGAAACTTCACAGGCAATTTTTATGGAATATATGAAGAATATTGGAGCAAATAAGTACTAGAGGAGGCCCACCAGGTGGGCAGAACCCACATGGGCGCGCTAGGGTGTCCAGGCGCGCCCTGGTGGGTTATGCTCACCCAGGCCCACCTCCGGTGCCCATCTTCTGGTATATAGGTCATTTTGACCTAGAAAAAATAAGGAGAGGACTTTCCGGATGGAGCGCCACCGTCTCGAGGCAGAACTTGGGCAGGAGCACTTTTTCCCTCCGGCGGAGCGATTCTGCTGGGGGAACTTCCCTCCCGGAGGGGGAAATCATTGTCATCATCATCACCAACAACTCTACCATCTTGGGGAGGGCAATCTCCATCATAATCTTCAACAGGACCATCTCATCTCAAACCCTAGTTCTTCTCTTGTGTTCAATCTTGTTACCAGAACTATAGATTTGTGCTTGTGGGTGACTAGTAGTGTTGATTACATCTTGTAGTTGATTACTATATTGTTTATTTGGTGGAAGATTATATGTTCAGATCAAATATGCTATTTAATACCCCTATGATCTTGAGCATGATTATCCTTTGTGAGTACTTACTTTTGTTCCTGAGGTCACTTGAGAAATCATGTTGCAAGTAATCATGTGAACTTGATATGTGTTTGATATTTTGATAGTATGTATATTGTGATTCCCTTATTGGTGTCATGTGAACGTCGACTACTTGACACTTCACCATATTTGGGCCTAAGGGAATGCATTGCGAAGTAGCAATTAGATGATCGGTTGCGAGAGTGACAGAAGCTTAAACCCCGGTTTATGCGCTATTCCGTAAGTGACCGATTAGATCCAAAAGTTTAATGCTATGGTTAGAATTTATTCTTAATACTTTTCTCGTAGTTGTGGATGCTTGTGGGAGGGTTAATCATAAGTAGTAGGTTTGTTCAAGTAAGAACAACAACTAAGCACCGGTCCACCCACATATCAAATTATAAAAGTTGCGAACACGAATCAAACCAACATGGTGAAAGTGACTAGATGAAAACCCCATGTACCCTCAAGAACTCTTTGCTTATCATAAGGAACCATTTTGGCATGTGCATTGCCTCAAAAGGATTGGGCTACCTTGCTGCACCTTTTCTACTATTATTGTTACTTGCTCGTTACAAATTATCTTGCTACCCAACTACTCTGCTACTTACAATTCCAGCACTTGCACACATTACCTTGCTGGAAACCACTTGTCATTTCCTTATGTTCCTCATTTGGTTCGACACTCTTAGTTATAGAAAATAGCTACAATTGATCCCCTATACTTGTGGGTCATCAGGCATTGGAAGAGTTTTTTGCAGAATGGACGCCCACCCCTAATGAAGAAGTGATGTAAACAGTTACCCCCAGCAAGGAAGTGCCCCAGGAATGGATTATGTATTTCGATGGTGCTTTCTCTCTATGGGGTGCAGGAGTTGGCGTGCTTCTCATTGCTCCCACTGGGGAGCTGATAGCCCACAAGTATAGGGGATCACAACAGTTTTCGAGGGTAGAGTATTCAACCCAAATTTATTGATTCGACACAAGGGGAGCCAAAGAATATTCTCAAGTATTAGCAGCTGAGTTGTCAATTCCACCACACCTGGAAACTTAATATCTGCAGCAAAGTATTTAGTAGCAAAGTAATATGATAGCAATGGTAACGGTAGCAAAAGTAATATTTTGGTTTTATAGTGATTGTAACAGTAGCAACGAAAAAGTAAATAAGCGAAGAACAATATAGGAAAAGCTCGTAGGCATTGGATCGGTGATGAAGAATTATGTCGGATGCGATCGATCATGCAACAGTTATAACATAGGATGACACAGAACTAGCTCCAGTTCATCACTACTAGGGAAAACCTTATACACAGAATGTTACCAGTAGCGCTTGTTAAAATGAGGCGCTACTGCTACTTAGCAGTAGCGCATCTGCTAGAACGGTGCTACTGTTACCCGCTTAGCAGTAGCGTGACAGGAACAGAACGCGCTACTACTATAATTGCAACATCGTTCCCGACGTGCTAGGTATAGTAGTAGCGCCCTTGTAGCGGCCAGACCTCAAACAGTCTGATCTCTGCTTCGGTGTCATCCCTGGATCAGTAATGCTGACACCACATAGTACTTGGAGGATTTATAGCAGAGTAGCAATCACACACTTATTACATTGAGTGTCTCAAAAGAGAACTTATTACAATAAATATGGCTTAAGGCCATCTAATAACGATAACAGCGGAAGGCTTGGAAGACTCCTTAATCGTCGTCTGAAAAGTCTGCAACATTAACGTTGCAGCCCGAAACGGGTCAGCACATGGAATATGCTGGCAATGTAACACATAGAGAGTAATGGAATGAAATAGCTATACTATATGCATATTTGGCTGGCGGAAAGCTCTATGGTTATAGTTTTGCGTAAAGCCAATTTTTCCCTACTTCAAAGGAATAAATTTATTTAACTATCATGGTAGTTGTTAAACATTGAGAATGGTTGACAGCATTCTCAATCCCAATTAAGCATCATCATTAAACATAACCCAACAAAATTAATTTAGAGTAACATGTTGAGATTCACATGATAATCCAAGTACTAGATACTAAAGATGTCCATAACCGGTGACACGACTAACCATGATTAGTTTATTACACTCTGCAGAGGTTTGCGCACTTTTCCCCACAAGACTCGATCGCCTCCTATTTGGTTTCTCGCACTACATGGTGTTTGAGAAGACGGATGACCGAGACATAGTCTTTCAGAAGCGCTAGCACCTTACGATCGGGTAGACCGTACCACCTACATCCCCTACATCTGCTAGTCTACCACTATAAGAGTTCGCACAAATTAGTCAACTATGCTAGAGCCCATAATAGCTTGTGGCTGCACACGAAAGTTTCTAGTATGAATAGTCTCATGATCCCTTTGAGCCTGGGTGGCGGTCCAAAAGAAAACAGGCAAGTCTTGGAATACCCAGGTGCCTCAATCCACCCAGATGTGTGTTTAAGTTGCCACCTTAGATAAACCATTAGTTAACAAGCTCACATCTATCATGGATATCACTCACCCAATCCACGTCTACTAGCATAGCATGGCATAATAAGCAAACGTAGAAGGAACTCCCAAAGGTTTGATAATAACAGGTAATAGGTACTACCTCATCTACTTCCCATCCCACAATTTAATTAGATCCTAATCATGCAATGTGTGAGGATTGATCTAATGCAATAAAACTGGGTAGTAGAAAAGGTATGATCAAAGTGTTACTTGCCTTGCTGATGATCCGCGAAACCTAACGATTCGAAGTAACAGGCGGCGCACTCCGAGTATTCTATCGCAGACAAACAAACAAGCATACAATAAGTACTCATCTAATGCACGGGTAAAACGCAAATAAGAGATCTAACCAGAAGGATCAACTTAAGAACTCCGGTTGGCAAAAAAGAATCAAATCGAACGAAGCAACAAAAGTCAAACGGCAAAAGAAAACAACTTCGTTCTAGTAATCTAGATCTAAGGCAAATTTTACAGTAGCAAAACCTTGTTTAAGTTGGTTAAACGGATAGAGGGTTCCGAGACGAATCTCTAGGCGCTTGAATCGCCTGATTCTGATAAACGAGCGAAAAGTTATACTAAAACGAAAATCGGATCAGGAATCGCGATCAGAAAAATCGCGGATTTAATACGAGAAAAAGAAAAACGACGAACGCTCGCTAGAACGAATGAACGGACGAACGCTCGCTATTTAAATAAAACGGAAAAACCGATCTATTTTAAAAAAACCGAATCTAAAAAAACCCGACGAAAACCGATTTTTTTTAAAGAACGTTGGCACGGAAGTCGAGGCGGCGGCGAACCTCGACGGCGGCGGCGGCGTCCGGTGACGGCGGCGCGGGGCGGCGCGGCGGCGAGCAGCGGCGGCGCGGCGGCGGCGGCGGCGGGTCTAGGGTTTCCCCCGGGTGGGCTGCCCCAGCTTATAAACGCCCCCCCCTCGGGCCGGAGTCCTAGTCGGACACGGCTCATAGGTCGGTTCGTTTTTTTTAATTATTCTGCTCGGAAGAAAAATAAAAAGAAATACTAAACGAACTCCAAAAATTCCAAAATAAATTTTCACGGGCTTCTAAAATCAAGCCGGGCAAGGTGGACATTTATTTGGGACCTAAATGCAATTTTGGAAAACGCACATTTTTCCTAAATTCAAATAAAACTTTGAAATAAAATCTTATTTGATTTTATTATTAAATCCTCAATATTTCTTTATTTTGGGCCCTCTCTCATATTTTTGTAGTAGAAATAATTGATGATAAAATAAGTAAAATCAAATGATCCTATTCTCAAAATTTGAGAAAACTCAAATATGAAAATAACGAAATCCCCAACTCTCTCCGTGGGTCATTGAGTTGCGTAGAATTTCTAGGATCAACCAAAATGCAATTTAAAATATGATATGCAATGATGATCTAATGTATAACATTCCAAATTGAAAATTTGGGATGTTACAAACCTACCCCCCTTAAGATGAATCTCGCCCTCGAGATTCGGGTTAGCTAGAAAATAGGTGAGGGTGGTCTTTGAGCAAATCTTCCTCTCGCTCCCAGGTGGCTTCATCCTCTGAGTGGTGGCTCCACTGAACTTTGCAAAACTTGATAACCTTGTTGCGGGTAACTCGGCTGGCAAACTCGAGGATCTTAATTGGTTTCTCCTCGTAGGTCAAATCGTTTTCCAACTGAATAGTTTCCAATGGCACTGTGTCTCTCAAGGGTATGTCAGCCATCTCCGGATAGGAAGAATCGGTAGGACCGAGTTTGGCTTAGGGTTTAGGTCATATGTGGATATGGGAAAGTAGTTGAGGGTTTTGGAGCATATCACTAAGCACATGAAGCAAGAGGCTCATTAAGCAACACCTCATCCCTCCTTGATAGTATTGGCTTTTCCTAAAGACTCAATGTGATCTTGGATCACTAAAATATAAAATGAAGAGTCTTGAGCTTTTGAGCTTGAGCCAATCCTTTGTCCTTAGCATTTTGAGGGTTCCACTTTCACATCCATGCCATGCCAATCATTGAGCTTTCCTGAAATAACCATCTTGGAATAGCATTAGCTCAATGAGCTATATGTTGTTATGAATTACCAAAACCACCTAGGGATAGTTGCACTTTCAATCTCCCCCTTTTTGGTAATTTATGACAACATATAGATCAAAGCTTCGACAAATGATAATAAGCATGAAATATATCGTCGCTTTGAGAAGTATGTGATAAGTAAGAGCTCCCCCTAAATTTGTGCATATTTAAATTTTGCTTTGGACTGCAAATGCACAAGGAGTTAGAGTCATGGGTTACTCTTCCATGTCACATACATCTTGGTGGAGCGCTTAAAATGATAAGAATGAAATACATGCACTCATCACCAAGAATAGTGAATGATCACATAAGATAGATAAGATAATAGCGTTAAGCAAGCATTAAGTGTAGCTTATGATCAAACACATGATCATCAATGTCTCACAAATAATGACGTAGTATCTCAAGCACTCAAGAGCAAACAAGTTCGAAAAACCACCAAATAAAGCAAGAGAGAAAAGCGACACTCTCTCTCTCGAAGCCTATGATCTATACATCTTCTCCCCCTTTGGCAACAAGTTACCAAAAAGTTCCTAGAAAATGCATAGCACTAGATCGACGCTCAGGCTTGATCTTCTGGTGGTGGTGGAGTCCGGATCACTCCAAGGACGAAGGCTTCGGTAGATGCTGAAGTAGACGCTGGAGTTGGAGCTGAGGTAGATGCTGGAGCTGGTGGAACTGAGGCTGTAGCTGGTGCTGAAGTGGTGGCTCTGGTGTCAGCAACTGGCATGGCAGATGACCTCGGGCCTCGTGGCACTCTGGCAAAGGCATGAGTGGTAGTCCTGCCTCTCCTCTCCTGCATGTCCTCCTGGAGCTGCTCCACTGCAGACTGAACTTCCATTACTTTGACATCCAAGTCATAGAACTTCTGTTCCATGATTCTCTCTAGGCTCTGCTGATTTTGAGTGAGGGTGGCCAGACTTTGCTCAATCCTCAGCGTGGATGCAATCAAGTAACCAAGCTGCTCTTGTTTGGTCTTCAAGAAGTATTCAGATGCCTCCTCTTGAGTTGGCATCTTGGCAGCTTTCTCCTTCCTTGCCTTCTCCTTCTTTGCAAATGCTTGGGCAGATGACGGTTCATTTTCAGTCATGACAACTTCATTGTCCTCAAAATCTGGACGGCTGGGCAGGTGTTCCTTGTCCAATAAATATATGCTCGTGCCCATCTTGGAGTTGATGAGCTCCTGGATCTGAGGGGCATATCCGTAACTCCTCTTCTGGTCTGTTGCAGTCCTCTTGATTGTTTCCACTATTAGGCTCATCACCTTGAACTTCTGAGGTACATCAAATACATGAAGCAGGTTGATAGCATGGCCTCTGATCATCTTGTGATCTCCAGACTTGGGCAATAAGGTGTGCCTCAAGATCCAATTGATGGTTGGCAGTCCTGACAGAAGATAGTGCACTGAACCAAATTTGAAAGTGTCAAGTACCTCATTTGGAATTTCCTTATACATATTGGACATGGAGTTATGGTCCATCTTCTTCTTGGCATATATGTCCATGTCATCATCATGCTCCTCTGGGGCATTAATCAACTTTGCCCATTCCTCAACAGTGGATTGGTACCTCGTACCCTCAGACATCCATGTGATCCTCCCATCTGGATAAAAATGTGCCGTGGAGTAGAACTGCATTATAAGCTCCTCATTCCACTTTGTGAGCTTCTGCCCAACAAAGTCAGCTACTCCACAAGCTATGAAGCTGTCTTGCACTCCAGGATAGTGCTCTTCGTTGTCCTTGATATATTGCCAATCAACCCATCGCATATCACAGACAATGGGCTTCTTATCTAGCAGCACTGTCTCATAAAAATCCTGCTGCTCCTTGGTGTGAAATCTATAGTCCACGGTAGTCCTTCTCCTTGAAGCATATGGGTCTGCTTCTCTCCACTTCCTCAGCCCTGAATCTCTCCTGAGCTTCATATCCTCAACCACAGGATGAGCATCGTTGTGGTCTGGGATCTTGGGCTTTAGCTTTCTCAGGACATTCTCTTCCTCTTCTTCAGCAACAGTCTCAGGCACTGGGGCCTTGTTCTTCTCAGCTGCATGAATGCTCCTTGTATTCCTCTTGGGTGCAGACTTGGAGGCAGCTTTGGGCTTAGATGCAGTAGCCCCTGACCTTAAGGCATCACCCATCAGCTTGGGTGCCTTGGGTGCTGGTGCAGCTACCTCTTCTTCTTCTTCCTCTTCCATGATGGAAGCTTTTCCTAGCACTCTGGCTACGGTCTTCTTGACCCTTTCCTTCCTCTTCTTGCCTTCTGCAGCAATTGGCTCTTGGGGAGTGGGCTTCTCAGTTGAGGCTCTTGCCTTTGACATGGGCTGCCTGCCTGCTGGCCTTTTGATCTTTCGGCCTGGCTTTGTGCCTTGAGCTGGCTCAACTCTCTTGGAAGTGGCCTCTTCCTCTGCCACATAGTCTTCATCTTCGGAGTCTGAAGTTCTCTTTTTCCTCTGTCTCGTGGCAGCCTTTGGCAAGTTGCTAGGGGTGCTCCTGCTGCCCTCATCGAAAGAGCTGGAGGGACTAGTGCCCTCACTCATGTGCACCTGCTGCTCTGACATGTTCTGGCTGTCACTTTGATCAGACATGCTGCAAACTGACTGCTGACCCTGTGAACAGATTATAGATGAGATAGAGTGGATGAGCATCACAAAATGTAGAGATTTTTGCAAAAGAATGATCCAAAAACTTAGTTTTAGTTTCCCACTAAAATAATCTCGGATCTACCGATTTTCAAACTCGGTGATACCGAAGCAGTTTTGGAACCTAAACTAGTGAACTCGGTTGGACCGAGTCACAGTTCGGTGGCACCGAGACTGCTAGGGTTTCACTGAGTTCCAAAATCGGTCACACCGATAAGTAATTCTCGGTCAGACCGAGTCTCACTTGTGCAATGGCATAAGCCAAATCGGTGGGACCGAGTTTTTCAACTCGGTGGGTCCAAGATGGTTTCGGCGGAAACCTAAACCTGGAATTTTCGAATCAAACCTAATCTATGGGTTCATTGACTGGATAGAAGTTTATCAAACGTGGCTAGAATCAATATGATCACAATGTGCTAGGAATCAGATTGGGGAATAGCACAAAGATCGAGTCCATACCCTAGTTCGGCGGAGACTCGCTACGGCGGCAACGGCGGGGCAGAATTCCCATTGACGGCGATGGAGACCAGCGACTGGAGGCGGCTGGCGGCGAGAAGACGATCCGGAGACCACGAAGGCAGAGCAGGCTATCGCGCGGGCGAAAGGGTTCGGAGAAATTTCCAAAATTTTGCCCGTGGCTATATATAGCCCAACCCTGTCGGTGTGACCGAGTGGAACAACTCGGTGGCACCGAGCTTCATAACTGCGTGCAGTTACTGAAACTCGGTGTGACCGAAATGTTCAAATCGGTTGCACCGAGATCGAAAACCTAGATCAACTTAATGATCTCGGTAGGACCGAAAGTAGGGTATCGGTCAGACCGAGAATCATAAAGAGGTTTTGGAAGTTTAAGTCTATGACGAATTGGGGACTCCGAGCGCTCCTCACACAGAGTGGTTCGAATCTCACTTGATCAAATTCTGTGATGCAGCATGAATAGAGTTTGAGACGAGAAAAGCATAGATAGCTAGAGGAGGTTCTTAGGCATTCTTGTCCATCCACTTGGCAAAAATAAATAAAACCGAACAATCAAAACAACAAGTGGATGTCCTCGAATGAGTAAAATATGCAACCATCATGCTCACACAATAAGATGGCAAATGAAATATGTGGCAAGGCATGCACAACCAATTCTAGCATCTATCAAGCAATTTGCGATGACTAGGTCATCTATATATGAGTATATTGACTTAGGAGTCAAGTGAGAACACTTGATCATAGGTCATACTCATCGTTCAAGCTCAAGTGGGGTTACCACTTTTACATAAAGCATTATTGTGTTCACATCTTTAGAGTTGCTTTAGCTCAAGTCTTAGAGTAAAGCTCCCCCTAGATGTGATATCCCCCCTAAGAGGGATGAACTAACCTTGGGTTTTATCGATGATGACTTCATGTAGATGTTAAAGATGTGGATGCTCAATGTTGATGTAGATCACTTGGAGCTATCCATTTGAGTGAATTGCACTTTCAATACCTACATGGGTTAGTCCCATAAGGAACAAACAAGGATATCCATAGACATAGAGTGATGCACACACAAGATGATGTCCATGAAAACTTTTAGGTTACCTTGTCCCTTGTCTTACCAACAAGAGGGTTTGTGACTCCTTGTACTAGTGCAAGATGTGGAAGTTGATTGCACTTGTTCTCGCCAAAATGATAAGAGTGAAGTATGTTGGCGGAGTCACCCTCAAGAACTCTCTAGTTCTTCTTCTTTTGGATCCACATCATCTTGATGGGAATCCTTGGAGTTGTAGTCGTACTTGATGAAGGGGAACTTGAAGTAGTCTTGGGAATCCACTTGACTAAGGTCTTTGGAGCTTCTTCAAATGCGTCAATTTCCTCTTGAAGCTTGTCCTTGCCTTTTTGCGTGTAGTCTTGTGGTGGAAGATCATCTTGAGCTTGTGTCCCCTTGAAAGAAGTATCATACTTCTCTTGTTGAGGAATAAACTTTGTCTTGGGGTATTGATCTTCTTCCCACTCAACTCCATTGGCATTGAACTTTCGTTCAAAACCAACACCTTGATTCTTCCAGTGCATTCCTTACTTGCGCACAATTTCCTCGAATTGCTTACTCCCGGCAAGGCTTTTGTATACTCCTTTCTCTATAATTCCCTTCAATAAGCTATTTTCTTGCTCAAGTGTAACTTGGCTAAGAGAATCATTAGTAGAATCAAGAGAACTACTAGAAGCAACAATATTGGATTTAACATGATCATTGTTACTGCTAGATGAAGAATCTTTCTTGTTCTTGTTACTAGACTTGACTTGAGGCATGTAAGTAGATAAGAGTAAACGCTTGGCAATGTAAGAAGAACTTTTCTTACGGAGATCATCATTGATTGCTTTTAAGAACTCATGCTCTTGCTCAAGATTGAGCTTTTCAAAGCGTAATTTCTCATGAGCTCTTAAAAGTTCTCGATGATCCTCGAAGATGGTTTCATGAGCTAACTTAAGAGTGTTTAGTTCTTTAGTTAGAGCCTCAATCTTCTCCTTATCATTGTCATTCGTTTTATCTTTATTAGCATGTTTAATTGGCGTTTCATCATAGTATTCATCACTAGAGTTGTCAACAAGCAAATCATCTCCTAACAAGTCATCTTCATCACTATTGAAATCAACATACTCGGGGTGTGTTACCTTAGGACCTTTGGCCATGAAGCATCTTCCAATTCCTTCATTTGGTGAGTCAAATATGTCGTAGGAGTTGGTTGACACAAGTGCTAGACCGGCAACACCTTCATCTTGAGTATCTTCGGAGTCGGAGTGATAACTTCTCTCGGAGTGGCTGTCGGAGTCGGAGCCGGATACCCATTCACCAACATGAGCTTGATGTCTTCGTCTTGTATAGCTCCTTGATTATTTTTCCTTCCTTTCCGAATCCTTGCTTCTCCGTGAGTATCTTCGTTCATAACGATCATCTCTACTCCTTCTCTCTCTTGGTGGTGATCCTTTGCTTCTTCTTTTCGGAGAATCTTCTCATCTCTTGTAGGGAGCCGTACACTCATTGGAATAGTGTCCGGGTCTTCCACAATTGTAGCAGTTTCGCTCTCGACTAGAAGATCTTTTATCATTGTAGGACCTTGACTTGAAGCTTCTATCTTTGCTTCTACTCTTGTAGAACTTGTTGAAGTTCTTCACCATTAAGCTCAATTCTTCATTGAAGTCTTGTTTCTCACTTGATGATGTAGGGGCTTCACATGAGGCTTTATAGGCACCACTTGATTTGTTGTGAAGTTCCTCTTTATCCTTAAGTGACATCTCATGAGCAACAATTCTTCCAATCACCTCCGTTGGCTTGAGATCTTTGTAATTGGGCTACATTTGGATCAATGTGCACACGGTATCATATTTTCCATCCAAGGCTCTTAGAATCTTCTTGATGATGAATCTATCGGTCATCTCTTCACTTCCTAAGCCGGCAATCTCATTTGTGATGAGAGCAAGCCTAGAGTACATTTCAGCGACACCTTCACCATCCTTCATCTTGAACTTGTCAAGTTGGCTTTGGAGCACATCCAACTTGGATTCCTTGACGGAGTCGGTACATTCGTGCATATCAATCAAAGTGTCCCAAATTTCCTTTGCATTCTCAAGACGGCTGATTTTGTTGAATTCTTCAGGTCACAATCCATTGAAGAGAATATCACAAGCTTGAGCATTGTATTGCAACATCTTAAACTCATCCACGGTAGCTTCACGGTTTGGTTCTCTCCCATCAAAGAAGTCACCTTGCAAACCAACACACACAATAGCCCGAACGACGGGGTTATGTCCAAGAATATGCATTTTCATTTTATGCTTCCAACTAGCAAAATTAGTACCATCAAAGTAAGGACCTCTACGGTGATAATTTCCCTCGCTTGACGCCATACTCTCCTAGGTTGTGAAACCAAGGCTATGACCACCAAAAGCTATGGAGATCAAAGCAAATGGAGACCAAAGCTCTGATACCACTTGTAGGATCGAAAGTATGTCTAGAGGGGGGGTGATTAGACTACTTGACCAAATAAAAACTTAACCTTTTCCCAATTTTAGTTCTTGGCAGATTTTAGCTATTTTAGGACAAGTCAAGCAATCATCACACAATTCAAGCAAGCATGCAAAGAGTATATTGGCAGTGGAAAGTAAAGCATGCAACTTGCAAGAATGTAAAGGGAAGGGTTTGGAGATTTCAAACGCAATTGGAGACACGGATGTTTTTCCCGTGGTTCGGATAGGTGGTGCTATCCTACATCCACGTTGATGGAGACTTCAACCCACGAAGGGTAACGGTTGCGCGAGTCCACACAGGGCTCCAAGGGTAACGGTTGTGCGAGTCTACACAGGGCTCCACCCACGAAGGGTCCACGAAGAAGCAACCACCCACAAAGGGTCCATGAAGAAGCAACCTTGTCTATCCCACCATGGCCATCGCCCACACAGGACTTGCCTCACTAGCGGTAGATCTTCACGAAGTAGGTGATCTCCTTGCCCTTACAAACTCCTTGGTTCAACTCCACAATCTTGTCGGAGGCTCCCAAGTGACACCTAGCCAATCTAGGAGACACCACTCTCCAAGAAGTAACAAATGGTGTGTAGGTAATGAACTCCTTGCTCTTGTGCTTCAAATGATAGTCTCCCCAACACTCAACTCTCTCTCATAGGATTTGGATTTGGTGGAAAGAAGATTTGAGTGGAAAGCAACTTGGGAAGGCTAGAGATCAAGATTCATATGGTAGGAATGGAATATCTTGGTCTCAACACATGAGTAGGTGGTTCTCTCTCAGAACATATGAGTTAGAATGGAGTGTGTGTTCCGATTGCTCTCTTCTTGAATGAAGAGGGGGTGGAGGGGTATATATAGCCTCCACACAAAATCCAACCGTTACACACAATTTTCCAATCTCGGTGGGACCGAATCAACAAACTCGGTTGGACCGAAAATGTAAACCTAGTGACCGTTAGAGATTTTCGGTGGGACTGACATGCAACTCGGTAGGACCGATATGGTTAGGGTTTGGGCATAATGTAATCTCGGTGAGACCGATTACACAAACTCGGTGAGACCGAATTTGGTAATTAGCTAACCAAAGAGTTGGTCAGGCAAACTCGGTGGGACCGACTTGCTCTTTCGGTGAGACCGAGTGGAACTCGGTGAGACCGAAAAGTTACAAAGGGGAAACACTGAGTTTACATTGCAATCTCGGTGGGACCGATTCGCTCTTTCGGTGAGACCGAAAAGTTACGAAAGGGGAACAGAGAGTTTGCAATCCCATCTCGGTGAGACCGAGATCCTTATCGGTAGAACCGAATTGCTAGGGTTTGGCAGTGGCTAATGACAAGTGAAACTCGGTGGCGCCGGATAGGAAGAATCGGTAGGACCGAGTTTGGCTTAGGGTTTAGGTCATATGTGGATATGGGAAAGTAGTTGAGGGTTTTGGAGCATATCACTAAGCACATGAAGCAAGAGGCTCATTAAGCAACACCTCATCCCTCCTTGATAGTATTGGCTTTTCCTAAAGACTCAATGTGATCTTGGATCACTAAAATATAAAATGAAGAGTCTTGAGCTTTTGAGCTTGAGCCAATCCTTTGTCCTTAGCATTTTGAGGGTTCCACTTTCACATCCATGCCATGCTAATCATTGAGCTTTCCTGAAATAATCATCTTGGAATAGCATTAGCTCAATGAGCTATATGTTGTTATGAATTACCAAAACCACCTAGGGATAGTTGCACTTTCAATCTCCCCCTTTTTGGTAATTTATGACAACATATAGATCAAAGCTTCGACAAATGATAATAAGCATGAAATATATCGTCGCTTTGAGAAGTATGTGATAAGTAAGAGCTCCCCCTAAATTTGTGCATATTTAAAATTTGCTTTGGACTGCAAATGCACAAGGAGTTAGAGTCATGGGTTACTCTTCCATGTCACATACATCTTGGTGGAGCGCTTAAAATGATAAGAATGAAATACATGCACTCATCACCAAGAATAGTGAATGATCACATAAGATAGATAAGATAATAGCATTAAGCAAGCATTAAGTGTAGCTTATGATCAAACACATGATCATCAATGTCTCACAAATAATGACGTAGTATCTCAAGCACTCAAGAGCAAACAAGTTCGAAAAACCACCAAATAAAGCAAGAGAGAAAAGAGACACTCTGTCTCTCGAAGCCTATGATCTATACATCTTCTCCCCCTTTGGCAACAAGTTACCAAAAAGTTCCTAGAAAATGCATAGCACTAGATCGACGCTCAGGCTTGATCTTCTGGTGGTGGTGGAGTCCGGATCACTCCAAGGACGAAGGCTTCGGTAGATGCTGGAGTAGACGCTAGAGTTGGAGCTGAGGTAGATGCTGGAGCTGGTGGAACTGAGGCTGTAGCTGGTGCTGAAGTGGTGGCTCTGGTGTCAGCAACTGGCACGGCAGATGACCTCGGGCCTCGTGGCACTCTGGCAAAGGCATGAGTGGTAGTCCTGCCTCTCCTCTCCTGCATGTCCTCCTGGAGCTGCTCCACTGCAGACTGAACTTCCATTACTTTGACATCCAAGTCATAGAACTTCTGTTCCATGATTCTCTCTAGGCTCTGCTGATTTTGAGTGAGGGTGGCCAGACTTTGCTCAATCCTCAGCGTGGATGCAATCAAGTAACCAAGATGCTCTTGTTTGGTCTTCAAGAAGTATTCAGATGCCTCCTCTTGAGTTGGCATCTTGGCAGCTTTCTCCTTCCTTGCCTTCTCCTTCTTTGCAAATGCTTGGGCAGATGACGGTTCATTTTCAGTCATGACAACTTCATTGTCCTCAAAATCTGGACGGATGGGCAGGTGTTCCTTGTCCAACATATATATGCCCGTGCCCATCTTGGAGTTGATGAGCTCCTAGATCTGAGGGGTATATCCGCAACTCCTCTTCTGGTCTGCTGCAGTCCTCTTGATTGTTTCCACTATTAGGCTCATCACCTTGAACTTCTGTGGTACATCAAATACATGAAGCAGGTTGATAGCATGGCCTCTGATCATCTTGTGATCTCCAGACTTGGGCAATAAGGTGTGCCTCAAGATCCAATTGATGGTTGGCAGTCCTGACAGAAGATAGTGCACTGAGCCAAATTTGAAAGTGTCAAGTGCCTCATTTGGAATTTCCTTATACATATTGGACATGGAGTTATGGTCCATCTTCTTCTTGGCATATATGTCCATGTCATCATCATGCTCCTCTGGGGCATTAATCAACTTTGCCCATTCCTCAACAGTGGATTGGTACCTCGTACCCTCATACATCCATGTGATCCTCCCATCTGGATAAAAATGTGCCGTGGAGTAGAACTGCATTATAAGCTCCTCATTCCACTTTGTGAGCTTCTGCCCAACAAAGTCAGCTACTCCACAAGCTATGAAGCTATCTTGCACTCCAGGATAGTGCTCTTCGTTGTCCTTGATATATTGCCAATCAACCCATCGCATATCACAGACAATGGGCTTCTTATCTAGCAGCACTGTCTCATAAAAATCCTGCTGCTCCTTGGTGTGAAATCTGTAGTCCACGGTAGTCCTTCTCCTTGAAGCATACGGGTCTGCTTCTCTCCACTTCCTCAGCCCTGAATCTCTCCTGAGCTTCATATCCTCAACCACAGGATGAGCATCGTTGTGGTCTGGGATCTTGGGCTTTAGCTTTCTCAGGACATTCTCTTCCTCTTCTTCAGCAATAGTCTCAGGCACTGGGGCCTTGTTCTTCTCAGCTGCAGGAATGCTCCTTGTATTCCTCTTGGGTGCAGACTTGGAGGCAGCTTTGGGCTTAGATGCAGTAGCCCCTGACCTTATGGCATCACCCATCAGCTTGGGTGCCTTGGGTGCTGGTGCAGCTACCTCTTCTTCTTCTTCCTCTTCCATGATGGAAGCTTTTCCTAGCACTCTGGCTACGGTCTTCTTGACCCTTTCCTTCCTCTTCTTGCTTTCTGCAGCAATTGGCTCTTGGGGAGTGGGCTTCTCAGTTGAGGCTCTTGCCTTTGACATGGGCTGCCTGCCTGCTGGCCTTTTGATCTTTAGGCCTGGCTTTGTGCCTTGAGCTGGCTCCACTCTCTTGGAAGTGGCCTCTTCCTCTGCCACATAGTATTTATCTTCGGAGTTTGAAGTTCTCTTTTTCCTCTGTCTCGTGGCAGCCTTTGGCAAGTTGCTAGGGGTGCTCCTGCTGCCCTCATCTAAAGAGCTGGAGGGACTAGTGCCCTCACTCATGTGCACCTGCTGCTCTGACATGTTCTGGTTGTCACTTTGATCAGACATGCTGCAAACTGACTGCTGACCCTGTGAACAGATTCTAGATGAGATAGAGTGGATGAGCATCACAAAATGCAGAGATTTTTGCAAAAGAATGATCCAAAAACTTAGTTTTAGTTTCCCACTGAAATAATCTCGGATCTACCAATTTTCAAACTCGGTGATACCGAAGCAGTTTTGGAACCTAAACTAGTGAACTCGGTTGGACCGAGTCACAGTTCGGTGGCACCGAGACTGCTAGGGTTTCACTGAGTTCCAAAATCAGTCACACCGATAAGTAATTCTCGGTCAGACCGAGTCTCACTTGTGCAATGGCATAAGCCAAATCGGTGGGACCGAGTTTTTCAACTCGGTGGGTCCGAGATGGTTTCGGCGGAAACCTAAACCTGGAATTTTCGAATCAAACCTAATCTATGGGTTCATTGACTGGATAGAAGTTTATCAAACGTGGCTAGAATCAATATGATCACAATATGCTAGGAATCAGATTGGGGAATAGCACAAAGATCGAGTCCATACCCTAGTTTGGCAGAGACTCGCTACGGCGGCAACGGCGGGGCAGAATTCCCATTGACAGCGACGGAGACCAGCGACTGGTGGCGGCTGGCGGCGAGAAGACGATCCGGAGACCACGAAGGCAGAGCAGGCTATCGCGCGGGCGAAGGGTTTCGGAGAAATTTCCAAAATTTTGCCCGTGGCTATATATAGCCCGACCCTATCGGTGTGACCGAGTGGAACAACTCGGTGGCACCGAGCTTCATAACTATGTGCAGTTACTGAAACTCGGTGTGACCGAAATATTCAAATCGGTTGCACCGAGATCAAAAACCTAGATCAACTTAATGATCTCGGTAGGACCGAAAGTAGGGTATCGGTCAGACCGAGAATCATAAAGAGGTTTTGGAAGTCTAAGTCTATGACGAATCGGGGACTCCGAGTGCTCCTCACACAGAGTGGTTCGAATCTCACTTGATCAAATTTTGTGATGCAGCATGAATAGAGTTTGAGACGAGAAAAGCATAAATAGCTAGAGGAGGTTCTTAGGCATTCTTGTCCATCCACTTGGCAAAAAGAAATAAAACCGAACAATCAAAACAACAAGTGGATGTCCTCGAATGAGTAAAATATGCAACCATCATGCTCACACAATAAGATGGCAAATGAAATATGTGGCAAGGCATGCACAACCAATTCTAGCATCTATCAAGCAATTTGCGATGACTAGGTCATCTATATATGAGTATATTGACTTAGGAGTCAAGTGAGAACACTTGATCATAGGTCATACTCATCGTTCAAGCTCAAGTGGGGTTACCACTTTTACATAAAGCATTGTTGTTTTCACATCTTTAGAGTTGCTTTAGCTCAAGTCTTAGAGTAAAGCTCCCCCTAGATGTGATATCCCCCCTAAGAGGGATGAACTAACCTTGGGTTTTGTCGATGATGACTTCATGTAGATGTTAAAGATGTGGATGCTCAATGTTGATGTAGATCACTTGGAGCTATCCATTTGAGTGAATTGCACTTTCAATACCTACATGGGTTAGTCCCATAAGGAACAAACAAGGATATCCATAGACATAGAGTGATGCACACACAAGATGATGTCCATGAAAACTTTTAGGTTACCTTGTCCCTTGTCTTACCAACAAGAGGGTTTGTGACTCCTTGTACTAGTGCAAGATGTGGAAGTTGATTGCACTTGTTCTCGCCAAAATGATAAGAGTGAAGTATGTTGGCGGAGTCACCCTCAAGAACTCTCTAGTTCTTCTTCTTTTGGATCCACATCATCTTGATGGGAATCCTTGGAGTTGTAGTCGTACTTGATGAAGGGGAACTTGAAGTAGTCTTGGGAATCCACTTGACTAAGGTCTTTGGAGCTTCTTCAAATGCGTCAATTTCCTCTTGAAGCTTGTCCTTGCCTTTTTGCTTGTAGTCTTGTGGTGGAAGATCATCTTGAGCTTGTGTCCCCTTGAAAGAAGTATCATACTTCTCTTGTTGAGGAATAAACTTTGTCTTGGGGTATTGATCTTCTTCCCACTCAACTCCATTGGCATTGAACTTTCGTTCAAAACCAACACCTTGATTCTTCCAGTGCATTCCTTACTTGCGCACAATTTCCTCGAATTGCTTACTCCCGGCAAGGCTTTTGTATACTCCTTTCTCTATAATTCCCTTCAATAAGCTATTTTCTTGCTCAAGTGTAACTTGGCTAAGAGAATCATTAGTAGAATCAAGAGAACTACTAGAAGCAACAATATTGGATTTAACATGATCATTGTTACTGCTAGATGAAGAATCTTTCTTGTTCTTGTTACTAGACTTGACTTGAGGCATGTAAGTAGATAAGAGTAAACGCTTGGCAATGTAAGAAGAACTTTTCTTACGGAGATCATCATTGATTGCTTTTAAGAACTCATGCTCTTGCTCAAGATTGAGCTTTTCAAAGCGTAATTTCTCATGAGCTCTTAAAAGTTCTCGATGATCTTCGAAGATGGTTTCATGAGCTAACTTAAGAGTGTTTAGTTCTTTAGTTAGATCCTCAATCTTCTCCTTATCATTGTCATTCATTTTATCTTGATTAGCATGTTTAATTGACGTTTCATCATAGTATTCATCACTAGAGTTGTCAACAAGCAAATCATCTCCTAACAAGTCATCTTCATCACTATTGAAATCAACATACTTGGGGTGTGTTACCTTAGGACCTTTGGCCATGAAGCATCTTCCAATTCCTTCATTTGGTGAGTCAAATATGTCGTAGGAGTTGGTTGACACAAGTGCTAGACCGGCAACACCTTCATCGTGAGTATCTTCGGAGTCGGAGTGATAACTTCTCTCGGAGTGGCTGTCAGAGTTGGAGCCGGATACCCATTCACCAACATGAGCTTGATTTCTTCGTCTTGTATAGCTCCTTGATTATTTTTCCTTCCTTTCCGAATCCTTGCTTCTCCGTGAGTATCTTCGTTCATAACGATCATCTCTACTCCTTCTCTCTCTTGGTGGTGATCCTTTGCTTCTTCTTTTCGGAGAATCTTCTCATCTCTTGTAGGGAGCCGTACTCTCATTGGAATAGTGTCCGGGTCTTCCACAATTGTAGTAGTTTCGCTCTCGACTAGAAGATCTTTTATCATTGTAGGACCTTGACTTGAAGCTTCTATCTTTGCTTCTACTCTTGTAGAACTTGTTGAAGTTCTTCACCATTAAGCTCAATTCTTCATTGAAGTCTTGTTTCTCACTTGATGATGTAGGGGCTTCACATGAGGCTTTATAGGCACCACTTGATTTGTTGTGAAGTTCCTCTTTATCCTTAAGTGACATCTCATGAGCAACAATTCTTCCAATCACCTCCGTTGGCTTGAGATCTTTGTAATTGGGCATCATTTGGATCAATGTGCACACGGTATCATATTTTCCATCCAAGGCTCGTAGAATCTTCTTGATGATGAATCTATCGGTCATCTCTTCACTTCCTAAGCCGGCAATCTCATTTGTGATGAGAGCAAGCCTAGAGTACATTTCAGCGACACCTTCACCATCCTTCATCTTGAACTTGTCAAGTTGGCTTTGGAGCACAGCCAACTTGGATTCCTTGACAGAGTCGGTACCTTCGTGCATATCAATCAAAGTGTCCCAAATTTCCTTTGCATTCTCAAGACGGCTGATTTTGTTGAATTCTTCAGGGCACAATCCATTGAAGAGAATATCACAAGCTTGAGCATTGTATTGCAACATCTTAAACTCATCCGCGGTAGCTTCACGGTTTGGTTCTCTCCCATCAAAGAAGTCACCTTGCAAACCAACACACACAATAGCCCGAACGGTGGGGTTATGTCCAAGAATATGCATTTTCATTTTATGCTTCCAACTAGCAAAATTAGTACCATCAAAGTAAGGACCTCTACGGTGATAATTTCCCTCGCTAGACGCCATACTCTCCTAGGTTGTGAAACCAAGGCTATGACCACCAAAAGCTATGGAGATCAAAGCAAATGGAGACCAAAGCTCTGATACCACTTGTAGGATCGAAAATATGTCTAGAGGGGGGGTGATTAGACTGCTTGACCAAATAAAAACTTAACCTTTTCCCAATTTTAGTTCTTGGCAGATTTTAGCTATTTTAGGACAAGTCAAGCAATCATCACACAATTCAAGCAAGCATGCAAAGAGTATATTGGCAGCGGAAAGTAAAGCATGCAACTTGCAAGAATGTAAAGGGAAGGGTTTGGAGATTTCAAACGCAATTGGAGACACGGATGTTTTTCCCGTGGTTCGGATAGGTGGTGCTATCCTACATCCACGTTGATGGAGACTTCAACCCACGAAGGGTAACGGTTGTGCGAGTCCACACAGGGCTCCACCCAAGGGTAACGGTTGCACGAGTCCACACAGGGCTCCACCCACGAAGGGTCCACGAAGAAGCAACCACCCACAAAGGGTCCACGAAGAAGCAACCTTGTCTATCCCACCATGGCCATCGCCCACACAGGACTTGCCTCACTAGCGGTAGATCTTCACGAAGTAGGCGATCTCCTTTCCCTTACAAACTCCTTGGTTCAACTCCACAATCTTGTCGGAGGCTCCCAAGTGACACCTAGCCAATCTAGGAGACACCACTCTCCAAGAAGTAACAAATGGTGTATAGGTGATGAACTCCTTGCTCTTGTGCTTCAAATGATAGTCTCCCCAACACTCAACTCTCTCTCATAGGATTTGGATTTGGTGGAAAGAAGATTTGAGTGGAAAGCAACTTGGGAAGGATAGAGATCAAGATTCATATGGTAGGAATGGAATATATTGGTCTCAACACATGAGTAGGTGGTTCTCTCTCAGAACATATGAGTTGGAATGGTGTGTGTGTTCTGATTGCTCTCTTCTTGAATGAATAGGGGGTGGAGGGGTATATATAGCCTCCACACAAAATCCAACCGTTACACACAGTTTTCCAATCTCGGTGGGACCGAATCAACAAACTCGGTCGGACCGAAAATGTAAACCTAGTGACCGTTAGAGATTTTCGGTGGGACTGACATACAACTCGGTAGGACCGATATGGTTAGGGTTTGGGCATAACGTAATCTCGGTGAGACCGATTACACAAACTCGGTGAGACCGAATTTGGTAATTAGCTAACCAGAGAGATGGTCAGGCAAACTCGGTGGGACCGATTTGCTCTTTCGGTGAGACCAAGTGGAACTCGGTGAGACCGAAAAGTTACAAAGGGGAAACACTGAGTTTACATTGCAATCTCGGTGGGACCGATTCGCTCTTTCGGTGAGATCGAAAAGTTACGAAAGGGAAACAGAGAGTTTGCAATCCCATCTCGGTGAGACCGAGATCCTTATCGGTAGAACCGAATTGCTAGGGTTTGGCAGTGGCTAATGACAAGTGAAACTCGGTGCCGCTGGATAGGAAGAATCGGTAGGACCGAGTTTGGCTTAGGGTTTAGGTCATATGTGGATATGGGAAAGTAGTTGAGGGTTTTGGAGCATATCACTAAGCACATGAATCAAGAGGCTCATTAACCAACACCTCATCCCTCCTTGATAGTATTAGCTTTTCCTAAAGACTCAATATGATCTTGGATCACTAAAATATAAAATGAAGAGTCTTGAGCTTTTGAGCTTGAGCCAATCCTTTGTCCTTAGCATTTTGAGGGTTCCACTTTCACATCCATGCCATGCCAATCATTGAGCTTTCCTGAAATTATCATCTTGGAATAGCATTAGCTCAATGAGCTATATGTTGTTATGAATTACCAAAACCACCTAGGGATAGTTGCACTTTCAATCTTCCCCTTTTTGGTAATTTATGACAACATATAGATCAAAGCTTTGACAAATGATAATAAGCATGAAATATTTCGTCGCTTTGAGAAGTATGTGATAAGTAAGAGCTCCCCCTAAATTTGTGCATATTTAAAATTTGCTTTGGACTGCAAATGCACAAGAAGTTAGAGTCATGGGTTACTCTTCCATGTCACATACATCTTGGTGGAGCGCTTAAAATGATAAGAATGAAATACATGCACTCATCACCAAGAATAGTGAACGATCACATAAGATAGATAAGATAATAGCATTAAGCAAGCATTAAGTGTAGCTTATGATCAAACACATGATCATCAATGTCTCACAAATAATGACGTAGTATCTCAAGCACTCAAGAGCAAACAAGTTCGAAAAACCACCAAATAAAGCAAGAGAGAAAAGCGACACTCTCTCTCTCGAAGCCTATGATCTATACATCTTCTCCCCCTTTGCCAACAAGTTACCAAAAAGTTCCTAGAAAATGCATAGCACTGGATCGACGCTCAGGCTTGATCTTCTGGTGGTGGTGGAGTCCGGATCACTCCAAGGACGAAGGCTTCGGTAGATGCTGAAGTAGACGCTGGAGTTGGAGCTGAGGTAGATGCTGGAGCTGGTGGAACTGAGGATGTAGCTGGTGCTGAAGTGGTGGCTCTGGTGTCAGCAACTGGCACGGCAGATGACCTCGGGCCTCGTGGCACTCTGGCAAAGGCATGAGTGGTAGTCCTGCCTCTCCTCTCCTGCATGTCCTCCTGGAGCTGCTCCACTGCAGACTGAACTTCCGTTACTTTGACATCCAAGTCATAGAACTTCTGTTCCATGATTCTCTCTAGGCTCTGCTGATTTTGAGTGAGGGTGGCCAGACTTTGCTCAATCCTCAGCGTGGATGCAATCAAGTAACCAAGCTGCTCTTGTTTGGTCTTCAAGAAGTATTCAGATGCCTCCTCTTGAGTTGGCATCTTGGCAGCTTTCTCCTTCCTTGCCTTCTCCTTCTTTGAAAATGCTTGGGCAGATGACGGTTCATTTTCAGTCATGACAACTTCATTGTCCTCAAAATCTGGACGGATGGGCAGGTGTTCCTTGTCCAATAAATATATGCCCGTGCCCATCTTGGAGTTGATGAGCTCCTGGATCTGAGGGGCATATCCGCAACTCCTCTTCTGGTCTGCTGCAGTCCTCTTGATTGTTTCCACTATTAGGCTCATCACCTTGAACTTCTGAGGTACATCAAATACATGAAGCAGGTTGATAGCATGGCCTCTGATCATCTTGTGATCTCTAGACTTGGGCAATAAGGTGTGCCTCAAGATCCAATTGATGGTTGGCAGTCCTGATAGAAGATAGTGCACTGAGCCAAATTTGAAAGTGTCAAGTGCCTCATTTGGAATTTCCTTATACATATTGGACATGGAGTTATGGTCCATCTTCTTCTTGGCATATATGTCCATGTCATCATCATGCTCTTCTGGGGCATTAATCAACTTTGCCCATTCCTCAACAGTGGATTGGTACCTCGTACCCTCACACATCCATGTGATCCTCCCATCTGGATAAAAATGTGCCGTGGAGTAGAACTGCATTATAAGCTCCTCATTCCACTTTGTGAGCTTCTGTCCAACAAAGTCAGCTACTCCACAAGCTATGAAGTTGTCTTGCACTCCAGGATAGTGCTCTTCGTTGTCCTTGATATATTGCCAATCAACCCATCGCATATCACAGACAATGGGCTTCTTATCTAGTAGCACTGTCTCATAAAAATCCTGCTGCTCCTTGGTGTGAAATCTGTAGTCCACGGTAGTCCTTCTCCTTGAAGCATACGGGTCTGCTTCTCTCCACTTCCTCAGCCCTGAATCTCTCCTGAGCTTCATATCCTCAGCCACAGGATGAGCATCGTTGTGGTCTGGGATCTTGGGCTTTAGCTTTCTCAGGACATTCTCTTCCTCCTCTTCAGCAACAGTCTCAGGCACTGGGGCCTTGTTCTTCTCAGCTGCAGGAATGCTCCTTGTATTCCTCTTGGGTGCAGACTTGGAGGCAGCTTTGGGCTTAGATGCAGTAGCCCCTGACCTTATGGCATCACCCATCAGCTTGGGTGCCTTGGGTGCTGGTGCAGCTACCTCTTCTTCCTCTTCCTCTTCCATGATGGAAGCTTTTCCTAGCACTCTGGCTACGGTCTTCTTGACCCTTTCCTTCCTCTTCTTGCCTTTTGCAGCAATTGGCTCTTGAGGAGTGGGCTTCTCAGTTGAGGCTCTTGCCTTTGACATGGGCTGCCTGCTTGCTGGCCTTTTGATCTTTAGGCCAGGCTTTGTGCCTTGAGCTGGCTCAACTCTCTTGGAAGTGGCCTCTTCCTCTGCCACATAGTCTTCATCTTCGGAGTCTGAAGTTCTCTTTTTCCTCTGTCTCGCGGCAGCCTTTGGCAAGTTGATAGGGGTGCTCCTGCTGCCCTTATCTAAAGAGCTGGAGGGACTAGTGCCCTCACTCATGTGCACCTGCTGCTCTGACATGTTCTGGCTGTCACTTTGATCAGACATGCTGCAAACTGACTGCTGACCCTGTGAACAGATTATAGATGAGATAGAGTGGATGAGCATCACAAAATGCAGAGATTTTTGCAAAAGAATGATCCAAAAACTTAGTTTTAGTTTCCCACTGAAATAATCTCGGATCTACCGATTTTCAAACTCGGTGATACCGAAGCAGTTTTGGAACCTAAACTAGTGAACTCGGTTGGACCGAGTCACAGTTCGGTGGCACCGAGACTGCTAGGGTTTCACTGATCTCCAAAATCGGTCACACCGATAAGTAATTCTCGGTCAGACCGAGTCTCACTTGTGCAATGGCATAAGCCAAATCGGTGGGACCGAGTTTTTCAACTCGGTGGGTCCGAGATGGTTTCGGCGGAAACCTAAACCTGGAATTTTCGAATCAAACCTAATCTATGGGTTCATTGACTGGATAGAAGTTTATCAAACGTGGCTAGAATCAATATGATCACAATGTGCTAGGAATCAGATTGGGGAATAGCACAAAGATCGAGTCCATACCCTAGTTCGGCGGAGACTCGCTACGGCGGCAACGGCGGGGCAGAATTCCCATTGACGGCGACGGAGACCAGCGACTGGAGGCGACCGGCGGCGAGAAGACGATCCGGAGACCACGAAGGCAGAGCAGGCTATCGCGCGGGCGAAGGGGTTCGGAGAAATTTCCAAAATTTTGCCCGTGGTTATATATAGCCCGACCCTGTCATTGTGACCGAGTGGAACAACTCGGTGGCACCGAGCTTCATAACTGCGTGCAGTTACTAAACTCGGTGTGACCAAAATGTTCAAATCGGTTGCACCGAGATCGAAAACCTAGATCAACTTAATGATCTCGGTAGGACCGAAAGTAGGGTATCGGTCAGACCGAGAATCATAAAGAGGTTTTGGAAGTTTAAGTCTATGACGAATCAGGGACTCCGAGCGCTCCTCACACAGAGTGGTTCGAATCTGACTTGATCAAATTTTGTGATGCAGCATGAATAGAGTTTGAGATGAGAAAAGTATAGATAGCTAGAGGAGGTTCTTAGGCATTCTTGTCCATCCACTTGGCAAAAAGAAATAAAACCGAACAATCAAAACAACAAGTGGATGTCCTCGAATGAGTAAAATATGCAACCATCATGCTCACACAATAAGATGGCAAATGAAATATGTGGCAAGGCATGCACAACCAATTCTAGCATCTATCAAGCAATTTGCGATGACTAGGTCATCTATATATGAGTATATTGACTTAGGAGTCAAGTGAGAACACTTGATCATAGGTCATACTCATCGTTCAAGCTCAAGTGGGGTTACCACTTTTACATAAAGCATTGTTGTGTTCACATCTTTAGAGTTGCTTTAGCTCAAGTCTTAGAGTAAAGCTCCCCCTAGATGTGATATCCCCCCTAAGAGGGATGAACTAACCTTGGGTTTTATCGATGATGACTTCATGTAGATGTTAAAGATGAGGATGCTCAATGTTGATGTAGATGACTTGGAGCTATCCATTTGAGTGAATTGCACTTTCAATACCTACATGGGTTAGTCCCACAAGGAACAAACAAGGATATTCATAGACATAGAGTGATGCACACACAAGATGATGTCCATGAAAACTTTTAGGTTACCTTGTCCCTTGTCTTACCAACAAGAGGGTTTGTGACTCCTTGTACTAGTGCAAGATGTGGAAGTTGATTGCACTTGTTCTCGCCAAAATGATAAGAGTGAAGTATGTTGGCGGGGTCACCCTCAAGAACTCTCTAGTTCTTCTTCTTCTGGATCCACATCATCTTGATGGGAATCCTTGGAGTTGTAGTCGTACTTGATGAAGTGGAACTTGAAGTAGTCTTGGGAATCCACTTGACTAAGGTCTTTGGAGCTTCTTCAAATGTGTTAATTTCCTCTTGAAGCTTGTCCTTACCTTTTTGCTTGTAGTCTTGTGGTGGAAGATCATCTTGAGCTTGTGTCCCCTTGAAAGAAGTATCATACTTCTCTTGTTGAGGAATAAACTTTGTCTTGGGGTATTGATCTTCTTCCCACTCAACTCCATTGGCATTGAACTTTCGTTCAAAACCAACACCTTGATTCTTCCAGTGCATTCCTTGCTTGCGCACAATTTCCTCGAATTGCTTACTCCCGGCAAGGCTTTTGTATACTCCTTTCTCTATAATTCCCTTCAATAAGCTATTTTCTTGCTCAAGTGTAACTTGGCTAAGAGAATCATTAGTAGAATCAAGAGAACTACTAGAAGCAACAATATTGGATTTAACATGATCATTGTTACTGCTAGAGGAAGAATCTTTCTTGTTCTTGTTACTAGACTTGACTTCAGGCATGTAAGTAGATAAGAGTAAACGCTTGGCAATGTAAGAAGAACTTTTCTTACGGAGATCATTATTGATTGCTTTTAAGAACTCATGCTCTTGCTCAAGATTGAGCTTTTCAAAGCGTAATTTCTCATGAGCTCTTAAAAGTTCTCGATGATCTTCGAAGATGGTTTCATGAGCTAACTTAAGAGTGTTTAGTTCTTTAGTTAGAGCCTCAATCTTCTCCTTATCATTGTCATTCGTTTTATCTTGATTAGCATGTTTAATTGACGTTTCATCATAGTATTCATCACTAGAGTTGTCAACAAGCAAATCATCTCCTAACAAGTCATCTTCATCACTATTGAAATCAACATACTCGGGGTGTGTTACCTTAGGACCTTTGGCCATGAAGCATCTTCCAATTCCTTCATTTGGTGAGTCAAATATGTCATAGGAGTTGGTTGACACAAGTGCTAGACCGGCAACACCTTCATCTTGAGTATCTTCGGAGTCGGAGTGATAACTTCTCTCGGAGTGGCTGTCGGAGTCGGAGCCGGATACCCATTCACCAACATGAGCTTGATGTCTTCGTCTTGTATAGCTCCTTGATGATTTTTCCTTCCTTTCCGAATCCTTGCTTCTCCGTGAGTATCTTCAATCATAACGATCATCTCTACTCCTTCTCTCTCTTGGTGGTGATCCTTTGCTTCTTCTTTTTGGAGAATCTTCTCTTCTCTTGTAGGGAGCCGTACACTCATTGGAATAGTGTCCGGGTCTTCCACAGTTGTAGCAGTTTCGCTCTCGACTAGAAGATCTTTTATCATTGTAGGACCTTGACTTGAAGCTTCTATATTTGCTTCTACTCTTCTAGAACTTGTTGAAGTTCTTCACCATTAAGCTCAATTCTTCATTGAAGTCTTGTTTCTCACTTGATGATGTAGGGGCTTCACATGAGGCTTTATAGGCACCACTTGATTTGTTGTGAAGTTCCTCTTTATCCTTAAGTGACATCTCATGAGCAACAATTCTTCCAATCACCTCCGTTGGCTTGAGATCTTTGTAATTGGGCATCATTTGGATCAATGTGCACACGGTATCATATTTTCCATCCAAGGCTCTTAGAATCTTCTTGATGATGAATCTATCGGTCATCTCTTCACTTCCTAAGCCGGCAATCTCATTTGTGATGAGAGCAAGCCTAGAGTACATTTCAGCGACACCTTCACCATCCTTCATCTTGAACTTGTCAAGTTGGCTTTGGAGCACATCCAACTTGGATTCCTTGACGGAGTCGGTACCTTCGTGCATATCAATCAAAGTGTCCCAAATTTCCTTTGCATTCTCAAGACGACTGATTTTGTTGAATTCTTCGGGGCACAATCCATTGAAGAGAATGTCACAAGCTTGAGCATTGTATTGCAACATCTTAAACTCATCCGCGATAGCTTCACGGTTTGGTTCTCTCCCATCAAAGAAGTCACCTTGCAAACCAACACACACAATAGCCTGAACGGCGGGGTTATGTCCAAGAATATGCATTTTCATTTTATGCTTCCAACTAGCAAAATTAGTACCATCAAAGTAAGGACCTCTACAGTGATAATTTCCCTCGCTAGACGCCATACTCTCCTAGGTTGTGAAACCAAGGCTATGACCACCAAAAGCTATGGAGATCAAAGCAAATGGATACCAAAGCTTTGATACCACTTGTAGGATCGAAAATATGTCTAGAGGGGGGGTGATTAGACTACTTGACCAAATAAAAACTTAACCTTTTCCCAATTTTAGTTCTTGGCAGATTTTAGCTATTTTAGGACAAGTCAAGCAATCATCACACAATTCAAGCAAGCATGCAAAGAGTATTGGCAGTGGAAAGTAAAGCATGCAACTTGCAAGAATGTAAAGGGAAGGGTTTGGAGATTTCAAACGCAATTGGAGACACGGATGTTTTTCCCGTGGTTCAGATAGGTGGTGCTATCCTACATCCACGTTGATGGAGACTTCAACCCACGAAGGGTAACGGTTGCGCGAGTCCACACTGGGCTCCACCCAAGGGTAACGGTTGCACGAGTCCACACAGGGCTCCACCCACGAAGGGTCCACGAAGAAGCAACCACCCACAAAGGGTCCACGAAGAAGCAACCTTGTCTATCCCACCATGGACATCGCCCACACAGGACTTGCCTCACTAGCGGTAGATCTTCACGAAGTAGGTGATCTCCTTGCCCTTACAAACTCCTTGGTTCAACTCCACAATCTTGTCGGAGGCTCCCAAGTGACACCTAGCCAATCTAGGAGACACCACTCTCCAAGAAGTAACAAATGGTGTGTAGGTAATGAACTCCTTGCTCTTGTGCTTCAAATGATAGTCTCCCCAACACTCAACTCTCTCTCATAGGATTTGGATTTGGTGGAAAGAAGATTTGAGTGGAAAGCAACTTGGGAAGGCTAGAGATCAAGATTCATATGGTAGGAATGGAATATCTTGGTCTCAACACATGAGTAGGTGGTTCTCTCTCAGAACATATGAGTTGGAATGGTGTGTGTGTTCTAATTGCTCTCTTCTTGAATGAAGAGGGGGTGGAGGGGTATATATAGCCTCCACACAAAATCCAACCGTTACACACAGTTTTTCAATCTCGGTGGGACCGAATCAACAAACTCGGTCGGACCGAAAATGTAAACCTAGTGACCATTAGAGATTTTCGGTGGGACTGACATGCAACTCGGTAGGACCGATATGGTTAGGGTTTGGGCATAACGTAATCTCGGTGAGACCGATTACACAAACTCGGTGAGACCGAATTTGGTAATTAGCTAACCAGAGAGTTGGTCAGGCAAACTCGGTGGGACCGATTTGCTCTTTCGGTGAGACCGAAAAGTTACAAAGGGGAAACACTGAGTTTACATTGCAATCTCGGTGGGACCGATTTGCTCTTTCGGTGAGACCGAAAAGTTACGAAAGGGAAACAGAGAGTTTGCAATCCCATCTCGGTGAGACCGAGATCCTTATCGGTAGAACCGAATTGCTAGGGATTGGCAGTGGCTAATGACAAGTGAAACTCGGTGGCGCCGGATAGGAAGAATCAATAGGACCGAGTTTGGCTTAGGGTTTATGTCATATGTGGATATGGGAAAGTAGTTGACGGTTTTGGAGCATATCACTAAGCACGTGAAGCAAGAGGCTCATTAAGCAACACCTCATCCCTCCTTGATAGTATTGGCTTTTCCTAAAGACTCAATGTGATCTTGGATCACTAAAATATAAAATGAAGAGTCTTGAGCTTTTGAGCTTGAGCCAATCCTTTGTCCTTAGCATTTTGAGGGTTCCACTTTCACATCCATGCCATGCCAATCATTGAGCTTTCCTGAAATAATCATCTTGGAATAGCATTAGCTCAATGAGCTATATGTTGTTATGAATTACCAAAACCACCTAGTGATAGTTGCACTTTCACTGAGAAACGTGGAACACATCATGAACTCCTGACAATCCTTTGGGCAATTCCAACTTGTAGGCCACTTCTCCCATACGCTCCAAAACTCGATATGGTCCTACAAATCATGGTGCTAACTTCCCTTTAACTCCAAAACGCTTTGTTCCTCGAAGATAAGCTCTATCTCCGACTTCGTAAACTGTCTCCTTGCGTTTAGAATCTGCATAACTCTTCTGTCTGGACTGGGCTACCTTGAACCTATCACGAATTAACTTCACCTTCTGTTCAGACTCTTTAATCAAGTCAGGTCCAAACAGCTGGCGGTCTCCAACTTCGTCCCATGACAACGGTGTCCTGCACCTCCTTCCGTACAAGGCTTCAAAAGGGGCCATCTTCAAACTGGTTTGGTAACTGTTGTTGTAAGAGAACTCTGCATATGGAAAATTATCGTCCCAACTAGATCTGTAATCTAGCGCACAAGCTCTCAGCATATCCTCCAAAATCTGATTGACTCTCTCGGTCTGTCCATCTATCTGTGGATGAAAAGCTATACTGAATTCTAGCCTGGTTCCCAAAGTTTCGTGCAACTGCTTCCGGAACTTTGAGGTAAACTGGGTTCCTCTATCTGATACGATACTCCTTGGAACTCCATGCAAACATACGAACCTGGTCATGTATATCTTTGCCAACTTAGCACTAGTGTAAGTGGTCTTTATTGGGATGAAATGAGCTACTTTCGTCAATCGATCGACTACAACCCAAATCGAGTCATAGCCTGAACGAGTCCTGGGCAATCCTGTGATAAAATCCATGCCTAGCTTACCCCACTTCCATTCGGGTATCGGCAATGGTTGTAACAATACTGATGGCTTCTGATGCTCTGCCTTTACTCTCTGACATACATCACAAACTGCTACATACTCCGCAATATCCTTCTTCATTCCGGTCCACCAGAAAATATCCTTCAAATCCAAATACATCTTGGTATTTCCTGGGTGAATTGAATATGGTGAATCGTGTGCCTCTTGCAGTATCAACTTCATAATCTCCGAGTCATTGGGCACGTAAACGCGGTCTTCAAACCATAGGGTGTCGTGCTCATCCTCACGAAATCCTTTAGCTTTTCCTTTGCTCAGTTTCTCCTTTATAGCAGCAATCTCTTTGTCAGCTTTCTGAGCTTCTCTGATTCTATTCATCAAAGTTGACTGAATCTCCAATGCTGCTATGTAGCCTCTCGGAACTATTTCCAAACATAGTTCATGAAGATTTTCTGCTAACTCCTTGGGTATTTCTCCCGTCATTAATGTATTGACATGGCTCTTACGGCTTAATGCGTCAGCTACTACATTAGCCTTTATGGGGTGATAATGCAATTTCATATCATAATCCTTGATAAGCTCCAACCATCTCCTTTGTCTGAGGTTTAACTCCTTCTGTGTGAAAATGTACTTCAAACTCTTATGATCCGTGTACACCTCACAATGACTTCCAATGAGAAAATGTCTCCATGTTTTCAAAGCATGCACTACGGCTGCTAACTCCAAATCATGCGTAGCATAATTCAACTCATGAGGCTTCAGTTGTCTTGAGGCATATGAAACAACTCTCCCTTCCTGCATAAGCACTGCTCCAAGTCCTCGACGTGAAGCGTCGCAATACACCTCATAATCCTTGGTCTGGTCTGGCAAAATCAACACTGGTGAGGTAACCAAGCGTTTCTTCAACTCCTGGAAACTAGCCTCACATTCCTCAGTCCATATGAACTTGGTATCCTTCTTTAACAACTCAGTCATAGGCTTCGCAATCTTTGAGAAATTCTCAATAAATCTCCGATAGTATCCTGCGAGTCCAAGAAAACTCTGGATCTCTCCAACTATTGTTGGGGCTTCCCACTTGGTCACGGTTTCAACTTTAGCGGGATCTACTGCTATACCTTCTCCAGATATAACATGTCCGAGGAATCCTACTTCCTTCAACCAAAACTCACATTTGCTGAACTTGGCATATAATTGATGTTCTCTAAGCTTTCCAAGTACCAAACGCAAATGCTCCTTATGCTCCTCTTCATTCTTCGAATAAAACAGGATATCATCAATGAACACTACGACGAACTTATCCAAAAACTCCATAAACACTTTGTTCATCATGTTCATAAAATAGGCAGGTGCGTTAGTCAGACCAAATGACATAACGGTATACTCATACAGCCCATACCTGGTAGTAAAAGCTGTCTTCGGAATATCCTGTTCTCGAATCTTCAACTGGTGGTATCCTGATCGCAGATCGATCTTGGAAAACACCTTAGCTCCTTGCAATCGATCAAACAGATCATTGATCATAGGTAGTGGGTACTTGTTCTTGATCGTTACTTCATTCAATCCTCGATAATCAACAACCATCCTTAACGATCCATCCTTCTTCTCCACTAGAAGTACTGGCGATCCCCAAGGTGAAGAACTTGGGCGAATATATCCTTTATCCAGTAACTCCTTAATCTGCTTCTTAATTTCCACCAAATCCTTTGCCGGCATCCTATATGGTCTCTTTGATATTGGCCCTGTGCCTGGCAATAGCTCAATCAAAAACTCAATATCTCTATCCGGTGGCATGCCTGGCAACTCCTCTGGAAATACATCAGGGAAATCCCTTACCACTGGTACTTCCTCCTGCACAACTCCTGTTAAGCAATTTACTTGAGTCCTCTTTGGCACATGTCGGGATACATACTTGATCCTTTTCCCTTCTGGGGTGGTAAGCAAAATTGACTTACTAGCACACTCAATATTCCCTTCATACTTTGATAACCAATCCATGCCTAATATCACATCCAATCCTTGAGATTCCAATACTATTAGGTCTGAGGGAAAAACATAGTTACCAATCCTTAATGGTAACCGATCACACCATAGACTAGCCACATACTCTGTTCCGGGCGAGGTTACTAACATGGGTGACCTAAGGGCTTGGGTTGGTAGGTTATACTTATCCACAAATCCCCTTGAGATGTATGAATGCGATGCACCAGTATCAAAAAGAACGAGTGCAGTAAATGACTTAACCAAAAACTTACCTATTACTGCATCGGGCTGAGCTTCAACCTCCTCCACGCTAACGTGGTTCACCTGTCCCCTGTTGAAAGGGTTCGGCTTCTTCCCAGAACTTCCATTGCCATTTTGGCCTTCAGAACATTCATTGGCATAATGTCCGGTCTTCTAACACTTAAAACAAGTGACTTGGCTTAGGTCCTTCTTGGCTGGGGTTGATGGGTTAGTGTGGTTCTGGCCGTTGCTTCCTCCATTGCCATTACCATTCTTGGTGCCATTGTGATTGTGCGAGCTACCTCCTCCATGGGTATGCTGAAAATGCCCTCCTAGTCTAGGGGTAAAACGTGGCTTCTGTTGAGCTCCTGAAGTGTACTTTCCTTGTCCATACTTCCTCTTGCGATTCTGAATTTGCTGCTGCTTCCCTTCAATCATAAGAGCACGATCTACCAACTCCTGGTAGTTGTTGAAGGTGGCTACCATCAATTGCATGCTCAACTCATCATTCAGTCCTTCCAGAAACTTCTCCTGCTTAGCTGCATCCGTAGCGACGTCATCTGGGGCATAACATGCTAACTTACTAAATTCCTCCACATACTGGCCAACTGTCCTTCCTCCTTGGCGCAAGTTGCAAAACTCACGCTTCTTCATGGCCATAGCTCCTGCTGAACATGTGCAGTACGAAAAGCCTGCTGAAACTGGTCCCATGTGACAGTGTCGACAGGGAAAGTGGCTGTGAAATTCTACCACCATGATGATGTGGGTCCTTCTAACTGATGTGCGGCAAACTTCACCTTCTTCGCATCTGTGCATCCTGTTGTGGTCAACTCCCTAGCTGTCTTGCGGAGCCAATCATCTGCTACTATCGGCTCGGTGCTACTGGAAAACACCGGCGGATTCAGCCTAAGAAAACGGGCTAAGTGGTCAATAGGTGGTGGTGGTGGTGGGTTGTTGTTGTTGTTCCCCTGATTCTGATTCTGGACTAGCAACTGCATCAATGTGTTCTGCTGCTGGATCAACTGGGTGAGCTCCGGTGGAAAGGCAAATCTGGGGTCACGTCTCGGAGGCATCTGAGGGTTTAGAAAAGATGAGATATAAGAATAGAGGGGGTCTAAAGAGAAAACACTACCCATATGCACATGAGGCAAAAACAAACAATTCACTTCAATCAATCAAACAAAGGCATACAATCGATCTATCTATCGCAAAAGTGCTCGGGCTACTATATTTACATGGTGGACTACTACTACTTATGAGGTGGTCTACTAGAAATATTCTTCGGTTGCAGACTCCATGATATCTGCTCCAGCTTCATCAACATAGTCATCATCGCTACTATCTGCTTCCGAGTCGGTGCCGTCGATGATGATGTAGTCTTCCGGGCTAATCTCCTGGGGTTGTTCGTCTTCATCTACTGGCGTAGGGTCTCCCATAAATATTCCAATCTTCTTGATCAGGTCGTCATTCTTCTCCACCAATACTTCAATTTCTTCTTCATAATCTTCACGTGTAGCGTTGAGTTCTTACTCCAGTTCCTTGATTCTAGTCTTAGCCTTCTTCAGATCTATCATGTCGGCGCACATCTGGTTCTCCTGTCGTCGAATGTGCTGATTTAACTCCTGGATAAAAGCTGCGATTGACCTATCCTTCCTGGTGCTGATCATCTCACAGTGCTCATCTCGGCGCCCACAAATCTGGTAGATAGTATCCTTGAGATCCTTGCGGTAGACTTCTACAATGCGTCCCATGGCGATGTGTGCTGCCATGCTCTTTCCTAGACTCCAAGTTGGTGCATCAAAAGAAAATTCTATGGGCTCAGTGACTGGCATGAACGTCCTTCCTGGAACTTGAACTTGAATCATCCAGCGCTCTTCTTCAGGTAAAGTGGCGTTGTAGGTTCCCGTGAAGCTAGGTACTCCTATATTTAGGTATCTAGTGACTTCCTTCAAGTGACGTCCAAAGGGTGTATCTTCATCCGGTTGTGTGAACTTGTTCCTTACATCCGCCATCGTAAAGAGTAGAAAAGATGAGAGGTCAGAAGAGAAGAGAGTGAATAGTGATCTAGCTCTCTAACTTAGTGGTCGTGTCCTACAGTCAGCGTGTGCTCTGATACCATCTCTGTAGCGACCAGACCTCAAACAGTTTGATCTCTGTGCTCCGGTGTCATCCCGGGATCAGTAATGCTGACACCACACAGTACTCGGAGGATTTATAGCAGAGTAGCAATCACACACTTATTACATCGAGTGTCTCAAAAGAGAACTTATTACAATAAATATGGCTTAAGGCCATCTAATAACGATAACAGCGGAAGGCTTGGAAGATAAGTGAGTCCATCAACTCCAACGGCATCACTGAGTATAGAACCACGACCTAAAAACTCCTTAATCGTCATCTGAAAAGTCTGCAACATTAACGTTGCAGCCCGAAACGGGTCAGCACATGGAATATGCTGGCAATGTAACACATAGAGAGTAATGGAATGAAATAGCTATACTATATGCATATTTGGCTGGTGGAAAGATCTATGGTTACAATTTTGCGTAAAGCCAATTTTTCCCTACTTCAAAGAAATAAATTTATTTAACTATCATGGTAGTTGTTAAACATTAAGAATGGTTGACAGCATTCTCAATCCCAATTAAGCATCATCATTAAACATAACCCAACAAAATTAATTTAGAGTAACATGTTGAGATTCACATGATAATCCAAGTACTAGATACTCAAGATGTCCATAACCGGGGACACGGCTAACCATGATTAGTTTATTACACTCTGCAGAGGTTTGCGCACTTTTACCCACAAGAATCGATCGCCTCCTATTTGGTTTCTCGCACTACATGGTGTTTGAGAAGACGGATGACCGAGACATAGTCTTTTAGAAGCGCTAGCACCTTACGATCGGGTAGACCGTACCACCTACATCCCCTACATCTGCTAGTCTACCACTGTAAGAGTTCGCACAACTTAGTCAACTATGCTAGAGCCCATAATAGCTTATGGATGCACAAGGAAGTTTCTAGTATGAATAGTCTCATGATCCCTTTGAGCCTGGGTGGCGGTCCAAAAGAAAACAAGCAAGTCCTGGAATACCCAGGTGCCTCAATCCACCCAGATGTGTGTTTAAGTTGCCACCTTAGATAAACCATTAGTTAACAAGCTCACATCTATCATGGATATCACTCACCCAATCCACGTCTACTAGCATAGCATGGCATAATAAGCAAACGTAGAAGTAACTCCCAAAGGTTTGATAATAACAGGTAATAGGTACTACCTCATCTACTTCCCATCCCACAATTTAATTAGATCCTAATCATGCAATGTGTGAGGATTGATCTAATGCAATAAAACTAGGTAGTAGAAAAGGTATGATCAAAGTGTTACTTGCCTTGCTGATGATCCGCGAAACCTAACGATTCGAAGTAACAGGCGGCGCACTCCGGGTATTCAATCGCAGACAAACAAACAAGCATACAATAAGTACTCATCTAATGCACGGGTAAAACGCAAATAAGAGATCTAACCAGAAGGTTCAACTTAAGAACTCCGGTTGGCAAAAAGAATCAAATCGAACGAAGCAACGAAAGTCAAACGGCGAAAGAAAACAACTTCATTCTAGTAATCTGGATCTAAGGCAAATTTTACTGTAGCAAAATCTTGTTTAAGTTGGTTAAACGGATAGAGGGTTTCGAGACGAATCTCTAGGCGCTTGAATCGCCTGATTCCGATAAACGAGCGAAAAGTTATACTAAAACGAAAATCGGATCAGGAATCGCGATCAGAAAAATCGCGGATTTAATCCGAGGAAAAGAAAAACGATGAACGCTCGCTAGAACGAACGAACGGACGAACGCTCGCTATTTAAATAAACCGTAAACCGATCTATTTTCAAAAAAATGAATCTAAAAAAAACCGGCGAAAACCAATTTTTTTTTTAAAAACGTTGGCACGGAAGTCGAGGCGGCGGCGAACCTCGGCGGCGTCCGGCGACGGCGGCGTGGGGCGGCATAGCGGTGGTGACGGCGGCGGCGGCGGCGGGGCTAGGGTTTCCCCTGGGTGGGCTGCCCCGGCTTATAAAGGCCCCCCTCGGGCCGGAGTCCTAGTCAGACACGGCCCGTAGGTCGGTTCGTTTTTTTAATTATTCCGCTCGGAAGAAAAATAAAAATAAATACTAACCGGACTCCAAAAATTCCGAAATAAATTTTCACGGGCTTCTAAAATCAAGCCGCACAAGGTGACATTTATTTGGGACCTAAATGCAATTTTGAAAAACACACATTTTTCCTAAATTCAAATAAAACACCGAAAAACTTCGAAATAAAATCTTATTTGATTTTATTATTAAATCCTCAATATTTCTTTATTTTGGGAAAGTCATTTTATTCCCTCTCTCATATTTTTGTAGTAGAAATAATTGATGATAAAATAAATAAAATCAAATAATCCTATTCTCAAAATTTGAGAAAACTCAAATATGAAAATAATGAAATCCCCAACTCTCTCCGTGGGTCATTGAGTTGCGTAGAATTTCTAGGATCAACCAAAATGCAAAATAAAATATGATATGCAATGATGATCTAATGTATAACATTCCAAATTGAAAATTTGGGATGTTACAGCCCTTCTACGAACAACGCTACTACTACGGATTTTCACCTAACCCCCCGCGCGGCCTGATTCCCTCTCCTCTGATTGCTCCCCCAATTCTCCTCTACTATTCCTCGTCGCCTCCGCCTCGCCGCCGTCTCCCCCGACCCCGCCTCGTCGCCGTCTCCCCCGACCCCGCCTCGCCGCCATCTCCACCGACCCCGCCTTGCCGCC
>NC_041386.1:241460261-241568461 GCF_002162155.2 Triticum dicoccoides | reverse complement strand
GTCTCCATCGACCCTGCCTCGTCGCGCCTCAGTGCCGCTGTCTCCCCCGACCCCATCTCTCCCCCCGCCCTATGTAAGCACTCTCCCCTTCCGATCCCTCTTCTCTGCTTAGTATGAACCCTAGCTATTTAGTGCTAGTTAGTATGAACCCTAGGCTATTTTTAGTGCTAGTTAGTTAATTACTTATATGGTAATTAGGGCAGTAGTTCCTAGGTACTAATTAGTTAGTAAGAACTAGGTACTAATTAGGTATTAGTTTATTTTTATTTATAGTAAGTTTATTTTTAGTAAGAACTAATTGAATTAATAGAACTCGTTAGTAAGAACTTGTTGCTATTTTTTTAGCTAAAGTAATTTTTCCCGCATCGACGTCGACGATGCCTATCCCGCATCCTCGTCGTCGAGTCGGCGGAGGACGACACCTGCTTGACCAGACGGGCCATGTCCGGGACTAGCCTCTCCCGAGGTGGTACTGGGAGGCGCTACCTACCGGGAGGCGCAGTTTGGTGAGGAGCCAGCCTGTCGTTGACCTGAACCTTCTTTGGTGGCGGTCGCGTGGGCCAGTGACGGTCCAGAGGCTCGAGGCCCCCATGGAGGTGGTGCGTCACCATGTCAGTGAGGAGGACGCGCACGTCCGTCGCTACTTGTTTGCGTTGGAGCACAGGTTCTCCAATACCTGGTAGGTTCTCCAGGGATCTCACTGGAGCTATGATCCCGTGATGGTTCCTTCTCTGTGGGTGTCCACCACCCACGCCGATGCCCGTCGTGTGCTAGGGTTTTAGTTGTATTAGTGATGTTATATGTATGACACTATTCGGGATGTATTAGTGATAATATTCGACGATGTACGGACGCATGAGATGATTTACTTTTGCTTATTGAATGCATGAATTTGAGTCCTATAAGATATTTTGAAATGTATATCTTGTGTTGCTCAAATAGGATATGTGCTTGCCCAAGTGGCCGGTCATGTTTGCAGGTTACACCTCCGAGTGGCCTATGTTTTGCCGGAGTGCTGATTCATTTCCGTTCCGGCAAATTTCAGGCGCTTGATATGTCCTATTTTAGTAAAGGTCATGCCGGATTTTTCCGTGAATTTTGGCATGACTTGTGCTAGAATATGTAGGAAATATCGAGTGTCCCAGATTTGTGTGTTGAGTATCCTAGTAGTTGTCTTCGATCGATTTTCATTTAATGTTTTAACTATGAACATAGGAAATGTCTGACGACGAAAAGGATTTCAGTATTTGCAAATACTGCGAAGACGGGCGCGACCTGTGCGACGGAATCTTCCTAGATGATGATAGGTGCTTCAGCATCAAGCTGGAAGAGAACTTCGAACTGGATACAGTAAGTCACAACGACAAGTATTTTTTCGTAATTAAGCATGACATTTGCTTCAACTTATAATTTAAGCATGACAAGTCTTTTTTTACTATTCTACTAGCATATCCCCTGCCATGCAAGAGTTTTTGTATTAGATAAGATAGGTTTCAGTCGTACTATGGAGGAAAAGAAATTTTACTTGAAGACCGAGCATGGTTATATTTTCAACGTAAAACTATACAATTCAGACGACTACACCTATTTTGGATGGAAAACATGGCGATCACTATGCAAGACTTATGCATTTGAGCCTGATATGGTTATCACCTTTGATATTCGTCCGGGAGATGATATTGAAGGTAATACCGACATCTGGGTCGATGTGCAGACGCCTCCAGTTATACCATTATGTAAGTTTCTCAACCATATTTATGTCTTTGATATTGTTTATTCAAAAATAGTTGACAACTAATTTGTATTGTCAGCTTATTTCGGTGCAAGCAAACATGTCCAACGCTTGGTAGACAGGACCTACTACTGTCCCGGTGCTGAACTAAACTGCGAGGAGCTAAGTCATTATGTTTCATGGCTTGAGGATCTTGATACTGTCAAGACAAATTTTCTTCCTGCACATAGAAATGTTAGTACTAAAAACGTGCGACCAATAGTGTTCGTAATGAACTACGGTCACATCTATTTAGGAAGGATGGTAAGTTTTTTACTATTTGTCCTCAGTGCATCTTTTCCATACATTATTTTTTAAGCTAAACTTCATTGCTAAGTATGTTACCATACGATGTTCTTCAACAGGGACTCCCGATGAATGTTGTGCCTTATGGGATCGAGACTAAAGGTACCATGAGTATTATTAGCTTACGGCCAATATATCCTACAGATTACTTTAGTGCATTCAAGATTAGCGACGGATGCTTAATAGTGCAAGACTGGACCAAATATGTGATGGGGGAGCGCAGAGAAGTACTAGGGGGTAGCAAACAGATGCGCTACCCATGATTAGGAGACAAGTTCATCTGCATGCTCCAACTTGATCAAGGAGGAGAGCTACACATGTTTTATGTTATTTTACCTAAGAGAGAGCAGCAGGAGTGATTAGCTAGCTAGAAATGAGTTTGAGGATGATGATGTGCTACACTATTACAATGATGATAAAATAGCTAGTGTTGGTGGTGATGACTATGATGATGATTATTAGCTAGTGTTAGTGGTGATTAAATAAATACTGTTGGTGGTAATGACTATGATGATGATTAAATAGCTTGTGCTGGCGGATTAGATTCAAGTGGAGGCAACATGTGGTGCACATCGAAAGTACTACTAGTCCAAACTAGATAAAGTTTGGATTAGTAGTATACTTTTGACATGCACCAAATATTGCCTCCACTTGAACCTAATCCACCTTCATTTGACACACTGTTATGGACATAATGATGTAAACCTCATAACTGGTATTGTACCAATATTTGTACGATGGCTCATAAATACACTAAAAATAAAAAATAAAAAATAATACTAGTAGCGGTGGAGAGAAAACACGCTGCCAGTAGTTACATTAGCAGTAGCGTGGGAGTGAACAAACGCTGCAGCTATTTGTCCTAGCAGTAGCGCGTGCGGGCATGTGTTACTGCTAAGCAATAGCTGTAGTGCCTTATTAGTAGCGCGCCTACCCGTGCTACTAGTTCACACAAAACCAGCGCTACTGCTAGGGTTTTCCCTAGTAGTGCATCAATGTAATGTAGGCATTTATTCCGAATATAGTCATACATGCTTATGGAAAAGAACTTGCATGACATCTTTTGTCCTACCCTCCCGTGGCAGTGGGGTCCTATTGGAAACTAAGGGATACTAAGGCCTCCTTTTAATAGAGTACCGGACCAAAGCATTAACACATAGTGAATACATGAACTCCTCAAACTACGGTCATCACTGGTAAGTATCCTGTTTATTGTCACTTCGGGGTTAACGGATCATAACACATAATAGGTGACTATAGACTTGCAAGATAGGATCAAGAACTCACATATATTCATGAAAACATAATAGGTTCAGATCTGAAATCAAGGCACTCGGGCCCTAGTGAAAAGCATTAAGCATAGCGTAGTCATAGCAACATCAATCTCAGAACATAGTGGATACTAGGGATCAAACCCTAACAAAACTAACTCGATTACATGATAAATCTCATCCAACCCATCACCATCCAGCAAGCCTACGATGGCATTACTCCCGCACGGCGGTGAGCATCATGAAATTGGTGATGGAGGAAGGTTGATGATGACGATGGCGACGGATTTCCCTCTCCGGAACCCCGAAGGGACTCCAGATCAGCCCACCCAAGAGAGTTTAGGGCTTGGCAACAGCTCCGTATCGAAAAACGTGATGAATCCTTCTCTCTGATTTTTTTCTCCCCGAACACAAATATATGGAGTTGGAGTTGAGGTCGGTGGAGCGTCAGGGGGGCCACGAGGCAGGGGGCGCGCCCAGGGGGTAGGCGCATCCCCACCCTCATGGACATGGTGTGGGCCCCCTGACGTGGATTCTTCTTCCAGTATTTTTTATGTATTCCAAAAACAATCTCCGTTGATTTTTAGGTCATTCTGAGAACTTTTATTTCTGCACAAATATAACACCATGGCAATTCTGCTGAAAACAGCGTCAGTCCGGGTTAGTTCCATTGAAATCATGCAAGTCAGAGTCCTAAACAAGGGAAAAAGTGTTTGGAAAAGTAGATACGATGGAGACATATCAACTCCCCCAAGCTTAAACCTTTGCTTGTCCTCAAGCAATTCAGTTGATAAACTGAAAGTGATAAAGAAAAACTTTTACGAACTCTGTTTGCTCTTGTTGTAAATATGTAAAGCCAGCACTCAAGTTTACATCAAAGATTATGAACTAACCATATTCACAATAACATTTAGGTATCATGGTTACTCATATCAATGGCATAATCAGTTAGCAAGCAATAATAACAAGTCTCGGATGACAACACTTTCTCAAAACAATCATGATATGATATAACAAGATGGTATCTCGCTAGCCCTTTCTAAGACCGCAAAACATAAATGCAGAGCACCTTTAAAGATCAAAGACTGATTAGACATTGTAATTCATGGTAAAAGAGATCCAGTCGCAATCATACTCAATGTAAACTAACAGTAATGGATGCAAATGACAGAGGTGCTCTCCAACTAGTGCTTTTTAATAATAGGACGATGACTCAACATAAAAGTAAATAGGTAAGCCCTTCACAGAGGGAAGCAGGGATTTGTAGAGGTGCCAGAGCTCAGTTTTGAAATAGATATGAATAATATTTTGAGCGGTATACTTTCATTGGCAACATAACAACCGAGAGATCTCGATATCTTCCATGCTACACACATTATAGGTGGTTCCCAAGCAGAATGGTAAAGTTTATACTCCCCCACCACCAACAACCATCAATCCATGGCTTGCCCGAAACAACGGGTGCCTCCAACTAACAACAATCCTGGCGGAGTTTTGTTTGCAATTATTTTGATTTGATTTGAGCATGAGATTGGGCATCCCGGTGACCAGCCATTTTCTCGTGAATGAGGTGCGGAGTCCACTCCTCTTGAGAATAACCCGCCTAGCATGGAGGATACACACAGCCCTGGTTGATACATGAGCTATTCGAGCATACAAAACAGAATGTTTATTTGAAGGTTTAGGGTTTGGCACATACAAATTTACTTGGAATGGTAGGTAGATACCGTATATAGGTAGGTCTGGTGGACTCATATGGAATAAACTTTGGGGTTTATGGAATTGGATGCACAAGCACTATTCCAGCTTAGTACAAGTGAAGGCTAGAAAAAGACTAGGAAGCGACCAGCTAGAGAGCGACAATAGTCATGAACATGCATTAAAATTAATCGACACCGAATGCAAGCATGAGTAGGATATAATGCACCATGAACATAAATATCATAGAGGCTATGTTGATTTTGTTTCAACTACATGCGTGAACATGTGCCAAGTCAAGCCACTCGAATCGTTCAAAGGAGGATACCACCCCATCATACCACATCACAACCATTTTAATAGCATGTTCGCACACAAGGTAAACCATTATAAGCTCCTAGCTAATTAAGCATGGAATAAGCAACTACAATCTCTAATTGTCATTGCAAATATGTTTATTTCATAATATGCTGAATCAGGAACGATGAACTAATCATATTTACAAAAACAAGAGAGGTCGAGTTCATACCAGCTTTTCTCATCTCAATAAGTTCATTATATAATCATCATTATTTCCTTTCACTTGCATGACCGAATAGTGTGGATAATAATAATAGTGCACGTGCATTAGACTAAGCTGGAATCTGCAAGCATTCAATTCAAGAGAGAAGATGTAACACCCACAATGCGGCTATATCTCCCATGTGTCGGGGGGTGACTTAGAGGCATAGCTGCATGGTAGGCTAATCGCAAGAGGGCTAATCTTCACACATCCCCATGTACTGAATAAGAAAGGGATAAAGAGTTGTGTCGGTGTCAAAACCGGCGGATCTCGGGTAGGGGGTCCCGAACTGTGCGTCTAGGCAGATGGTAACAGGAGGCAGGGGACACGATGTTTACCCAGGTTCGGGCCCTCTTGATGGAGGTAATACCCTACGTCCTGCTTGATTGTTCTTGATAATATGAGTTGTACAAGAGTTGATCTACCACGAGATCAGAGAGGCTAAACCCTAGAATCTAGCCTATGGTATGATTGTTGTTGTTGGTCCTACGGACTAAACCCTCCGGTTTATATAGACACCGGAGGGGGCTAGGGTTACACAGAGTTGGTTACCAGGAAGGAGATCTACATATCCGTATTGCCAAGCTTGCCTTCCATGCCAAGGAGAGTCCCATCCGGACACGGGATGAAGTCTTCAATCTTGTATCTTCATAGTCCAACAGTCCGGCCAAAGGATATAATCCGGCTATCCGGATACCCCCTAATCCAGGACACCCTCAGTAGCCCCTGAACCAGGCTTCAATGACGATGAGTCCGGCGCACAGATTGTCTTCGGCATTGCAAGGCGAGTTCCTCCTTCGAATACTTCATAGAAGATTTTGAACACGAGGATCGTGTCCGGCTCTGCAAAACAAGTTCCACATACAACCGTAGAGAGAATAATATTTTCACAAATCTAATCTGCCGACGCATTCCGCAGTGTGACATCACACCATAGCCAGGTCACCATTCGAATCGTTTTTCACAACCAACCTCAGCGTGCTTCGCGAGGCGGTTTCCTTGGCACGTCTTGTCGAAGCAGAGATCGTGTCCCCTTATTGCGGGATTCCCATCAATAGGATGTGGGTAACCCAACCGTGCCATCAATTACGGCGCTTGGGGGATAAGCGAGTTTTACCAGGCTAGTGGGGGTGCATAGTGTCGTCCGCCCTTATAAAGGGATAAGGGTTCACCTTTTTGTACCCACGCCTTCTTCCTCCTTGCTCATCCATTCTCCCGCACTCGAGCTCCAGCGCCCAAGTCCACATCCTTCTCCTCTACCCTCTCCAAACATGTCCGGAGTGGGAGGCAAGTGGATGATCTCCTCCGTTACGGAGGGAGACATCAAAATGCTACGCGGGGCCGGATACTTAGCCGCGGATATTGCGCACCGACTGCCAGCCGCGGGGCAGATCGCCCCTACCTCGGAACCTTACGAAAGGGTGGTTTTCCTCATCCACCTAGTCCGCGGACTGGGCTTTCCCCTCCATCCATTCGTCCGCGGCCTTATGTTCTATTACGGGCTGGACTTCAATGATCTGGCCCCGAATTTCATGCTCAACATCTCGGCGTTCATCGTCGTGTGCGAGGCTTTCCTCCGCATCCGGCCCCACTTCGGCCTGTGGCTGAAGACCTTCAATGTCAAACCAAAGGTAGTAGGCGGCCAACAAGCGGAATGCGGCGGAGCCATGGTGGGCAAAATGCCCAATGTTACATGGCTCGAGGGCTCCTACGTGGAGACCATAAAGGGGTGGCAATCGGGGTGGTTCTACATCACCGAGCCGCGCAACACCCACTGGGTGGCGGCCCCCCGAGTTTCGATCTGGAATCCCCACTCTGCTTACTTCTTGGAAGGAGAAGGGCCTGTCCTGGGGCTCATCGGTGGAGCTGGACGGACTCCAGAAGTGTATCCGGAACATGATAAGCAAGAAACTCAAGCTTGTCAACATAGTCTAGGTTATGCTCTTCCGCCGGATCCTCCCGTGCCAACAACGGGCTTTCAACTTATGGGACTTCGACTCGGCCCAACACCAGACTCTATGAGAGTTCTTTGACACGACGCATAAGGACGTCTGGAAGGTGCTGTTCAAGGGCGCTGAGGTCCCCCCTCCCCTTACCGAGGACCGCGGGCTAAGCGTGACGCGCCCTGTGAATCCGGTAAGTTCTGTACATCTCGTAGGGTATTTATTTTCCATAATTTAACCATGTGCGGGATCTGAGCTCCCATGCCTTTGACAGGACTAGGTGGAGACATCGGAGAAGATTGACTGCCTGGCCCCTCTGCCCGAAGACCCTGCAGACGCTCTCCTAACGGAGATGCGGACCCCGACTCCTTATGAGGTGCCGGAGAAGAAGATCAAGAAGAAGGCCACGGGAACCCGAAAGAGTTCCCGGCGCCAGGTGGTATCGGACTCATCGTCCGATAACTCCGAGACGCACTCCTTCCATGAAAACGAGGAGGAGGAAGATGAAGATTCTCCCCCTCCAGCCGGGGGAGACAAGAAAAGGAAGGCCGCCCCAACCGGGGAGGCCGAAGGGTCCAAGAAGGGAAGGACTCTCCTTCCGAACTGTTCCACCACCGCCGCCGACAGTGAAGACGAGTGGTTACTCAGGGCGAAGCCCCTGGCGAAGTCGTAAGTATTCGGATACCAGAGTAACTCATAGCATAATTTTATTGCATTGCTCTTCCTAACACCGAATGTGATCATGTAGTCCGCCCCGAGCCCGTATCGACGTATCCTCGTCGAGCGATTCCTTGGACTCGTCAGATATGAATAGTGAGTCATTTCCAACCGCCTCCTCTCCTCACCCTACGAACAATGTCGAGGTATTGTCTCAAGGGGCACCGAGCCGGGGCGACCTTCCGGACTCCAGGCGCAAAGGGAGCAAGACTCCCAAGGGCTCCAAGTTCGGCACTCAGCCGAACACCGCGCCGGAACCTCCATTGGTTCCAGACTCCGACAGGCGGCCCTCTTCCAAGAGGGGAAAGCCACCCGTGCCGGTGACCTCTGTCCATCCAGAGGCACCGGAGAACCTGCTGGGGGCGCTTCGCGGCTCTTCCATCGACAAAGAGCACCCCACTATTATGAGTGTGGTGATCAAGAAGGTCCAGTCCGCCAAGAGCGGACTGACTGAAGCCTGTGGCCGCCTTCTAACAGGCTTTGAGGTAAGTATTTAAAATATAGGAAAATATTACCGCATAGACAGTAGCCCCTGATGCTCTGTTTGGTGTTCACAAAGAAAAGCCAAATAGAGGATCAAATAATATCTGCAGGAGTCTAATATAAGTATGTTTGTATGCGTATGCAGGCTTCACTGATGACCTCTACCGCACTGACTACGGAGGTCGCCGCACTGAAGCAGAACCTCGAGCGGTCCGAGAAAGAGCTCGGCCTTGCCAAGAGGGAGCTCGAGGAGAACAAAGGTAAGTAATACCTTGTATATATATATATATAAAGATGTGGTTGCAAAATGATAGGATCATCATGGATGTGCCAGGGGCCACGACCGAAGTGGCGACCCTGAAGCAAGTGCTGTCTGAGGCCGAAAATAAAGCAGCCAAGGAGTGCACCGAGCGGGAGAAACAGGAGGCATGGGTGGGCGAGGTGCACCAAGAGCTCCAGGCTCTCGTGAAGAAGCATGAGACTTTGGAGCTTGACTCGAAGACGCGAGAGTCCGAGCTTGCCGCGGCCCTCGAGACCACAAAGTGTGCCAAGGCTGAAGCCCAAAAGGCCCTCCAGGAAATTGAGGGGATGAGGAAGATAGCGGAGGGTAAGGCATTCATTATGCAAAGCAAGCATGTGAAAGTAAATTACTTGTTACTTACCCGAGTCCGGAGCTCTCCATGAGCATTCGCAGATTTGCCCCGCAGCGTGTCAGATGCCGCAAAGTACTACCAGGCTGAGGAGGGAAGCTCAACGGAGAAGTTGTTCTGGTCTCAGTATACTGGGACCGAACACCCGATGCCTGTGAGCGACCAGCTGAAGCAACTGGTCGAGCTCCACAAGGCGGCCGAACAGGCCATGAGGGGCCTTATAGTCTGGATGTGGCCTGGCGACTCCCTTCCCAACAGCTACTTCGGCCTGGTGAGGCGGCTTGTGGATGCCTGCCCATGGCTGGAAGTCATAAAGCGGTCCATCTGCATCGAAGGTGCACGCCGGGCTTTTGCCCGTGCGAAGGTGCACTGGGCCAAGATGGACGCCGAGAAGCTGGTGAAGGAGGGACCACCGCAGGGCAAGGAGAATCGCCACCCTGAAATGTATTATGAGGGTGTCCTGAAGGGTGCCCGCCTTGTGGCGAACGAGTGTGCGAAGGATGTAATTTTTGAATGAACTTGCTCGTGTGATCTTGTATTATGAAAACTTGTTCATGTGCGCTATGCAACGCTTATTTGAATTTAAAATATTACCTTCTGTGCAGCTGTTTATCAAATCTGAGAGATGGCCAGTCGTCGGCTTCTGCCCCCATGCCACGAGTGCTGGGGTGTTCGGGATAAATCTGAGCACTCTTTTTCCCATTGTTGGGTCCTTCGAGGGAGGTGCTCAGCGCAACGAACAAGGCAATCGAACTATAATGCTTTATCACTCTCACTTAGCCATAGAAGTCTACAATTTTAAATTTTGGCGAAGCCCCTAGTATTCGGAAGGCCAAATTCGGGGCGCTATACACGCCTAAGCCGGAAAAAGCCGACTCCTCGCCTTAAGCGGCATAAGTCTTTAGGGACTCGAGACCTCTCGAACAGTGACCAGCTCTCGCCTTATCATGACAGTCAGTTTTAGCTTTCTCTACTGAGGTGCTTGCCCAGATGAACCGGGGCACAATCGCAGTAGTTCTCCTAGTGCTACCTTAGCCGATATAGCAGAATGTAAGGTACCAAAACATGGGAGCCGGGCAAACCCAACTATTGACCCAAGACATGATTCGGAGTTGATGCATGTAATGCTGTAAGTTCGGGGTGCCGCACTGTCAAAAGTGTTCGGACTTCTCACACCGTATTATGGGGTACGCTTAAGCCCCTGGCGTATTGGCCGTACCAGAGTGTACGGGTGCTGAATGTCATGACTGAATATATATATATATATATATATATATATATATATATATATATATATATATATATATATATATATAAGAATAGAGAATGCGGTAATAGTCTAGTGCTATGCATTGTTTATTCAAAAAGGTGCGTCGAAGCAGAATGATACAAGTAGTGCGATAGGCAAAAAGTAGGACTATTTGACATGTCCCCTCCAAGGGCAAGCTGAGGAATGGTATTTAAAGTAGGTATTTCACTCGTTACCAGAGACCACCTGGGAATTCCATGGTGCGACGTAGCTTTCTGCCTCCTTGTTTGTTGTATTGTGTGTCCGGCAATCATACTGCCGACCGGGGTTTCCAGAGAGTAAAGTCCTGAAAGAGAGGAAAAATAACAAAGCGGGAAGCCCCTAGTACGGTTGAGCCGCGTTTTGGGGCGTGCCGTAGTCGTGCCCCCCACCTATGCCCATGGTATTTTCAATGCGTAATTATGTACACGTGGCGCGGATTTTGCTGTTTGGCTGGGACTGGGGTGGGGGCCGCATTGCTATGCGAGCTCGGAACGTGCCAGTCGGTCTGGTTGCAGATTACTTCGGGTGCGCTTGACGGTGTCCAGGTGTTTAATCACCAAACTGGTGGATTGCCTGAAGAGGCTACCTTGTGCTTCTGCTACGAGGGTCGCAGTGTGCTCCTCCGTGCGAAGAGAGCTCTATGTGTTTCCATTGACAGTGATGACCCCCCGAGGTCCTGGCATCGTGAGCTTGAGGTATGCATAATGCGGTACCGCATTGAATCTCGCAAATGCGGTTCGCCCGAGTAGTGCATGATAGCCACTGCAGAACGGGACTATATCAAAGATTAACTCCTCGCTTCAAAAGTTATCCGGGGATCTGAAGACCACTTCCAGTGTGACTGAGCCTGTGCAATGGGCCTCTACACCTGGTATGACGCCTTTGAAGGTCGTTTTTGTGGGTTTGATCCTTGAGGGGTTGATGACCCACAAGTATAGGGGATCTATCGTAGTCCTTCCGATAAGTAAGAGTGTCGAACCCAACGAGGAGCAGAAGGAAATGATAAACGGTTTTCAGCAAGGTATTCTCTGCAAGTACTCAAATAAGTGGTAACAGATAGTTTTGTAATGAGATAATTTGTAACGAGCAACAAGTAAAAAAAGTAAATAAAGTGCAGCAAGGTGGCCCAATCCTTTTTGTAGCAAAGGACAAGCCTGGACAAAATCTTATATAAGGAAAAGCGCTCCCGAGGACACATGGGAATATGTTCAAGCTAGTTTTCATCACGTTCATATGATTCGTGTCCGGTACTTTGATAATTTGATATGTGGGTGGACCGGTGCTTGGGTGTTGTTCTTACTTGAACAAGCATCCCACTTATGATTAACCTCTATTGCAAGCATCCGCAACTACAACAAAAGTATTAAGGTAAACCTAACCATAGCATGAAACATATGGATCAGCCCCTTACGAAGCAACGCATAAATTAGGGTTTAAGCTTCTGTCACTCTAGCAACCCATCATCTACTTATTACTTCCCAATGCCTTCCTCTAGGCCCAAATAATGGTGAAGTGTTATGTAGTCGACATTCACATAACACCACTAGAGGCTAGACAACATACATCTCATCAAAATATCGAACGAATACCAAATTCACATGACTACTAATAGCAAGACTTCTCCCTTATCCTCAGGAACAAATGTAACTACTCACAAAGCATAAACATGTTCATAATCAGAGGGGTATTAATATGCATAAAGGATCTGAACATATGATCTTCCACCAATTAAACCAACTAGCATCAACTACAAGGAGTAATTAACACTACTAGCAACCTAGTAGCACCAATCCCGGACTTGAAGACAAGAATCGGATACAAGAGATGAACTAGGGTTTTGAGATGAGATGGTGCTGATGAATATGTTGATGGAGATTGCCCTCTCCCGATGAGAGGAGCATTGGTGATGATGATGGCGATGATTTCCCCCTCCGGGAGGGAAGTTTCCCCGGCAGAACAGCTCTACCGGAGCTCTAGATTGGATCCACCAAGGTTCCGCCTCGTGGTGGCGGAGTTTCGTCCCGAAAGGTTGCTTCCTATTTTTTTTCTCGACGAAAGACTTCATATAGGAGAAGTTGGTCATCGAAGAGCCACCAGGGGGCCCACAAGGCAGGGGCGCGCCCTAGGGGGGACGCACCCCCCACCCTCGTGAGAAGGGTGTGGGCCCCCTGGTCTTCATCTTTGGCGAGGATTTTTCATTATTTATTCTAAGGCGTTCCGTGGAGTTTCAGGACTTTTGGAGTTGTGCAGAATAGGTCTCTAATATTTGCTCCTTTTCCAGCCCAGAATTCCAGTTGCCGGCATTCTCCCTCCTTATGTAAACCTTGTAAAATAAGAGGAATAGCCATAAGTATTGTGACATAATGTGAAATAACATCCCATAATGCAATAAATATTGATATAAAAGTATGATGCAAAATGGACGTATCAACTCCCCCAAGCTTAGACCTCGCTTGTCCTCAAGCGAAAAGCCGAAATCAAAAAATATGTCCACATGTTTAGAGATGAAGGTGTCGATAAAAATAAAATATGGGCATGAGGGCATCATGATCATTCTTATAATAGCAAGTTATATAATTTTTGTCATATGATCTCTAATGCTAGAGTAATAATTCAAGCACAATATCAGGTATGAATCGTAAACTTCATTGAAAACTAACAAACTACAATCTCGGTCATTGAAGCAATTGCAATTTATCATAACATAGGAAGGAGTCAATGTATAAGAGCTTTTCAGCAAGTCCACATACTCAACTATCATATAATCTTTCACAATTGCTGACACTCGCGCAATACTTATGGGTATGGAGTTTTAATCGTACACAGAGAAAGATAGGGGCTTATAGTCTTGCCTCCCAACGTTTTACCTCAAGGGTAATGTCAACAGTAATAGTTCATGAAAACTCACATCCAATTAGCCATATATACCAGGATCGTTCCAACATACTGTGCTTGCCAAAGGATAAAGTGTAAAAAGGAAGGGTGAAAATCACCATGACTCTTGCATAAGGTAGAAGATAATGATAAAAGATAGGCCCTTCGCAGAGGGAAGCAGAGGTTGCCATGCGCTTTTATGGTTGGATGCACAAAATCTTAATGCGAAAGAACGTCACTTTATATTGCCCCTTGTGATATGAACCTTTATTATGCAGTCCATTGCTTTTATTACTTCCACATCACAAGATCGTATAAAGCTTATTTCTCCCACACCAATCAATCATACATATTTAGAGAGAAATTTTTATTGCTTTGCACTGATGAAAACTTACTTGAAGGATCTCATTCAATCCATAGGTAGATATGGTGGACTCTCATGGCAAAACTGGTTTAAGGGTATTTGGAAGCACAAGTAGTATCTCTACTTGGTGCAATGAATTTGGCTAGAATGAGGGGGAAAGGCAAGCTCATCATGTTGGAAGATCCGAGACAATATAATTTATCTCAGATGTAATAAAAGATAACCCATTACGTTGTCTTCCTTGTCCAATGTCAACTCTTTAGCATGCCATATTTTAATGAGTGCTCACAATCATAAAAGATGTCCAAGATAGTATATCTATATGTGAAGACCTCTCTTTCTTTATTACTTCCTGTTAATTGCAACGATGACCAAAACTATGCTTGTCAACTCTCAACAACTTTTATTCATCATACTTTTTCTATGTGAGCTCATTACTCTCCATGAGATCCATATGATCTCTTTGTTTCTTTGTATTTCTTTCTCTTTTCTTTTATTCACTTAGGATCATGGCAAAATAATCAAGCCCTTGACTCAACACTAATCTTTATTATATAGCTCACGGACTTGATTACATAGAAGGATAATAAAGCAAAATTCACAACTAGATCATGCCATAAACTTTATTCTACTAGATCAAAATGCTACTAACAGGATCGAACTAAGGAAAATGGTAAAGATAAAGGTGATGGTGATACGATACCGGGGCACTCCACCAAGCTTGGCAGTTGCCAAGTGGAGTGCCCATACTCAGGTGATTATGTCTCTCTTTTCGGGGATGGTGATGTGATGTTTTTGGCGATGATGGCCTTCAAAATACATTCTCCTCCTCAAGCTTGTTGACTTGCTGCTTGAGATCCATTATTTCCTTTCGTAGTTTTCCTGTAACAGCCAAAGCTCCCTACACCCAAGGGTGCTGCATAGCTGCGGGAGAACCAGTGACACTCTTTTTCATATTCTCATAAGAAAGAAATCTAACATTGGAAGGGATAACCGAGTTTGGAATAGCTGAGCTCTGCAGTTCTCCCATTGTGAATCCAGCTTGGAAGCGAGAGGTGACTTCTTGATCCTCCATGGCATCTACCCTCATTAGGTCAGCCTCCATCTCTTCCTCCGTTGCTGGCCCAAACTGGTCAGGGTCACTGTTTGCCCTTGGTTCCGGTGCCGATTAGATACTCGGATCTCCCCAACTGACTCTTGAAAAGACATCTTGCTCTAATCTGCAGCAGCAACAGCTCAAAACAAAAACAGAGGATTTTTGCGTCATACGGGAGTCAAAACCCCCGGGAGATTATATAATGAATTTTTACCGACCAAAATACGTATTGTGCAAGAAAACGGAGTCTGGAAGGCACACGAGGTAGGGGGCGCGCCCAGGGGGTAGGGCGCTCCCTCCACCCTCGTGAGGCCCTCGTGTCCTTCCCGGACTGCTACTTAATTTTCTATTTTTCTAAATATTCCTAAACGGAGAAATATTACCTTAAAAATTGTTTTGGAGTCGGTTTTCTTACCGTACCACATACCTATTCCTTTTCAGAGTCTAAAACATTCTAGAAAGTGTCCCTTATGTATTCCTCCAGGGTTACGGTTTCAATAATATTGGTTTCAACATTTATGGGATTACCTGAGATATAATGTTTGATTCTTTGACCGTTTACCACCTTCGGATTTGTGCCTTCGAAGTTGTTGATTTTTATGGCACCGGAATGATAGACCTCCTCGATAACATAGGGGCCTTCCCATTTAGAGAGAAGTTTCCTTGCAAAAAATCTTAAACGAGAGTTGTATAGCAATACATAATCGCCCACATTAAACTCACGCTTCTGTATCCTTTTGTCATGCCATCTTTTAACCTTTTCTTTAAGCAACTTGGCATTTTCATAAGCTTGGGTTCTCCATTCATCAAGTGAACTAATATCAAATAACCTCTTTTCACCGGCAAGTTTGAAATCATAGTTGAGCTCTTTAATAGCCCAATATGCCTTATGTTCTAGTTCGAGAGGTAAGTGACATGCTTTTCCATATACCATTTTATACGGAGACATACCCATAGGATTTTTATATGCAGTTCTATAGGCCCATAATGCATCATCAAGTTTCTTGGACCAATTCTTTCTAGCCCTATTGACAGTCTTTTGCAAAATTAATTTGAGTTCTCTATTACTCAATTCTACCTGACCACTAGACTGTGGGTGATACGGAGATGCAATTCTATAATTGCCGTCATATTTAGCAAGCATTTTACGGAAAGCACCATGAATAAACTGTGAACCACCATCATTCATTAAATATCTGGGGACTCCAAACCTCGGAAAAATAACTTCTTTAAGCATTTTAATAGAAGTGTTATGATCAGCACTACTAGTTGGAATAGCTTCTACCCACTTGGTAACGTAATCGACAGCAACTAAAATATGTGTATATCCATTAGAGGCAGGAAAAGGTCCCATATAATCAAAGCCCCAAACATCAAATGGTTCAATAACAAGTGAATAATTCATAGGCATTTCTTGACGTCTACTAATATTACTAATTCTTTGACATTCATCACAAGATAGGACAAACTTACGGGCATCCTTGAAGAGAGGAGGCCAATAAAAACCGGATTGCAATACCTTATGTGCAGTTCTATCTCCCGCATGGTGTCCTCCATAAGTTTCAGAGTGGCACTTGCGCAGGATCTATTCCTGTTCATGCTCAGGTACACAACGTCTAATAACACCATCTACTCCTTCTTTATAAAGATGTGGGTCATCCCAAAAGTAATGTCTCAAATCATAGAAGAACTTTTTCTTTTGTTGGTATGTGAAGCTAGGTGGTATAAATTCAGCAACTATGTAATTAGCATAATCAGCGTACCAAGGGGTACTACGAGAAGTACTTATGACATTTAATTGTTCATCAGGAAAACTGTCATCAATAGGTAGTGGGTCATTAAGAACATTCTCTAACCTAGATAAGTTGTCTGCAATGGGGTTTTCAGCTCCTTTTCTATCAACAATATGCAAATCAAATTCTTGTAGCAAGAGAACCCATCTAATAAGTCTAGGTTTAGCATCTTTCTTTTCCATAAGATATTTAATAGCAGCATGATCAGTGTGGATAGTTACTTTAGAATCAACAATATAAGGTCTGAACTTATCACAAGCAAATACAACTGCTAAAAGTTATTTTTCAATAGTAGCATAATTGTTTTTGAGCATTGTCTAGAGTCTTACTAGCATAATGGATAACATTTAATTTCGTATCAACTCTTTGCCCTAGAATAACACCTATAGCATAATCACTAGCATCACACATAATTTCAAAGGGTAAATTCCAATCAGGTGGCTGAACAATAGGTGCAGAGACTAATGCTTTCTTAAGTATTTCAAATGCTTCTACACAATCATCATGAAAGAAAAATGGTATATCTTTTTGTAATAAATTAGTCAGAGGCCGAGAAATTTTTGAGAAGTCCTTGATGAATCTCCTATAAAATCCGGCGTGACCAATGAAACTTCTTATACCTTTGATGTCTTTGGGACATGGCATCTTTTCAATAGCATCAACCTTGGCTTTATCAACTTCAATACCTCTTTCAGAAACTTTATGCCCCAAGACAATACCTTCATTAACCATAACGTGGCAGTTTTCCCAATTCAAGACAAGATTAGTTTCTTCAAATCTCTGCAAAACTCGATCAAGATTGCTCAAGCAATCATCAAAAGAAGATCCATAGAGGGAAAAGTCATCCATGAAAACCTCACAAATCTTTTCACAAAAGTCAGAGAATATAGCCATCATGCATCTTTGAAAGGTAGCAGGTGCATTACATAAACCAAAAGGCATACATCTATAAGCAAAAGTACCGAAAGGGCATGTAAAAGTAGTCTTTGATTGATCTTTAGCCGATACAGGTATTTGAGAGAAACCAGAATAACCATCTAGAAAGCAGTAATGTGTATGTTTGCATAATCTTTCTAGAATTTGATCGATAAAAGGTAAGGGGTAATGATCTTTCTTAGTAGCCTTATTTAATTTGCGGAAATCCATTACCATCCTATAACCGGTAATAATTCTTTGTGGAATCAATTCATCTTTATCATTAGGAACAACAGTAATACCTCCGTTCTTGGGGACACAATGAACAGGACTTACCCACTAACTATCAGCAACAGGATAAATTATACCTGCCTCTAGAAGCTTTAGTATTTCTTTTCTTACCACTTCTTTCATTTTAGGATTCAAACGTCGTTAAGGATCACGAACTGGTTTGGCATCTGCTTCCAAATTTATTTTATATTGACATAGAGTGGGACTAATGCCCTTAAGATCATCAAGAGTATATCCAATAGCAGCACGGTGCTTCTTCAGAGTTTTCAATAATCTTTCTTCTTCATGCTCTAAAAGGTTAGCACTAATAATAACATGATATATCTTCTTTTCATCAAGATAAGCATATTTAAGATTATCAGGCAATGGTTTAAGCTCAAACACGGGATCTCCCTTAGGTGGAGGAGGATCCCCTAGGATTTCAATAGGCAAATTGTGTTTTAGCATAGGTTCTTGTTTAAAGAATACTTCATCTATTTCCCTTCTTTCATTCATAAACATATAATTCTCATGGTCTAGCAAATATTGTTCTAAAGGATCATTAGGAGGTACGGCAATAGAAGCAAGACCAGTAATTTCATCCTTACTAGGCAATTCTTCTTCACGGTGTTGTTTACTAAATTTAGAGAAATTAAACTCATGAGTCATATTATCCAAGCCAATAGTAACAACATTCTTTTCACAGTCTATCCTAGCATTAACTGTATTCAAGAAGGGTCTACCAAATATAATGGGACAAAAGCTATCTTGCGGAGAAGTAAGAACAAGAAAATCAGCAGGATATTTACTTTTCCCTCACAAGACTTCAAAATCTCTAACAATTCCCATTGCTGAAATAGTATCTCTATTAGCAAGTTTAATTGTGACATCAATATCTTCTAACTTAGCAGGTGCAATTTCATGCTTGATTTCTTTATACAAGTCATAAGGTATAACACTAGCAGTAGCACCCATATCACATAAGCCATGATAACAATGATCTCCTATTTTAACAGAAATAACAGGCACGCCTACCACAGGTCTATGTTTATCTTTAGCACAAGGTTTAGCAATTCTAGCAGTTTCACCGCAGAACTGAATAAGATGCCCATCAATATTATCAGACAAGAGCTCTTTAACAATAGCAATATTAGGTTCAACTTAACTTGCTCAGGAGGCGATATGTTTTAATATTGCTTTTACGAACTACAGTTGAAGCTTTAGCATGATCCTTTATCCTAACAGGGAAAGGTGATTTCTCAACATAAGAAGTAGGAACAATAGGATCATTGTAAGTGACAGTCTTTTCGTCAACTTTAATAGGTGTATCTACGTTTACTTCTATGGGAGGATGATATTTAAACCACTTCTCCCTAGGTAGATCAACGTAAGTAGCAAAAGATTCACAGAAATAAGCTACTATCTCAGAATCAAGTCCATATTTAGTGCTAAACTTACGGAAAACATCGGTATCCATGAAAGATTTAACACAATCAAACTTAGGTGTCATACCTGACTCCATACCATTGTTGAGGTCCCAATCTTCAGAGTTGCATTTAATTCCATCCAATAAATTCCATTTGAATTCAATAGTCTTCATCATAAAAGAGCCAGCACAAGAAGTATCAAGCATGGTGCGATTGTTATCAGAAAGCCGAGCATAAATTTTTTGAAGAATTGTTTCTCTTGGAAGCTCATGATTGGGGCATGAATATAACATTGATTTAAGCCTCCCCCAAGCTTGAGCGATGCTTTCTCCTTCGTGAGGCCAAAAATTATATATATAATTGCGATCACGATGAACAAGATGCATAGGGTAATACTTTTGATGAAATTCCAATTTCAATCTTCTATAGTTCCATGATCCCATATCATCACATAGCCTATACCATGTCAATGCGTCTCCCTTCAAAGATAAAGGGAAGACCTTCTTCTTAGCAACATCATCGAAAATACTTGCAAGCTTAAATAATCCACAAACTTCATCCACATATATTAGGTGTTCATCAGGATGCTTTGTTCCATCTCCTGTAAAAGGATTAGCTAGCAGTTTTTCTATTATACTCGAAGGACACTCATAAGGAATTTCATTTTCAATAGGTTCAGTAGGTTGAGGAGCAACTCTTTTCTCTACTTGTCGGGGTGAAGATACCCCGAACAAGCCCCTCAGAGGATTACCTTCCATAGTAACAAGTGACAGTAAATTTCAGCACACTATATAAATTTTTCCTTACCGAATTCCACCTACCAAAGGTGCTTCACTCCCCGGCAACGGCACCAGAAAAGAGTCTTGATGACCCACAAGTATAGGGGATCTATCGTAGTCCTTATGATAAGTAAGAGTGTCAAACCCAACGAGGAGCAGAAGGAAATGATAAACGGTTTTCAGCAAGGTATTCTCTGCAAGTACTCAAATAAGTGGTAATAGATAGTTTTGTAATGAGATAATTTGTAACGAGCAACAAGTAACAAAAGTAAATAAAGTGCAGCAAGGTGGCCCAATCCTTTTTGTAGCAAAGGACAAGCCTGGACAAAATCTTATATAAGGAAAAGCGCTCCCGAGGACACATGGGAATATCTTCAAGCTAGTTTTCATCACGTTCATATGATTCGCGTTCGGTACTTTGATAATTTGATATGTGGGTGGACCGGTGCTTGGGTGTTGTTCTTACTTGAACAAGCATCCCACTTATGATTAACCTCTATTGCAAGCATCCTCAACTACAACAAAAGTATTAAGGTAAACCTAACCATAGCATGAAACATATGGATCCAAATCAGCCCCTTATGAAGCAACGCATAAACTAGGGTTTAAGCTTCTGTCACTCTAGCAACCTATCATCTACTTATTACTTCCCAATGCCTTCCTCTAGGACCAAATAATGGTGAAGTGTTATGTAGTCGACGTTCACATAACACCACTAGAGGCTAGACAACATACATCTCATCAAAATATCGAATGAATACCAAATTCACATGACTACTAATAGCAAGACTTCTCCCTTGTCCTCAGGAACAAACGTAACTACTCACAAAGCATAAACATGTTCATAATCAGAGGGGTATTAATATGCATAAAGGATCTGAACATATGATCTTCCACCAATTAAACCAACTAGCATCAACTACAAGGAGTAATTAACACTACTAGCAACCTACTAGCACCAATCCCGGACTTGAAGACAAGAATTGGATACAAGAGATGAACTAGGGTTTTGAGATGAGATGGTGCTGATGAAGATGTTGATGGAGATTGCCCTCTCCCGATGAGAGGAGCGTTGGTGATGACGATGGCGATGATTTCCCCCTTCGGGAGGGAAGTTTCCCTGGCAGAACAGCTCTGACGGAGCTCTAGATTGGATCCGCCAAGGTCCCGCCTCGTGGCGGTGGAGTTTCGTCCCGAAAGGTTGCTTCCTATTTTTTTTCTCGACGAAAGACTTCATATAGGAGAAGATGGTCATCGGAGAGCCACCAGGGGGCCCATGAGGCAGGGGGCGCGCTCTCGGGGGGCGCCCCCAACCCTCGTGAGAAGGGTGTGGGCCCCCTGGTCTTCATCTTTGGCGAGGATTTTTCATTATTTATTCTAAGGTGTTCCGTGGAGCTTCAGTACTTTTGGAGTTGTGCAGAATAGGTCTCTAATATTTTCTCCTTTTCCAGCCCAGAATTCCAGCTGCCAGCATTCTCCCTCCTTATGTAAACCTTGTAAAATAAGAGAGAATAGCCATAAGTATTGTGACATAATGTGAAATAACATCCCATAATGCAAGAAATATTGATACAAAAGCATGATGCAAAATGGACGTATCAGGGGTCTATACCCATTTTGCACACTGTGTCCTGATAAAGCAGGTTCAGGCTGCTGCCGCCGTCCATAAGGACTCGAGTGAGGTGAAATCCGTCGATGATTGGGTCTAGGACCAGTGCGGCGAATCCACCATGAAGGATACTAGTGGGGTGGTCCCTGCGATCGAAGGTGATCGGACAAGAGGACCATGGGTTGAACTTTGGGGCGACTGGCTCCAACGCATATACGTCCCTTAGCGCACGCTTCTGCTCCCTCTTGGGGATGTGGGTTGCGTGTATCATGTTCACCGTCCGCACTTGTGGGGGGAACCTCTTCTGTCCTCCGGTGTTCGGCGGCCGAGGCTCCTCCTCGTCATCGCTATGTAACCCCTTATCTTTGTTTTCGGCATTTAACTTGCCAGCCTGCTTGAACACCCAACATTCCCTGTTGGTGTGGTTGGCTGGCTTGGCGGGGGTGCCGTGTATTTGACACGAGCGATCGAGTATACTATCCAAACTGGACGGGCCCGGAGTGCTTCTTTTGAATGGCTTTTTCCGCCGACCGGGTTTAGAGCCTCTGAATCCGTCATTGACTGCCGTATCCTCGGTATTGTCGCTGTTGATGCAGCGCTTGTGTTTGTTGTGACGTGACCTGCCATTGCTATCCTTGGTATCCGAAGTACCATGGTTCTTTGATATATTATTGCTGCGAGCCAGCCAACTGTCCTCTCCCGTGCAAAAGCGGGTCATGTGTGTCGTGAGGGCTGCCATAGATTTCGGCTTTTCCTAGCCAAGGTGCCGGGCGAGCCACTCGTCGCGGATGTTGTGCTTAAAAGCTGCTAGGGCCTCTGCATCTGCACAGTCGATGATTTGATTTTTCTTTGTCAGGAACCGTGTCCAGAATTGCCTGGCCGATTCCTCTAGCTACTGAATTATGTGGCTCAAGTCATCGGCATCTGGTGGTCGCACATAAGTGCCCTGGAAGTTGTCGAGGAATGCGGCTTCTAGATCTTCCCAACAGCCAATGGATTCTGCTGGCAGGCTGTTGAGCCAATGCCGAGCTGGTCCTTTGAGCTTGAGTCGGAGGTATTTGATGGCATGTAGATCGTCCCCGCGGGCCATGTGGATGTGCAGGAGGAAGTCCTCGATACATACCGCAGAATCTGTTGTACCGTCGTATGATTCGATATTTACGGGTTTGAAACCCTCTGGGATTTGGTGATCCATTACTTCGTCTATGAAGCATAGGGGGTGTGCGGCCCCTCTGTACTGGGCTATGTCGCGACGCAGCTCAAATAAGTCTTGTCCGCTGTGTTCGGCCCGGCCGGATTTACTTTTACTGTATCCGGCGTGACAGTTATCGTCTCGCGTAGTGGCGCGCCCTCGTGATCCGTAGATCGATCTTGCGTGTTTTGCCTTGTACTCCAATACGTCTCGCAGGTCTAGCGTGTTTCCCCATGCCTTGACATTTTTATTTGAGTGGCGTCGGGGTGCGGGCTGAGCTTTTGGTTGAAATGCCTCTCTGTCACGGCCATGAGGTGGCCGATCAGCCGCGTCATACGCTGGAGATGTAGGTTTTAATGCTTCCTCCTCCAGTCGGGGTAGCAACATGCGCTTTGGGTGACTCTTGGAGGGGCGTTCGAGTTCATATTCCTCGGCCGCAAGGACTTCAGTCCATCTGTCAGCTAGCAAATCTTGATCAGCTTGAAGCTGCTGTTGCTTTTTCTTAAGGCTATTTGCCGTGGCTATAAGCCAGTGCTTGAAGCGCTCTTGCTCGACGGGATCCTCAGGCACGACAAATTCGTCATCGTCGAGGCTTGCCTCATCTTCGGAGGGAGGCATGTAATTATCATCCTCCGCCTCTCCATTTGCCGCTCTCTCGGGAGGGCTGGCTTCTCCATCCTCCTGCTCTAAATCTTGCTGGAGGGGATTGTCGTCATCTTCGACATTGTCCGGAGTGCTATTATCTCCTATGCCGGTATCACCGCTTTTGCTTTGGCGAGACTTAGAGTGGCGCCGCTATGGTCGGCGCTTGGGTTGCTTCTTGGAGGGGTCATCCTCCGCTGTCCCATCACCACTGCCTTCTTTGGGTGTGTCCACCATGTATATATCATATGATGAGGTGGTTGTCCAGTGCCCTGTGGGCAGTGGTTCCTGTTTGTCTCCTGCATCGTCTTCCATACCGTCGATGTCTTCGGAGTCGAAGTCGAGCGTGTCAGTCAAATCGTCGATGGTGGCTACTAAGTGGGTGGTGGGTGGGCGGCGAATTTCTTCGTCATCCGCATCCCAATCCTGCCGGACATAGTTCGGCCAGGACTCTCCTGACAAGGAGAGAGACCTTAATAAGTTCAGTATGTCATCGAAGGGCGAGTGCTGAAAGATATCCACGGAGGTGAACTCCATGATCGGCGCCCATTTGGATTCGATAGGCAAGGGCGCAGGCGGTTCGGAGTCCATGGCCGGGGAAGAATCCGTCAGTTTGGCGTCACGGCTCTCATGAAGGGTAAGGTTGATACTTGGCTCGATCGCCGCTGAGAATGCGGCCTTCGTGGCGGGGTCTATCCACCCGTCCATGGATGGCGCAATTGGCTCCGAATTGAGGGTCGGAGCGGTTGCCGGTGCGGTCTCCCGAACACTATCCAATGGTAGAGCTAAATCATGCTCGTCGTGACAGTGCGGCACACTCAGCAGGGGCTCGAATCCGTCGAAGATCACGTCTCCGCGGATGTCGGCCGTGTAGTTTAAGCTTCCAAGCCTGACCTGGTGGCCAGAGGCATAACTCTCGATCTGCTCCAGATGGCCAAGTGAGTTGGCCCGCAGTGCGAAGCCGCCGAATACAAAGATCTGTCCGAGGAGAAAAGTCTCACCCTGGACTGCATCGCTATCGATGATCGAAGGAGCCATCAAGCCTAACGATGATGACACAGAGGAACTCTCAATGAAAGCACCAATGTCGGTGTCAAAACCGGCGGATCTCGGGTAGGGGGTCCCGAACTGTGCGTCTAGGAGGATGGTAACAGGAGGCAGGGGACACGATGTTTACCCAGGTTCGGGCCCTCTTGATGGAGGTAATACCCTACGTCTTGCTTGATTGTTCTTGATAATATGAGTAGTACAAGAGTTGATCTACCACGAGATCAGATAGGCTAAACCCTAGAAGCTAGCCTATGGTATGATTGTTGTTGTTGGTCCTACGGACTAAACCCTCCGGTTTATATAGACATCGGAGGGGGCTAGGGTTACACAGAGTCGGTTACCAGGAAGGAGATCTACATATCCGTATTGCCAAGCTTGCCTTCCACGCCAAGGAGAGTCCCATCCGGACACGGGACGAAGTCTTCAATCTTGTATCTTCATAGTCCAACAGTCCGGCCAAAGGATATAATCCGGCTGTCCGGATACCCCCTAATCCAGGACTCCCTCAAGTTGGCTTACAATCGCCACTTCACACAATACATAATAATTCGTACATCATCCAAAATACAATCAAAGGTCCGACTACGGAACCAAAATAAAAGAAGACAACCCCAAATGCTAGATCCCCGATCGTCCCAACTGGGCTCCACTACTGATCAACAGGAAACGAAACAAAACAAAGATAAAGATCTTCATCGAGCTCCCACTTGAGCTGGGTTGCGTCACCTACACTGGTATCATCGACACCTGCAACTGTTTCGAAGTATCTGTGAGTCACGAGGACTCAGCAATCTCACACCCGCAAGATTAAGACTATTTAAACTTATGGGTAGGATAGGGTAGTGAGGTGGATCTGCAAATAAGAGCGAGAAGAGAAGCAACGCAGCGGTCGAGAAGTTAGAAATGATCAAGAAGTGATCCTGAAACTACTTACGTTCAAGCATAACACAAGAACCGTGTTCACTTCCCGGACTCCGCCGGAAAGAGACCATCACGGCTACACACGCGGTTGATGCATTTTAATTAAGTCAAGTGTCAAGTTCTCTACAATCGGATATTAACAAATTCACATCTGCCGCATAACCGCGGGCACGGCTCTCGAAAGTTTATAACCTGCAGGGGTGTCCCAACTTAGCTCATCACAAGCTCTCACGGTCAACGAAGGATATTCCTTCTCCCGAAAATACCCGATCAGTCTCGGAATTCCGGTTACAAGACATTTCGACAATGGTAAAACAAGACCAGCAAAGCCGCCCGATGTGCCGACAAATCCCAATAGGAGTCACATGTGTCTCATTCTCAGGGCACACCGGATGGGCCATACATCGGGTTGGCATAGACCCTGGTTGCCCAGGGGCGCCGAACATCGCCCAGTTTGGATCAACACTCAGAGGAGCACTGGCCCGGCGGTTTAAAATAAAGATGACCCTTGAGTCTGCAGAACCCAAGGGAAAAAGGCTTAGGTGGCAAATGTTAAAACCAAGGTTGGGCCTTGCTGGAGGAGTTTTATTCAAAGTGAACTGTCAAGGGGTTACCATAACACCCAACCGCGTAAGGAACGCAAAATCAAGGAACATAACACCGGTATGACGGAAACTAGGGCGGCAAGAGTGGAACAAAACACCAGGCATAAGGCCGAGCCTTCCACCCTTTACCAAGTATATAGATGCATTAATTAAGAAAGAGATATTGTGATATCCCAACATCCATATTCCAACATGGAACAAACTTCATCTTCACCTGCAACTAGCGACGCTATAAGAGGGGCTGAGCAAAAGTGGTAACATAGCCAAACAGCGGTTTGCTAGGATGGTTGAAAAAGGTTAGAGGCTATCATGGCAATTTGGGAGGCTTGATAAACAATTGGCAGGTAGTGCGACATAGCGTTAGAGCGAACAACTAGGAAGCAAAGATGGAAGTGATTTCAAGGATATGGTCATCTTGCCTGAGATCCCGCAAGGAAGAAGAACGAGTCCATGAAGAAGGCAAACGGACGTAGTCGAATGAATCCTCACAAACGCGACGTTACCGGAACTATCGAGAAGAAGCACAACCAGAAAGGAGCAAACAACATAGTAAACAAACAAGCATAAGTATGGCATGATGCACAATCAAGCATATGATGCATGCCGGTTAATGAAACATGGAAAGAGGTGAAACATAATTAAATTAACTATTTAGGAAAGATTAAATGTGGCTGGAAATAACAAACAACAATTCTGGTAAGTCCCCATATGCATTTAGCAATTTAATGCAACAACAATTTTAAACATTTTAAATGTTATTATCATGATGCGGGTGACATGTGCAAGTTTATGCAAGTTTTGTTAAAAGTTGAGATGAACATGATATGAAGCATTTGTCACCGTAGTGGAAACGAAAGGGGTGCCATGGCGACAAATCCAAAAATGATGCCACGGCAACATATCGGTTCCAGTAGCTCACGGAGATACCGGCGCAAAAGGTAGTGTGGCGGGAGCATGTCAAGCAAGGTTCGTTGGGTGATCCCGGATGCCGGGTTCCCACGGGTTAGTGGCATGAAAACGAGTGACAATGACAATCATTCACGAGAGGATACAAAATCTAAACATGCATCTCATACAACACATGCATTCATCCACGAGCGGTCGTTCTTGGCGGTTATACCTTCGAAGCGTGCATTTCCGGGGCGGTTCGAGTTCGTCGAGGGAAGTAGACGAAGTAGTCATTCCTCGATTGTAGTAGAAGTAGTGGTACTATCGGTCCTCGACGGTAGTGGTACCCGTTTTCTTGTAGATGTTCAGGTCAACGAGTGGGTACTTGGCGCAACATAGGTCTCCCGGGTCGTCGGGTACATGTTCACATTGTAGTCGTACACGTCGACGGTCTTATCGGAACCTCGTCAACGGTCGAGATCCACCTTAGCGATCCGAAGGGGTACTTGGCGTCATCGTACTTGGGTCTTCGGACTTGCCGGTCTCGTCCTTGCGACGGTAGTCGAACTTGAAGTTTTTGGTTCGTGGGTCTTCGGTGATGGTAGTCGTTCTAGGCATCGGGCGTCGAGGTACATGGCGTTTTTAGCGATTCCGAAAACGAAGGTAGAGGTACTTGACGCGTTACTGTGATGTCGTACACTTGTCGGAAAGGATGGCACATCCAAAACGAAGAAACACCAAAAAAAGGGCTTCGGGTCTTCGTGGTCACGACGAGAGGCGCCCTGGATGGAGGTGTTATGAACGGAACACGGCGGCACAACAGCAGCTAGCGAGGCGTGGTGGAGGTCTCGCGCGGTCTGACAGGGGAAAACAACGGCAATTTGGCGAGGACGCAGGCACCTAGCATGGCTCGGGACTCTGGCAAAGGGAAAAGGGAGGCAGCGACCTACTGCTGGCGGCGCTCCGGTGAGCCTGGGGCTCCGGCAAAGAAAGAGACAGCACGCTGGACAAGGGGTCGCCGGACCTAGCGATTCCTGACGGCGGTGATCTCCGGGGCTGATGCAGGGGACTAGGGCAGGAGGCCGAACGGAGGGAGGCGGCGCTGTCCCGCGGCTGGAGGGCGGTAGCCATGGCACGGCGGCAGCACGAGAGGAGGAGCGGGAGATGAGCGAGAGAGGAGGGAGGTGCAGGTGTGGTCGCGCACGCAGGGCGGCGGCCTGCTGGAGAGGAAGCAGGAGCAGAGGGGCGGCGGAGCAGCGGGTCCTAGTGGCGGGGCCGAGGAGATGAGGCCGAGGGAATCGGGCGTCGCCCTTGGAGGCGCTTGGTGGTTCGGGCACGGGAGCAAGAGGTGGGGGTATCGAGCAGGGAGATGGGGATCAGGCAAGCGGCGACGGAAGGGAACGAGGAGGAGGGGCTCGCTCGGGTTATGGGGGTTTAGGTGGGCTGCGGGAGATGGACCTTGGCTGGACCTTGGGCTGGCTGGCCTGAGCCTGCAGCTAGGCTTAAATGGCTTTCCCCCTCCGTGCTCTACTACTTTTCTTTAATATATTCTCCAAGGAGAAAAAAATAGCAAGAAAGCCAAGGGAGATAGGAGAGGAGTATGAGAGATATGAAAATATCCCCATGACCCTGGAATTATGCAGGTTTTTAATAAATTGATTTGGCAATTTTAATAGATAGAAAAAAATAATTCAAGTTTGAATTTAATTCAAACTTGAACCATTTTTGAACCCAACCAATCAACTCGGAAAGGATGAGATTAGGCAGAGAGGTAAGTGGCATGGTCCAAAAATTATAGGAAAAAAATTAACATTTTTATGTGACAGAAAAATGTCGCTCGCAAAGAATGGGCAAAAGAAAGAAAGAAGCTAGTGATTGGGTTTCAACTAGATGAGGGATTTAGTGGCAAGAGAAAGATGCAAGTCTGTTTTGGTTGATTCCATAAGAATGGAATATTTATTATAGCTCCCTAGTAATGTCGGGAGTATATGTTATATAGAGAAATAACCATGTGAGTTCCCTCAATTTAAATAGATCGGAGATCTATGCATTTTATTTAAGTGAGTTTTAGTTAGCTTTGAGAAAAAGATGGCATGATTATATGATGCAATGCAAAATATGCAAAGAGGAATGCAACAAGCAAAACAAATCACATGACGAATCTCGGAAACCATGGAAGGCATCTGGAGCTCCGGTCTTGGGGCGTTACAGAAGACATGGTAATATGGGCTCTTTGTTAGATCAACAATAATGCATATGAGAGCCACTCAACATTTTCATCATGGTCTTCTCCTCTCGACCCCCAAATGAAATAAAAGAGACAAAACTATTTACACGGGAAAGCTCCCAACAAAAAAAAAAGAAGAACGAGAAATCTTTTTGGGTGAACTTTTTAATTACTACTACTACATGCATGGAAAGTAAACTAACTAAAATCTATAGCTAATTTTTTTTGGTTTTTCTTAAGGTTTTTCAAACACACAAGAAGAAAACGAGAAAATGAAAATAAACTAGCATGGATGATACAATGAAAAAGTATGAGCACCGACAACTGACATGAGTGTGTTACATGAATGTAATGCAGTGAGAGATACGTACTCACCCAAGCTTAGGATTTTTGCCTAAGTTGGTCTATGCCCATGGGTCAAAGTGGCCCTCTCCGGTGTAAGGAGGAGTGTCCTCTGGGTGCCACTGGCTGGCAATCTCCTCAGGATTCCACTGATAAACTCACCATCAATAAGGGTCCTCGGGTGGTTCCGGCTCGGGCTCTGGAGCTGGTGTCACACTCGAGTATGCATAAACATCCTCCGGTAAAACAAGGTACTTGCCTGAAAATATGTTAAACAAAGAGGGAGCAGGCAAAGTAATAGTCTCGAAGTTATTATTACCAAAAATTAATCTATAGTTAAGCATCTTCTTGTTATTCCTAACAATAAAATCATGTGCTACCATGCTCTTATAATCTAGAAAAATATTAGGCAGCAACTTTTCCTCTTCCTCATAATGCCTAATAGGTATGTTAAAGTGTGCAGCTAGGCACGAGGAAAAAATGCCTCCAAGGACGGGGCCCTTAGTACGGTTCAGATATTACCGTTTAGCAACAATAGCGCCTAAACTGAAAGTAGTATCTTGAAACAAGGCATGGTGCAAAATAACAATATCAGGAGCACTAAGGTCTCCACAGTTCCCGCGACCAATTAAGCATCTACTAGCAAATATTGCAAAGTAACATAGAACAGGAAAATATATGCTAGTGATTCTTGCATCATAAACTTTCCTCATTTCCCCCACAGCAATCATATCAATAAATCCCTCCACATCATTACGATGTGGTTCCTCTATGCTGCCCTCAAAAGGTATCAAACAAATCCGACAAAAATCACGAAGTGACATTTCTTTATGCTCATGATATAAATAAAATTCCACCGAAGGTGGCGAGCTTCTAGCATGGAAATGAAAGTTTTGCACAAAGATATTGGTGAGTAAGAGATACTATTCGCGCTGGTTGTGGAGGAAGGCAGTGAGGCCCGCATTCTCAGCCAAATAATTAAAATCTTCATAAATCCTAGCCTCTTTCAAGAACTCATCACAAGGCCATTCACATGGACGAACCTCCGCAGTACGAGGGAGATTATACTTGGGCTTCTTGTTCTCTTCACTTTGCTTATCCTTCGAGCTTCGGCTCGATGAGCCCCTCAAAAATCTCTTCATATTTTTCTGAAAATTTCTGAAATTTTTAGTAACTTAAAATAAAGGTGAACCAAACTCAATCAAATTGATAGCAACTACTCCTACAAGTGCCTAGAGGATATATCATGCATTAAAACTACTTTTGACCACATAAATTTGACATGCAAGCTCAAGAACAGGGTCACCTAAGCAGCAAAAATTTGCAATGAATAAAGCACTAGAACAAAAACTAATTGGACCATTGGAGGAGTCACATACCAAAGAACAATCCCCCAAAGCAGTTTTGTGAATGGAGCTTTGAGCAAGGAGATCGAAAATGGCAGCAAGATGAGCAAGAACTCGGGTTTAAGCTGGTTCATGATTTTTCTGGGAGGAAGAAGGAGTGTGTGGTGTCTGGAATAAGTGGAGGGGACCCACGTGGGGTCCACGAGGCAAGGGGCGCGCCCTCCACCCTCGTGGGCACGTGGCTGCTCCCCCTGTTGTGTTCTCAGTGCCTGATATTCTCAAATATTCTAGAAAAAAATAATATTTAAATTTCAGGGCATTTTGGAGAACTTTATTTTCGGGGTATTTTTTATTGCATGGGTAATTCAGAAAGCAGACAGAAAAATACTATTTTTGCTTTATTTAATATAAATAACAGAAAGTAAAAAGAGGGTATAGAGAGTTGTGTTTTCTAAATTCATCCATCTCATGCTCATCAAAAGGAATCCACTAACAACGTTGATCAGGTATTGTTAACAAACTCATTTCAAATAACATGAAACCGGAGAATTTTCAAATAACACTAGGTTACCTCAACGGGGATATGCATGTCCCCAACAATAAGAATATCATATTTCTTCTTGACAATAGGAAGAGGAAATTCAAAACCTCCAATAGTGATTGTTGAAATTTTTCCAATAGAATTGATACTCTAGACTTGAGGTTCTTTCCTCAGAGAGTGTACCGTACGCTCATTACCATTAACATGAAAAGTGACATTGCCTTTGGTGCAAGCACTAACAGCCCCTGCAGTATTCAAGAAGGGTCTTCCAAGAACAATGGACATACTATCGTCCTCGGGAATATCAAGAATAACAAAGTATGTTAAAATAGTAACGTTTGCAGCCACAACAGGAACATCCTCACAAATACCGACAGGTATAACAGTTGATTTATCGGCCGTTTGTAAAGATATTTTAGTAGGTGTCAACTTATTCAAATCAAGTCTACGATATAAAGAAAGAGGCATAACACTAACACCAGCTCCAAGATCACATAAAGAAGTTTTAACATAGTTTATTTTAATGGAGCATGGTATAGTTGGTACTCCTCGATCCAAGTTTCATTGGTATTCCACCCTTAAAAGTATAATTAGCAAGCATGGTGGAAATTTCAGCTTCCGGAATCTTTCATTTATTAGTGAAAATTTCCTTCATATATTTAGCATAAGGATTCATTTTAAGCATATCAGTCAAATGCATACGCAAAAAGATAGGTCTAATCATTTCAGCAAAGTGCTCAAAATCCCCATCATCCTTTTTCTTGGATGGTTTAGGAGGAAAAGGCATGGGTTATCAAAATCCCCATGGTTCTCTTTCTTTACCGTGCTTCCTAGCAACAAAGTCTCTCTTATTATAACGTTGATTCTTTGATTGTGGGTTATCAAGATCAACAACAGGTTCAATCTCTACATCATTATCATTGCTAGGTTGATCATCAACATGAACATCATCATTAACATTATCACTAGGTTCATGTTCATTACCATATTGTGTTTCAGCACCAGAAATAGAAATATCATTGGGATTCTTAGGTGTGTCAACAACAGGTTCACTAGAAGCATGCAAAGTCCTACCATTTTTCTTTTTCTTCCTTTTATAAGGACTAGGTACATCTAAATTAGCTCTCTGGAAATCTTGCTCAATTCTCTTAGGGTGGCCTTCAGGATACAAAGGTTCCCGAGTCATTTTACCACCTCTAGTCATAACTCTAACAACATTATCATTCTTCTTATTATTTAATTCACTGAGAAAATCATTCTGAGCTTTAAGTACTTGTTCTACTTGAGTGGTAACCATAGAATCATGTTTACTAATAAGTTTAAGTTCACCTCTAACATTAGACATATAATCATTCAAGTGTTCAAGCATATCAGCATTGCAGTTCAATTGTCTACCAACATAAGCTGTGAAGTTTTCTTGTTTAACAATAAAATTATCAAACTCATCTAAGCATTGGCTAGCAGACTTATAGCGAGGTATATCACCTTCATCAAATCTATAGAGAGAATTTACCTTTACTACCTGTGTCGGGTTATCAAGACCATGTATTTCTTCAACATGCGGAAAATTAAGACCATGTATTTCTTCAATAGGTGGTAAATTCTTAACATCTTCAGTCATAGATTTCTTTGCCTCTTGCATATCTTCAGGACTGAGAAATAGAATACCCCTTTTCTTCGGAGTTGGCTTAGGAGTTGGTTCAGGAAGTGTCCAATTATTTTCATTAGTCAACATATTATTGAGTAACAATTGAGCTTGATCAACAGTTCTTTCCCTGAAAACACAGCCAGCATAACTATCCAGGTGGTCTCTGGAAGCATTGGTTAGTCCATTATAAAAGATATCAAGTATTTCATTTTTCTTGAGAGGATGATAAGGCAAAGCATTAAGTAGTCGGAGAAGCCTCCCCCAAGCTTGTGGAGACTCTCTTCTTCAATTTGCACAAAATTATATCTTTCCCCTAAAGCAGCTTGTTTCTTATGAGCGGGGAAATATTTAGTGGAGAAGTAATAAATCATATCGTGGGGACTACGCACACAACCAGTATCAAGAGAATTAAACCATGTTTTAGCATCACCCTTTAATGAGAACGGAAACAACTTAAGGATAAAGTAATAGCGAGTTTTCTCATTATGTGTAAAGAGGGTGGCTATATCATTTAATTTAGTAAGATGTGCTACAACAGTTTAAGATTCATAGCCGTAGAAAGATCAGATTCAACCAAAGTAATTAACTCAGGATCGACAGGGAAATCATAATCCTTATCAGTAATAAACATAGGTGAAGTAGCAAAAGCAGGGTCATATTTCATTCTAGCATTTAAAGACTTTTCTTTAAGCTTAGCTAATAATTTCTTAAGATCAGATCTATCATTGCAAGCTAAGAAGTATCTAGTAGTTTCTTCATCCATAACATAACCCTCAGGAACAACAGGTAATTCATATCTAGGGGGGAATCTTCATCATCACTTTCATCAATATTATCATGTTCAATAATTTCATTCTCTCTAGCCCTAGCAAGTTGTTCATCAAGAAATTCACCTAGTGGCACAGTAGTATCAAGCATAGAAGTAGTTTCATCATAAGTATCATGCAAAGCAGAAGTGGCATCATAAATAACATGCGACCTATCAGAATCAATAGCATGTGTAGGTGTCGCAAGTTTACTCAAAATAGAAGGTGAATCAAGTGTAGTGCTAGATGGCAGTTCCTTACCTCCCCTCGTAGTTGAGGGAAAAATCTTGGTTCTTTGATCTTTCAAGTTCTTCATAATGATAAGCAGATATAAATCCCAAGTGACTCAAAGAATAAAGCTATGCTCCCCGGCAGTGGCGCCAGAAAATAGTCTTGATAACCCACAAGTATAGGGGATCGCAACAGTTTTCAATGGTAGAATGTATTCTTAATACTTTTCTCGTAGTTGTGGATGCTTGCGGGAGGGTTAATCATAAATAGGAGGTTTGTTCAAGTAAGAACAACACCTAAGCACCGGTCCACCCACATATCAAATTATCAAAGTAGGAACATGAATCAAACCAACATGGTGAAAGTGACTAGATGAAAACCCCGTGTACCCTCAAGAATGCTTTGCTTATCATAAGGAACCGTTTTGGCCTGTGCTTTGCCTCAAAAGGATTGGGCTACCTTGCTGCACCTTTTCTACTATTATTGTTACTTGCTCGTTACAAATTATCTTGCTATCAAACTACTCCACTACTTACAATTTCAGCACTTTCAGACATTACCTCGCTGGAAACCACTTGTCATTTCCTTCTGCTCCTCGTTTGGTTCGACACTCTTAGTTATTGAAAAGAGCTACAATTGAACCCCTATACTTGTGGGTCATCAGGCATTGGAAGAGTTTTTTGCAGAATGGGCGCCAACCCCTGATGAAGAAGTGCTGGAAACAGTTACTCCCGGCAAGGAAGTGCCCCAGGAATGGATTATGTATGTCGATGGTGCTTTCTCCCTATGGGGTGCAGGAGATGGCATGCTTCTCATTGCTCCCACTAGGGAGCTGATAACCCACAAGTATAGGCGATCGCAACAGTTTTCGAGGGTAGAGTATTCAACCCAAATTTATTGATTCGACACAAGGTGAGCCAAAGAATATTCTAAAGTATTAGCAGCTGAGTTGTCAATTCAACCACACCTGGAAACTTAATATCTCCAGCAAAGTATTTAGTACCAAAGTAGTATGATAGCAATGGTAACGCTAGCAAAAGTAATGTTTTTGGGTTTTATAGTGATTGTAACAGCAGCAATAGAAAAGTAAATATGCGAAGAACAATATAGGAAAAGCTCGTAGGCATTGGATCAATGATGGAGAATTATGTCGGATGCGATCGATCATGTAACAGTTATAACATAGGGTGACACAGAACTAGCTCCAGTTCATCAATGTAATGTAGGCATGTATTCCGAATATAGTCATATGTGCTTATGGAAAAGAACTTACATGACATCTTTTGTCCTAGTCTCCCGTGGCAACAGGGTCCTATTGGAAACTAAGGGATATTAAGGCCTCCTTTTAATAGAGTACCGGACCAAAGCATTAACACATAGTGAATACATGAACTCCTCAAACTACGGTCATCACCGGTAAGTATCCCGATTATTGTCACTTCGGGGTTAACGGATCATAACACATAATAGGTGAATATAGACTTGCAAGAATGGATCAAGAACTCACATATATTCATGAAAACATAATAGGTTCAGATCTGAAATCATGGCACTCGGGCCCTAGTGACAAGCATTAAGCATTGCAAAGTCATAGCAACATCAATCTCAGAACATAGTGGATACTAGGGATCAAATCCTAACAAAAGTAACTCGATTACATGATAAATCTCATCCAACCCATCACCGTCCATCAAGCCTACGATGGAATTACTCACGCACGGTGGTGAGCATCATGAAATTGGTGATGGAGGAAGGTTGATGATGATGATGGCGACGGATTCCCCTCTCCGGAGCCCCGAACGGACTCCAGATCAGCCCTCCTGAGAGAGTTTAGGGCTTGGCGGCGGCTCTGTATCGTAAAACGCGATGAATCCTTCTCTCTGATTATTTTTCTCCCTGAACACGAATATACGGAGTTGGAGTTGAGGTCGATTGAGCGTCAGGGGGCCCACGAGGCAGGGGGCGCGCCCAGGGGGTAGGCGCGCCCACCACCCTCGTGGACAGGGTGTGGGCCCCCTTACGTGGATTCTTCTTCCAGTATTTTTTATATATTACAAAAATAATCTCCGTTGATTTTCAGGTCATTCTGAGAACTTTTATTTCTGCACAAAAATAACACCATGGCAATTCTGCTGAAAATAACGCCAGTCCGGATTAGTTCCATTCAAATCATGCAAGTTAGAGTCCAAAACAAGGGAAAAATTGTTTGGAAAAGTAGATACAACGGAAACGTATCAGGAGCACATGAAGTATGTCGTCCAGATGCATTTTCCCCGGGAGGAGGCAACCAACAATACAGCAGAGTATGAAGGGCTCCTTGCTGGGCTCAGGATTGCCACATAATTGGGAATCAAGAAGCTAATCATTTGAGGAGGTTCACAACTTGTGGTGAGACAAGTCAACATGGATTACCAAAGTCCATTGATGGAGGCATACGTTGAGGAAGTGAGGAGATTGGAGGAACGCTTTGACGGATTGGCCTCCTTAACTGTCATGGGTGCCTGAATCTGCTCGATGGACTTGATCTTGTCAGGTTGGCCTCCATCCCCCAATGGGACACAAAGAAGCCGAGTAGCTTGCCGGAAGGAACGCCAAACACACACTTCTTCGGGTTCAGCTTCAAGTTGATCTTGTGCAGATTAGCAAAGGTTTCTTCCAAATCATGAATGAGAGTTGATCTATCCTTGGCCTTAACCACTATATCATCCATATAAGCTTCAATGTTTCTATGTAGCTGGGACTCAGGCAATCTGGACTACTCTTGCAAAAGTGGATCCAGCGCTCTTCAAACCGAAGGGCATCCATATGAAGCAGTATGTGCCACACGGGGTTATGAACATGGTCTTCTCTTCGTCTTCCTAGGACATGAAGATCTGGTGGTATCCAGAGTATGCATCCAGGAAAGAAAGCAGGTCACACCGAGAGGTGGAATCCACAATCTGGTCGATGTGCGGCAAGGGAAATGGGTCCTTCGGGCATGCCTTGTTTAGATCTATGAAAACTATGCAAAGACTCCATTTCCCATTAGCCTTGTGCACTACCACAGGATTTGCTAACCATGTTGGTTGCAGTACTCCTCTGACCAGACCAGCTGCCTCAAGTTTCTTGATCTCTTTGGCGATGAACTGCTGCCACTCCAAAGCTTGCTTCCGGACATTCTGCTTGACGGGTCGGGCATGTGGGAAGACATCAAGGTGGTGCTCGATTACCTCCCTGGGAATATTGGGGATATCAGATGGTTGCCAGGCAAACACACCGATATTCACCCACAGGAAGGCAACAAGTGTGCTATCCTATTTGTCATTGAGGGTGGCACTAATAGTGAAGGTACCATCAGCGCCAGCCAGCCCTGCCGAGACCTTTTTCACAGCAGGCACAACAGCCTTGGGTCGCTTTCTATTGGAACTCTCTGGCAAGTCATAAAACAGGCGCAACGTACTCCTGAGAGGTACGCTTCCTGGATTTCTCATCGGAGCCCTTGTTAGCTTTCTTCTTTCCCTTACTTTCCTTGGAGGGAACAATGGCTCCCACGACCTCTGCCGCGACTGCTTCCCGGTACATCTTTTCCACACAAATGATTGCATCCTTCTCGTATGATGGAATGGAAATGACGCTTATAGGCCCTGGCATCTTCAAGGTATTGTAGGCATGGTGGGACACCGCCATGAATTTGGCCAGAGCTGGGCAACCAAGGATTCCATTGTATGGCAGGGGGTGATCAACCACATCAAACAAGGCCTTCTTAGTCCGTTAATTTAACTCCCCCTCTAACGTCACTGGTAGTGTGATCTTCCTGTTAGGACGACAACTGTCGGGGTTCATCCCTTGAAACGTGCCAGTAACCTTGAGGAGACTCCTATCGGGGTTCATATCCCCCATCACTCTCATCATCACAATCCTTCTCCTCACAGCCTTTGGCAGGTTTTCCCTAATTCTGAGGAGACTTGCCGGGACAGCTTGCTCTGCCGCCTCGTCCCTTCCCGCCAGCGCCATCTTGACCTTTCTCCTTATGACGCTTCTCATATTCAGCTGTCTGCTTCTTGATGAGCCGCTCAACCTGATGACACTCCTGGAGATCGTGGCCCTTGGTCCAATGGATCTTGCAGTATGGCCCATCACCTTTCGCAGCCTTCTTGACAGCCGCGGCTTCCCGGCAGTCAGCGCACATGGCAACTTCCTTGCCAGGAACCTCGGTCTTGGCCTACTTGCCGCTACTAGGTGTGCTTGATCCCTCAACGGTCATCACTACTTTATCATTACGCCTTTTGTTGCGCTTCTTCTTCTTCTTCTGATTGGTGGCCTCGTCATCATCTTTTGAGTCGATGTCGACGCCATCCTCTTCACCGGGGAGCTGCCTCCCCTCCTCCACCCGAGCACACTTATCCACTAGAGTGTATAGCTCCTTCATAGTCTTGGAAAACTGAACGTTCATCTTGCAACGTATCCGAAGATTGCGCACATTGGACTGGAACGCGCTATGACAGCTGCCGGGTGGATGTTTGGAATGTTCCTGTGTACTCGGCTGGACATCTGCATGTACTTCCATAGAGTCTCTCCTTCCTTCTGTGGGAGAAACTACAAGTCGCTGGGCCGCCCTGGTTCTTGATGGCCGCCCGTGAAGGCGCCAACAAACTCATGGCACACGTTTTCCCAGGTCGAAATGGAGTTCTCTGGCAGGTGCATCAGCCAAGACCTCACATTTGGCTTGAGCGCCAAAGGGAAGGAGTTGGCGATCATCATTTCCCTTGGCATCTTGAACATCGATGGTGTAGATGCTCAAGAACTCTCCCGGGTTTAGTCTCCCAACATACTTTTTTGGTATTTGTGGCTTGAACATGTGAGTAGATGGCTAACAGACTTGCCGCAACTCATGAGTGAAGGCAGGGCACCCATTCTCAAAAGGTAGGTACCCGTCTTCACCGAGCGTGGGCTCATCGACATTGGGGCCATTGCACCTGTCGGACTGGCGATGGGTGTCGTGGCGTCGCCCGATGGTGATGCGCGCGCCTTCTCTTTCCCTGTCCTCCAAAACTTGCCATTAGCCTTGATGCGCTCGAGGGTCGGACGAAGCCATCGAGACATCATCGGGTTCTTGGTCGCGTGGCTCCGACCATGTCCCCTATGTTGGCTGCCGCGGAGGGGACTGTGATTTCTACTACACAACCTTCTTCTTGTAGACGTTGTTGGGCCTCCAAGTGCAGAGGTTTGTAGGACAGTAGCAAATTTCCCTCAAGTGGATGACCTAAGGTTTATCAATCCGTAGGAGGCGTAGGATGAAGACGGTCTCTCTCAAGCAACCCTGCAACCAAATAACAAAGAGTCTCTTGTGTCCCCAACACACCCAATACAATGGTAAATTGTATAGGTGCACTAGTTCGGCGAAGAGATGGTGATACAAGTGGTATATGGATAGTAGATATGGGTATTTGTAATATGAAAATATAAAAACAGCAAGGTAGCAAGTGATAAAAGTGAGCATAAACGGTATTGCAATGATAGGAAATAAGGCCTAGGGTTCATACTTTCGCTAGTGCAAGTTCCCTCAACAATAATAACATAATTGGATCACATAACTATTCCTCAACATGCAACAAAGAGTCACTCCAAAGTCACTAAGAGCGGAGAACAAACGAAGAGATTATGGTAGGGTACGAAACCACCTCAAAGTTATTCTTTCCAATCAATCCGTTGGGCTATTCCTATATGTCTCACAAACAGCCCTAGAGTTCGTACTAGAATAACACCTTAAGACACAAATCAACCAAAACCCTAATGTCACCTAGATACTCCAATGTCACCTCAAGTATCCGTGGGTATGATTATACGATATGCATCACACAATCTCAGATTCATCTATTCAACCAACACATAGAACCTCAAAGAGTGCCCCAAAGTTTCTACCGAAGAATCACGACGAAAACGTGTGCCAACCCCTATGCATAGGTTCATGGGCGGAACCCGCAAGTTGATCACCAAAACATACATCAAGTGAATCACGTGGTATCCCATTGTCACCACAGATACGCACGGCAAGACATACATCAAGTGTTCTCAAATCTTTAAAGACTCAATCCGATAAGATAACTTCAAAGGGGAAACTCAATCCATTACAAGAGAGTAGAGGGGGGAAGAAACATCATAGGATCCAAATATAATAGCAGAGCTCGCGATATATCAAGATCGTATCATCTCAAGAACACGAGAGAGAGAGAGAGAGAGAGAGATCAAACACATAGCTACTGGTACATACCCTCAGCCCCGAGGGAGAGCTACTCCCTCCTCGTCATGGACAGCACCGGGATGATGAAGATGGCCACCGGAGAGGGATTGCCCCCTCCGGCAGGGTGCGACAACGGCTCTAGATTGGCTTTCGGTGGCTACATAGGCTTCTGGCGGCGGAACTCCCGATCTATTGTGATCCCGGATGTTTTTAGGGTATATGGAGATATATAGGCGGAAGAAGTACGTCAGGGGAGCCATGAGGGGCCCACGAGGGTGGAGGGCGCGCCCAGGGGGTGGGCGCCCCCTACCTCGTGGCCTCCTTGAAGCTTCCCTTATGTGCACTTCAAGTCTTCTGGGCTTCTTTCCTTCCAAAAATGGGTTTCGTGAAGTTTCAGGTCAATTGGACTCCGTTTGGTTTTCCTTTTCTTCGAAACCCTAAAACAAGGTAAAAACACAAACTGGCACTGGGCTCTGGGTTAATAGGTTAGTCCTAAAAATGATATAAAAGTGTATAATAAAGCCCATAAACATCCAAAACAGTAGATAATATAGCATGGCGCAATCAAAAATTATAGATACGTTGGAGACGTATCAGCATCCCCAAGCTTAATTCTTGCTCGTCCTCGAGTAGGTAAATGATAAAAACAGAATTTTTGATGCGGAGTGCTACTTGGCATAATTTCAATGTAATTCTTCTTAATTGTGGCATGAATATTCAGATCCATAAGATTCAAGACAAAAGTTTAATATTGACATAGAAATAATAATACTTCAAGCATACTAACTAAGCAATTATGTCTTCTCAAAATAACATGGCCAAAGAAGGCTATCCCTAAAAAATCATATAGTCTGGCTATGCTCCATCTTCACCACACAACATATTTAAATCATGCACAACCCCGATGACAAGCCAAGCAATTTTTTCATACTTTTGATGTTCTCAAACTTTTTCAATCTGCACGCAATACATGATCGTGAGCCATGGACATAGCACTATGGTGGAATAGAATGGTGGTTGTGGAGAAGACAAAAAGGAGAAGATAGTCTCACATCAACTAGGCATATCAACGGACTATGGAGATGCCCATCAATAGATATCAATGTGAGTGAGTAGGGATTGCCATGCAACGGATGCACTAGAGCTATAAGTGTATGAAAGCTCAAAAAGAAACTAAGTGGGTGTACATCCAACTCGCTTGCTCACGAAGACCTAGGGCATTTTGAGGAAGCCCGTCATTGGAATATACAAGCCAAGTTCTATAATGAAAGATTCCCACTAGTATATGAAAGTGACAACATATGAGACTCTCTATCATGAAGATCATGGTGCTACTTTGAAGCACAAGTGTGGTAAAAGGATAGTAGCATTGCCCCTTCTCTCTTTTTCTCTCATTTTTTATTTTTTTTATTTGGGCCTTCTCTTTTTTTATGGCCTCTTTTTTTCGTCCGGAGTCTCATCCCGACTTATGGGGGAATCATAGTCTCCATCATCCTTTCCTCACTGGGACAATGCTCTAATAATGATGATCATCACACTTTTATTTACTTACAACTCAAGAATTACAACTCGATACTTAGAACAAGATATGACTCTATATGAATGCCTCCGGCGGTGTACCGGGATGTGCAATGATGCATGAGTGACATGTATGAAAGAATTATGAACGGTGGCCTTGCGACAAATACAATGTCAACTACATGATCATGCAAAGCAATATGACAATGATGAAGCATGTCATAGTAAACGGAACGGTGGAAAGTTGCATGGCAATATATCTCGGAATGGCTATGGAAATGTCATAATAGGTAGGTATGGTGGGTGTATGATACCGGCGAAAGGTGCGCGGTATTAGAGAGGCTAGCAATGGTGGAAGGGTGAGAGTGCATATAATCCATGGACTTAACATTAGTCATAAAGAACTCACATACTTATTGCAAAAAATCTATTAGTTATCGAAACAAAGTACTACGTGCATGCTCCTAGGGGGACAGATTGGTAGGAAAAGACCATCGCTCGTCCCCGACCGCCACTCATAAGGAAGACAATCAATAAATAAATCATGCTCCGACTTCATCACATAACGGTTCACCATACGTGCATGCTACGGGAATCACAAACTTTAACACAAGTATTTCTCAAATTCACAACTACTCAACTAGCATGACTCTAATATTACCATCTCCATATCTCAAAACAATCATCAAGTATCAAACTTCTCTTAGTATTCAACACACTTATAAGAAAGTTTTTACTATTCTTGGATGCCTAGCATATTAGGATTATTTAAGCAAATTACCATGCTATTTAAGACTCTCAAAATAATCTAACTGAATCATGAGAGTTCATCTATTTCTATATAATAAAACCACCACCATGCTCTAAAAGGATATGAGTGAAGCACTAGAGCAAATGACAAACTACTCCGAAAGATATAAGTGAAGATCAATGAGTAGTCGAATAATTATGCAACTATGTGAAGACTCTCCCATTTAATAATTTCAGACCTTGATACTTTATTTAAACAGAAAGAAAAGCAAAAGAAAATTGCATTCTAAGAATAGCAAACATCATGTGAAGAAGCAAAAACTTAGGATCAACCGATACTAACCGATAGTTGTTGAAGAAGAAAGGTGGGATGCCAACTGGGGCATCCCCAAGCTTAGACGCTTGAGACTTCTTGAAATATTATCTTGGGATGCCTTGGGCACCCCCAAGCTTGAACTTTTGTGTCTCCTTAATTCCTCTCATATCACGGTCTCCCTAAATCTCAAAAGCTTCATCCACACAAAACTCAACAAGGACTTGTGAGATAAGTTAGTATAAATCATTGCCAAAACATTCTCATACTCTACTGTAGAAAATCACTAAAATCATTATTCAACATTGCATACTAAATGTCTCTGCATATTTAATAGTCCTATCCTCAAATAGAATCATTAAAGAAGCAAACATATGCAAACAATGCAAACATAACAGCAATCTGCCTAAACAGGATAGTCTGTAAAGAGTGCACCAAGATCCATACTTCCCTAACTCCAAAAATTATGAAATAAAATTCTCACTGTAGTAAATTTATCAGGTCTTAATATTAAAAAGGTTTCAACATTTTATCACATTCTGACTTTTCTAGGGAATTATTGCAACAGCGGTAAACTTTCTGTTTTCAAACAGCAACATGTGGAATTCTAAAATAGGCATAGTAAAGGCTATCAATGCCACTTTTATTGAAACAAAAGATGCAAAACATTGTTCTAAATAACAGCAAGCAAATCTTAACAAAATAAATTGATGCTCCAAGCAAAACACATATCATGCGGTGAATAAAAATATAGCTTCAAGTAAAGTTAACGATGAACGAAGACGAAAGAGGGGATGCCTTCCGGGGCATCCCCAAGCTTAGGCTCTTGGCTATCCTTGAATATTACCTTGGGGTGCCCTGGGCATCCCAAAGCTTAGGATCTTGCCACTCCTTATTCCATAGTCCATCGAATCCTTACCCAAAACTTGAAAACTTCACAACACAAAACTTAACAGAAAACTCGTAAGCTCCGTTAGTATAAGAAAATAAATCACCACTTCAAGGTACTGTACTGAACTCATTATTTATTTATCTTGGTGTTAAACCTACTTTATTACAACTTCTCAATCGTTTATAAACTCTTTTACTAGCCATAGATTCACCAAAATAAGCAAACAACACATAGAAAACAGAATCTGTCAAAAACAGAACAGTCTGTAGTAATCTGGATCAAACGTATACTTATGGAACTCATAAAATTCTCAAATAAATTTCTGGACCTGAGGAATTTATCTATTAATCATATGAAAAAAGAATTAACTAAATATCACTTTCCAAATAAAAGTGGCAGCAATTCTTCTGAGCGCTAAAGTTTCTGTTTTTTACAGCATGATCAACAAGACTTTCCCCAAGTCTTCCCAAAGGTTCTACTTGGCACAAACACTAATTAAAAGCATAAACCACATCTAAACAGAGTCTAGATGAATTATTTATTACTAAACAGGAACAAAAAGCAAGGGACTAAAATAAAATTGGGTTGCCTCCCAACAAGCGCTATCGTTTAACGCCCCTAGCTAGGCATGATGATTTCAACGATGCTCACATAAAAGATAAGAATTGAAACATAAAGAGAGCATTATGAAGAATATGACTATCACATTTAAGTGTAACATACTTCCTATGCATAGGGATTTTGTGAGCAAAGAACTTGTGGGAACAAGAATCAACTTGCATAGGTAGGTAAAACAAGCATAACTTCAAAATTTTAAGCACATAGAGAGGAAACTTGATATTATTGCAATTCCTAAAAGCATATATTCCTCCCTCATAATAATTTTCAGTAGAATCATGAATGAATTCAACAATATAACCAGCACCTAAAGCATTCTTTTCATGGTTTACAAGCATAGAAGATTTACTACTCTCCACACAAGCAAAATTCTTCTCATGAATAATAGTGGGAGCAAACTCAACGAAATAACTATCATGTGATTGAAAATTAAGATCAAGATGACAAGTTTCATGGTTATCATTATTCTTTAAAGCATACGTGTCATCACAATAATCATCATAGATAGGAGGCATGCTTTCATCATAATAAATTTGCTCATCAAAACTTGGGGGACAAAAAATATCATCTTCATCAAACATAGCTTCCCCAAGCTTGTGGCTTTGCATATCATTAGCATCATGGATATTCAAGGAATTCATACTAACAACATTGCAATCATGCTCATCATTCAAATATTTAGTGCCAAACATTTTATAGATTTCTTCTTCTAGCACTTGAGCACAATTATCCTTTCCATCATACTCACGATAGATATTAAAAAGGTGAACCATATGAGACAAACTCAATTCCATTTTTTTATAGTTTTCTTTTGTAAACTAAACTAGTGATAAAACAAGAAACTAAAAGACTTGATTGCAAGATCTAAAGATATACCTTCAAGCACTCACCTCCCCGGCAACGGCGCCAGAAAAGAGCTAGATGTCTACTACACAACCTTCTTCTTGTAGACGTTGTTGGGCCTCCAAGTGCAGAGGTTTGTAGGACAGTAGCAAATTTCCCTCAAGTGGATGACCTAAGGTTTATCAATCTGTAGGAGGCGTAGGATGAAGATGGTCTCTCTCAAGCAACCCTGCAACCAAATAACAAAGAGTCTCTTGTGTCCTCAACACACCCAATAGAATGGTAAATTGTATAGGTGCACTAGTTCGGCGAAGAGATGGTGATACAAGTGCAATATGGATGGTTGATAAAGGTATTTGTAATCTGAAAATATAAAAACAGCAAGGTAAATAATGATAAAAGTGAGTGTAAACGGTATTGCAATGATAGGAAATAAGGCCTAGGTTTCATACTTTCACTAGTGTAAGTCCTCTCAACAATACTAACATAATTGGATCATAAAATTATCCCTCAACATGCAACAAAGAGTCACTCCAAAGTCACTAATAGCGGAGAACAAACAAAGAGATTATGGTAGGGTACGAAACCACCTCAAAGTTATTCTTTCCAATCAATCCGTTGGGCTATTCCTATAAGTGTCACAAACAACCCTAGAGTTCATACTAGAATAACACCTTAAGACACAAATCAACCAAAACCCTAATGTCACCTAGACACTCCAATGTCACCTCAAGTATCCATGGGTATGATTATACAATATGCATCACACAATCTCAGATTCAACTATTCAACCAACACATAGAACCTCAAAGAGTGCCCCAAAGTTTCTACTGGAGAATCATGACGAAAACGTGTGCCAACCCCTATGCACAGGTTCATGGGCGGAACCCGCAAGTTGATCACCAAAACATACATCAAGTGAATCACGTGGTATCCCATTGTCACCACAGATACGCACGGCAAGACATACATCAAGTGTTCTCAAATCTTTAAAGACTCAATCCGATAAGATAACTTCAAAGGGGAAACTCAATACATTACAAGAGAGTAGAGGGGGTAAGAAACATCATACACTACAAAAAAATACACTTCCGTGATGATACGTGTTTGTCACAGTAGGTCGCGTGTTTTGTCATGCATGTACATCCATGACAAATTTATGACAGAATCAAGATAGTCATACCTGTGCTGTCGTAGAAGTGTTCCATGACATTACCAAAATTATCATCACGGAAGTGTGCACTTCTGTGACGTGCACTTCCATGACGATAAATCGCGCGTCACAGAAGTGCTTTCGTCAAGGGTGACCGACACGTGGCATCCACCGTAACGGAACGCCGTTAAGCTATCGAGTCGGGTTTTGGATCCTATAACCCGTTAACAGCCCCGACCAATGGGGATTTTCCACGTGTAAAATCATCATTGGTTGGAGGAAACACGTGTCGGCTCATCGTTGGGACAGATGTCATCCACTCATTGGACAGAAGGCGCCTATGATACGTCGACACGTGGCACGGCCCAACAGAGGCCCATTCCTGTGAAAAGACCGGCCCGTTTGACTTGGTCAAAAGGTGGCGGGCCGGCCCATGGAAAGCCTGTTAACGGCATGTTCGCATATAGCCCATTTACAGCCCGCTAACCCAAGGCCCGTTACGCCCTATCCGAATTAGGCCCAGTAGTGTCATCTGGGCCATCCAATATGATTCCAGCCCATTTTCACTTCTGGCCCATGTATGGCCCATGACGTCTTTCGGCCCATATGAGGCCCTATGTAACTCTTGGCCTATTAACGGCCTGTGGTGAAACTGGCCCGTAATGAACAATGTATCACTTTACACCCATTAACGGCCCTTGGTGAAACTGGCCCATAATGAACAGTGTATCACTTTATACCCATTAACGGCTCGTTATTCCGTTGGGTCGTTTCCAGCTCATGTTATCTTTCGGCCTTCTCAGAGCCCATTTATTCTTGGGCTCATTTCCAGCATTCGTTTACTTACGGCCCGTCACTGTCATTTTCTGCTTGTGGGCTAAATTCAGCCCGTGGTTACAGTCGGCCCGTTTGTGGTCCGTTAATACATTGGGCCATTTTCATAGCGTCATCAAATACGGCCTATTAACGATGGCCCGTTTACGGCCATAATGCGGCCTGTTATTGGCCCATGTTTGGCCAATCGATCATACGTCCCGTGTAAGGCCCATTGATGATATGGCCATAGAAGGCCCATTGTTTCTACGGCCCATAGAAAGCCCATTGTTTCTATGGCCCGTAGAAGGCCTACTGTTTCTACGGCCCGAAGAAGGCCCACTATTTCTACGGCCCGTAGGAGGCCCAGTGTCACTACAATAAATATTAGCCCATGGTTATTGTGGCCTAGTTTTAAAAAATAGGTTATTGCAGCCACTAGCAAACCGCGGAAAAATAACTGCACTGACTACAAGCAAACAAATAAACAAGACAACAAGGAAATAAATAAGCAAGCAACTTATGCTAGGCTATCACGGCTATTACACATATTACATCCACTGGGCATCAAAGTTCGCCACCAGTGCAAATATAGGGAACAAAGCAGCATATAAATGCCACAGCAAAACAAGTCCAGAACTGAAACCACTTCAGAAGAGTTCAAGAAACAATATCCTGGGTACCCATAATGCTGGCAAGATGCTTAGCAAGCTTATTAACTTTCTCTTGTTTGGCGCTTAAATCCTCCAGCGCTTGCTGTTGCACAAGAAAGGACTTGTGTTTATCAGCCACAGTAACTTGCTGTTCGAGTTACTAGCCAGTACCGCTGGCACAAGCGCTTGTAGCTGGCCAGTACCGCTGTCCTGTTCAAGAACTCCCTCCAATTCAAATGGCTGATAAACAAGAAAAGAAATTGAATGTACAGACATTATATGATAGACAGATGTGGTAATTCACATATATGTTGTCTAACCAAACATGACAGCATGACACAGTTTCACATATATGATGCCTAACTAAACAGGATAGCATGACACAGTTTCAGATATATGATGGATAACTTAACAGGATATAATGGCATAATTCAACATATGATGAGTACCTAAACAGGATGACATGACACAACTATATGATGTCTTTCTAAAATAGGTTGGGATGAAATAATTCACATACATGTTGTCTAAGTATACAGGATGGCATGATATAATTGACATAATTGATTCATATACTAAGCAGCTGGCACTCGCATGTATGATCTCTAAACTAAGCAGATAGAATTCAATATTGTGAATATGATGTCTAAACTAAGTAATGCAAGACACCATATGCATCATATGAGAAATATAAACATTGCAACTTAGAGCACACACCTCAGGTGGGATATAGGACTGGTCATCTGTCTCTGAATCCTCCTCTGAGGAGCTCCCTGTAACCATCAAGATATATGCTTCAACACGTACCATTGCCTGCTCTGAAGACCTTGTTTTCACTCTAGATTTTTCCATAACTGGCTCAAATGGCTGATACACATGAAGAGTAGTTCAAAATATACACAGATTGTCAACAAATGGAATACACAATGAAAAAAAGATGGCATGAGATAATTCACATATATGATGCCTGGCTCCATGGCAGTGCATTATTCACATATATGATAATTGGCTGAAAAACATGGCATTGCATAATTCACATATCTGATATAGAAAGCAAACAGGAGGCATTCACACAAAGCATGTCTAATCTAAGCAGATGGCATGGCAATGCAAGACACCATATGCATGATATGAGCAATATGACCCAGCCAAGTTAGAGCATGCACCTCGGGGGGGGGGGATACGACTAGTCATCTCTCTCTGAATCCTCCTCTGAGGAGCTATCTGTAACTAGCAAGAAATCTGCATCGACAGGTAGCACTGACTGCTTAGAAGACCTTGTTTTCGCTCCAGATTTTCCCATGACCGACTCAAATGGCTGATGCACATGAAGAGTAGATGAATGTATAAACATTGTTGACAAATGGAATACATTATGGAAAAAATATGGCACGATACAATTCACATATACAACGACTGGCTAAACAGGATGGCATTGCATGATTCACGTATATGATGCCTAGCTAAAGAAGATGGCATTGCATAATTCCCATATACTCCCTCTGTTCCTAAATATTTGTCTTTTTAGAGATTTCAAATGGACTACCACATACGGATGTATATAGACACATTTTAGAGTGTAGATTCACTCATTTTGTTCCGTATGTAGTCACTTGTTGAAATCTCTAAAAAGATAAATATTTAGGTATGGTGGGAGTATGATATAGAAACCAAACAGGTGGCATTCACACAAAGCAAATCTAAACTAAGCTGATGACATATAAGATGTATAATGTAAGCAATGCAAGGCGCCATATGCATGATATGACCACCATCAGCATGCCAGGTTAGAGCAAACACCTCAGGTGGTAAACAGGCGTGGTCGGCTCCTTCTGAATCTCCATCTGAACAGTTATCTTCCTCTGGAATACAATCTGGAAATGCAGGAGGGGGGCACTTCGCCCACCATGGAGCGGCGTCTGCATGACATTATATTCGCACGCAACAGTCTTCTCTTTTTCTCTACATGTTCAGTACGATTGTGTACAATATCTGACATGCATAATAAAAAAATAGTTAGATTTTGTAAGGCCTAAGGGGTGCATGCAAAAATCAAGACTGATGGTAGCAAACGAGTGGATGGATCCAAAACTAATGATAGCAGCTACATTATAGATTCAGTTTAAAAAGATAGACGATGGATCATCAATTGTTTGTTGCCCACCCAACATGAACCACATAGAAGACCCAGATGAACTAGATAGTAGACATATACTATTCGTTGATGGCTCAATATGAGACCCATGGGCAATTCAAAACTCAAGATTGAACGATAAAGTAGCAGGTAATAATAACCAATGTATAACGTAAGCAAACATGAAAGACTGCGACCTCTCCTCCAGAACTGTGTAGTCCTCAGGTTCATCTGCTCAAGTCAATGATGGTAATGCAGTTGGCGTGGCTGCCGGCAACGGGGAAGATGATCTGAGGTGGGGAAAGGAAGTCTGCAGGGGGAATCTCTGCTGCAGGGAACGCTTCTGTCGATGGTGCACCTTAGGTGGGGTGGATGACGGCACGGCAGGAGCAGGACATAACACACAGAGTTTTCTTTGACGCCTATCTGAAAATGAAGTAAATCTATAAGGGCTCCTTAGAATTGGAGGATTCTATAAACGCAGGGACAGGAAAAACACAGGAATAGGATAGGAATGCACGTGCAAAATAAAGCATTTGGAAACATAGGATTTCAGTCAACCTGGGTGTTTGGCTCACATGAATTGGAAGAACAGAGGAATAGAGAAACAAAGTGATGCGACGAATGTACAACCTCTTTGGCATAGTCTTGTGGACCTCAACATCATTGGGTTTGACATGGAGGATGGTGATGATGCTGGTGTGACTGCCAGAGGCGAGAAGAAGATCCGAGGCCTATGGAAACGGCGCCGAGGGTACTGCTCCGCTGTGATGGACGGTTCCGTCGTTGGAGCAGCTCCGCTAAGGTGTACGACGACGAGGCTGAAGCATGACAAGACAGACAATGTTAATCTGAAGTGGGACCCTAATATCATCTGCAATAGATGATGTAAAATACATCACCAAAAAGTGCTAGATGTAAAACGCATCAGCCGCGCCACGGCTGCTCCGACAGATGCTGTAAGTACTGTTCACTCTGAACTTAACTGAAGAAAATGGACTTCACAGTCGAAACTGAATTTTACTGTCGAAACTGATTGAACTAGTAACAGAGCATTGCAATAGATGTTTAGGGCGTTCGAGCACTAGTAGCAGAGAAGCAGTGATCTAAATCAGCAGACACTCAAGCAGGGTACGCACTAGCAGAGAGCAAGTCATGTAGTAGCACCGCGAGCGAGTGCTAAAGCAGCAACTCCTGTAGCTGCCGGAGGTCGTGCAGCAGCAGCAGCGCAAGCAAGAGCAAGAGCAGAGCAGCAGCACGAACGAAAGTAGGAGCAGTGCAGCAGCGTGACCGACAACAAGAACAGAGCCGCAGCACGAGCGAGAGCCGGAGCAGCTGCAGCTAGTGCCATTGTGGAAGTCGCCGCCGAGGAAGCAACGACATGGGGGAGAGACGTCGTGGATGATGTGGCCGGCGACGGCGCCATCGATGGAGACACGCCATGTCTGCTCGGTATCGAGCACCGGCAGCCCCGTGAGATCGAATAAAAGATAAAATGCAGCGGTGAGTGCAAAACCTCCTTGGTGGTGCCGAGTTGGCCTCGGCTTCATCGGAGGAATTGGTGAGAGTGTTGCGGTTCCGGTGGGATTGAGGTGGCGCGATAGACGAGGCGAACGTCGGGGCAGCTCCTTGGAGGTGGAGGATGGGGCGGCTAATCCGGCGGGACAATGAGATCGACAACGGATCCTCATCCGGTGCGGTGGATGAGGGACGGCGAGCTGTTGCGGTGGACGACGTAGTCGGGGAAGAGTCTCCGGCTAGGCGGCGGTCGGGAGGCCGATGGAGGAGCGTGGGGTTTCGTGGGTTTTGGTGGCCTCGGTGTACGAATGGGGGGGCAAAGGGGGAGGGGTGAGCCAAGCTTAGGGACGCGCTTGTCCGAAATGTAGGGTAAGTTACCAGCGTACCCCCATCGGTTTTGACACCGCGACGTGGAACTTCATTTCCGGTTGAGGGGTAGAAGGGGGATTTTGCGTGTCTGGGCTGCGGGAGCAATTTCGGATGAGGAGGGAGTTCTCACGCGCGTCCAAATTTCGGGATAACAAGGCGCGGCGCGGGTTGAAGAAGCGGGAGTTTCAAAGCAGGTGAGACAAAAGATACTCGAGCTTGAAAATTTCGGGATAACAAGGTGCGGATTCCTTGTTCGGCAGAACAAACTTAACATGTAATAAAACAATTCATACAAGATACAAGAGAGTCATGTCCCCTTTTACTATATTGCTATAGATGCCATTGAAAAAACTACAAGAAAATGTAAAAAAAATCGGGAGAACAAGATTACCCTGCACAGTACCAAATCGATTCGCACTTCCCTCAACAACAACAAAAAACAAATCAATTCCCACCAAAGAAAGAGTAATGTCCCTTTTTATATGATTACAGATGCCATGATCTCGAATTTCAATTTTTGAATCCACGTTATGTTGAATTCGAATATATCGTTAGGTGACCTTGCGGTTTATAATTGATGTAGTCGTACATTTTGATCTTCCATCATATATGAACATTTTACTCCACCATGTGAACATATATATTGTCGTCTACCATATGGACTAAATTTGAATCAATTTTCCTTACTTGAATATGATTGTTGTCAAGTTATACAATAATTTAAATATTATCTTGATAACAAAAAACATACATATAGCAGTAATCATATTTCACTATGAACTACATGTACCTTTCACTCTCCAATTCAAATATTTGTATCCATTTTATGTTGAATTCAAATCATAGTACATTATTGGTCTAGGTAGCGAGATGTTTGGGATAATCTAAACCCTGTTTTCATACATATAATTTTTGGCTGAATTGGGACAAGTTTTGGTATAAGCCTCTTGCAAAACCGGAGATTCTCTCAACAAGCCTCGTGGTTCCGAGAGGGAACGTGTCACCTTTGTGTGTGAAATGATATACGCTGCGCCCTGATTTTATTTACAGAGGCAACATACTATATGAGTGCTCTGTTAAATTTTGGAATTATTTCGGGTTCATTTGGCCTTTTTATACATTAATTGAGTTTCTGGACTTTTAATGTGCATAATCTAAATATGAATTGCATGCACATGCTCCGGTGCACCAAAGTGTGTTGAAAAATCACATGTGTGTCCCTGGTTGAATTTCTAGGTCCCATGGAAGAAATGAGAATGAAATTCAAACATCTGGGCGTCATGACTCAACCAAGAACATCGAGAAACTTTGATTTTAAATTCATGTAAATCAAACTCGCCTAGAAATCATGAAACTTGGCATGGTGTCATGTCATGGCACTAACATGTTGTGGTAAAAAATTGGGCCGATTTGGAAGCTCGTGGTTCTAAGAGGGAATGTGCCACCTTTGAGTGTGAAATGATATATGCTGCCCCCCTTGAGTTTCTTAACAAAGGCAACATAGAACTACATTAGTGCCCTGTTAAATTTTGGAATTATTCCGGGTTCGTTTGTCATTTTTATACATCAATTGAGTTTCTGGTCATTTAATGTGTATAAGTCAAATTTGAACTACAAGCACATGCTCTCGTGCACCAAAGTTAGTTGAAAAATCACATTTGTGTCCCCGGGTGAATTTCTAGGTCCCATGCAAGAAATGAGAATAAAATTAAAACATCTGGGCATCGTGGCTCGGCCGAGAACATTGAGAAACTTGGTTTTAAAATTCTTGTAAACCCAAAACACGTCTGAATATCATGAAACTTGGCATGGATGTCATGGCATGGTACTACCATGTTGTGGTAAAACAATTGGCCGAATAGGAACAGATTTTTGTATAAGCTTTTGCAAACCGAAGCTTCTCTCAAGAAGGCTCATGGTTTTGAGAGGGAACGTGCCACCTTTGAGTGTGAAACGATATACATTGTCCCCCTTGAGCTTATTTACAAAGGCAACATAGAACTACATGAGTGCCCTGTTAAATTTTGGAATTATTCCGTCTTCGTTTGGCCTTATTTACACATAAATTGAGTTTTTGGTCATTTAATGTGCATAATTCAAATTTGAACTACAAGCACATGCTCCCGTGCACCAAAGTTGGTTGAAAAATCACATTTGTGTCCTCGGGTGAATTTCTACTCCCTCCTTCCATCTATATAGGTCCTAATACGTTTTTCGAGGCTAACTTTGACCAAACGTTAGAGCAATAGTATATGACATGCAACTTACACAAAGCATACCTTCAATTATGTATGTCAAAGGAGCTTCCAATAATATAATTTTCATAGTATACATCTCATGTGCTATTAATCTTGTCAATAGTCAAAGGCTGTCTTGAAAAACACATTAGGCCCTATATAGATGGAAGGAGGGAGTAGGTCCCCTGCAAAAAAATGAGAATAAAATTCAAACATCTGGGCATCATGGCTCGGTCGAGAACATTGAGAAACTTGGTTTTAAAATCATGAAACTTGGCATGGTGTCATGTCATGGTAGTACCATGCCGTGGTAAAAAAATTGGCCGAATAGGAACAAATTTTGGTATAAGCTTATTGCAAATCGGAGCTTCTCTCAAGAAGGCTCGTGGTTCTGGGGAGGGAACGTGTCACCTTTGTGTGCATAATTCAAATTTGAAATACAAGCACATGTTCCAGTGCACCAAAGTTGGTTGAAAAATCACATGTGTGTCCTCGGGTAAATTTCTAGGTTCCATGCAAGAAATGGGAATGAAATTCAAAATTCTAGGCGTCGTGGTTGGGTTGGAAACATTGAGAAACTTAGTTTTTTAATTCCTGTAAATCCAAAACACGCATGAAAATAATGAAACATGGCTTGGTGCCGTGACATGGCACCAACATGCTGTGGTAAATTTGCAGTCCAATTTGCGAAGGCGCACACATTAACAATCAACAAAGTCATTTTGGAACAAGTGCTGTCACGTTACAATCGGAAACACAAGTATTATTGAAACCGTGGGCGTTCTACTTACTAGTACCATTTACGTGCCGCCACGCGTCCCCATTTTTTATTATCTAGGAGGTGCCGTGCAGGGTAGCTATTTGAGTACGAGAGGCGTGCGATCAGACCCCTGCACGTGCTTATCGGGAGGAGAACCCTTTGACCTCCATCTGCCGTCCACCTCTCTCCCAAGGTCTCCATTAATTGTGCTCGAGCCTCTGTTTAATGGCGTGGCTATGTCTCACTCGACTGAGATTTAAGAGAGAAAAAGGAAAATCTGAAAGCATGGATCTTGTTGTAAGATCCGACGGACCTACATAGCATCTACTACGACTTATAGCAAGACTGATGAATATATAAGGATGATTAAAAAAAAATTGATCAAAGAAGGGCTTTCCCCTTCCGATTTTCATTACTGAAAACCACCACAATTCACAAGAAGTTCAACACAACTCCAGCCTAACACGAAGGACTAAAAGCTACCAGATTGAAATCGCAACATCCCAAGAGGCCAACAAAGGCCAAACATCCGTGCTAGAACCCAACAATTCACAACCGACGACACAATCCACATCCTAAACCGATTATTACATCAAAAGAAACCTGGAAACTAGTCTCCGCGGTGAGCGGCAATGAGCTCTTTCGTGTCCTCAAGACGCTGCTTGAGAACATCCACGGATTCCTCCAGCAGCCTTTGGCGCTTGTTGCAGAGCATGTCATTCTCGTCCATAAGTTTCTTCAATAAGGCACTAGTCTCCTCCTGCAGGTCCGCACTTCGGACGATTTTCTCCCTCAGCAGGTCGCGCTCGGCCCGGAGCCTCTCATCGCCCTCCCTTAGTTGCCGGATGACGCCGATAGCCTGTTCAAATGAGGCTATCATGTCGTCCTGCAACCTCGCCGAGCCGGAGATCTGATCCATCTAGCTATGGACGATCGCATGCATGCGCCTATAACAGTCGTCGCGTGCCCGCGAGAAATTTTCCCAGGCCGCCGCGGTGCGGCGGGACATCTCTACTGCATTCGTGGCGCGGCGGGACATCTCTGCTGCTTCCACGATGCGGCCGGACCAGTCTGCTGCATCGACGGCGGGGCGGGACCTCCGTGCTACTTCAGCGGCACGGCGAAACCTGCTACTTCCACGCGGCGGGACATGTCGGCTGCTCTCGCAGCGAGGCGGGACATCTCTCGTGCTTCCGCTTCCATGCTCACCTCTCCCTGGTGGCAATCTCTCGACCCAGAACTCACGCTAGCCATGGCAGACGCAAGGGAAGGATGCTGAATGACTTATTTGTTTTTGTGGATGAGGAGTTGAGGAGGAATGTGCAGTCATCTTGGCATACTAGTATTTATAACCGAGTACTAATAAGCTCCTAAGTGGGAAATCATTTAGGTTGTGGTTGGTGTGAACAGGTTTGCAATTCAATATAGCATGGAGTAATTTGGAATGTGACGAGATGCAAGCTCAAAATTTATTGACGGTTCAAGTTTCGAAGTGCGGCACTATTCCCAGATGGAGTACTTCTTTTTCTACTCCCTCCTTTCCGGTTTTATAGGGCTTATCTCAAAATTTTAGTTTTTCCATTTTATAAGGCTCAATTTGGTTGTCCCCAACACATGTTCAGATTCCAAGGTGCATTAAATCATTGCATGCAAGTACTAAGAGAAAATTGACCAATGCATGTACTTTATGCATGCATGCATGCATTGCAATTAATGCATTAAACCTATCTCTCGGGACTTCTCGCACGCACCATCGTGCCACCCATAAAAACTTGTACTCTGAGTTTAGTAGTATGTTATACAGGAAGAGAAGAGGTGCACACACGCACTTGTCCTCTCACACACGCGTCTGTTTTTTTCTCGAAAAGGAGGATGATGACCCCCGGCCTCTGCATCTAGGAGTCACACACGGAAATTATTGAAATATATCGAGTGCAGTGCTTTGATGTGTCGCTCAACTCGTACATCAACGAGAAGTTTGATTATCCTCTCCCTCGTGGACTTAACTGCACCTGCCTTTGCCTGTATGACAGGTTAGCCACACACCTGTAGGGCCCACCTGTCATACATGCAAAGGCAGGAGCGTCCCTCCCTCGCCCATGAGCGTGGTGGCTGGCAAGACTAGGAGAAGCTTTCGCTACACGCTCTCCCTCCCGCGCGCGGTGGACATGCAACAGTTCAATCGGTGTTAGATGGCCAGAAGCGTACTGTAGAACTCCTCCAGTGCAGTAGTATTCCATCATTGTTCGACTTCCCGAAGAGGCGAAGAGCCAAGCGCAGCCCGGACACTCGTGTGGCAGTTTCATGTGTATAGTAGTCTAGGATAGCGTGTACCGTGCCTGTAAGCTTAAAATCATTGGGGTCGGCTCCATGCTATGTGGCCGTCTTGAAGTTTAATTTTTTTTAAAATAGTCTTCTAGCCCTACCCGAAAACTGCCGCGCGTACTGCCCGGGAAAAGCCCCGCCCTTAACTTTTAACTACGCGAAAATAGTTCGGGCTTGTTCATTCTATATAAATATAGTACTTACTGTATGTTTATTCACCCGTGGGGTTGTTCAATGAATGGAGGGGCGGGGAGCACAAGTGAACAATATTGTAGTACTACTAGTAGTAAGTAGGAGTCGTACAGTAGTCACCTTAAATAGAGAGTTTCTTTTCTTTAATGCCATGTACACAAATTGAAATGCTTGTTGTGGAGAGAAAAAAGATAATCACTCCACTATATATGGACGCAGGGGCCTGAGCGCTTGCTTTACTAGGGTTGCTCTCTTCATTCTCTCATCCTCTCCAGATATAAACAAGACAGCGGTAGCGACATTTTCTCTCTGCTCACCGCTGGCCACAGATCCGGCTGGATCCCTTCGGCTGGTGTGTATAGAGGACTAAAAGGTGCATCATTCACGCGGTTATCGCTGCCGAGGGAGGAAACCCACAACTGCTGGAGGGGCCCGATCCTCTGCCCGTGTCGTTCTCTCCGGCACATGGCCGGCTTGGGAGGTCCTCCGACCCTTCTTCCTCCCTGCCATATTGTCCGCAGATCCGACCTGCCACCGCCGACATCCCGGCGACCCTCAGGTATAAGTTCTTTGAAAGCGGCCTTGCTCTACTGCCTCAGCTCCCCACGTGTCTGCATGTGCATATTTTTCTACTCCCATCAGCTCTTCCAAAGCCACCTAAATTTTTAGTATTATTAGAGGTAAAGCTACTTCATGCATTCGAATCTAGGGCTTTGTTCAAACAACGAAGAAAGGGGGGAAAGTTGTAGCATGAATCTAGGACTTGATTCAAAGAGGAAATAATATGGTGAAAGTAGTAGAGACCGGATACCCAACCGGTCTCTTGGTTGAAAAGGGAAATAATGGGAAAACGCAGTACAAACTGGATAAGGAACATATCTATTATTGGTTGAAAAAAGGATAGAAAGTGGCGGCTAGTGGACAAGTCAACAGAGTATGTCCAGGATTAGATTTGCTGCCATCAAATAGTAAAAGGTCTCCAGGATTAGATTTGCTGCCCTCACATAGTAAAAGGTCTCAGGATTATATTTGCTGCCCTCACATAGTAAAAGGTCTCCAGGATTAGATTTGCTACCCTCACATAGTAAAAGGCCAGGATTAGATTTGCTACCCTCACATAGTAAAAGGTCTTCAAGATTAGATTTGCTGCCCTCACATAGTACAATGGCACTCCTGCTGTTTTCCCCAGTATGATAAGTAAGTTGCTCCTTTACGCTGCTGAGTGTCCTGGTGTCCCCACGGTCCCATGCCCTTAAACAAACTCTTTAGCTGCTGTTGATTTACTGTGTCTGGTAAACAAGCAATGCCACCATTAAAGTAATCCCATATTTGAGGAATCTCATTGTTGATCGTAATGCTTCTGGTAACATGAAGCATTGCTGACGTTTTAAAATTTCTACTGTCCTTGCGTGATAGCCCTAAACATAATTAAGATGGTTCTTTTCATTTTGTATATGTTTCATATATTCTTATTGACTAGCAATTGTTTACTTCCTATCTTTTTGTGCAGATAGGGATATCCATTTCACCTTGTTGCTATTGTGACCTTTTGGTGAACTGCACAAAACACTTTTTTTGGAATGAGTGTCTTGTGCAGTTCAACTAAAATGTCACGTGGGCAACATCTCTCAATTTTGGTGGAACTGCACAAAATGGTGATTGGAGTTTCCAAAATCTCCGTCAAGTTCTGCTAGTAATCTCGTGCAACATTTTATTAGCCTTTGCAAGATGGAGCCGTCATTGTCACCACAATGGCACTTTATTTTAGTGGAACTGCACAAAAGGATAAGAAAATTACAGTTGCACCTTACATGAGCCGCACAGCCAACCTTAATGTTCCTCAATTTTAGTGCAACTACTAAAGAAGAACCTGCCAGCTCACAAGAGCAAGTACTTCTTGCTAGCCGAATGATGCAACTTTGCTTCATTTCAGGTGAACTGCAGAAAAAGGCACATGAATTGAATCATGGAACTCTAGGCAGACCTCATCCAAGTAGAGCTAGAGGTTGAGTTCAAGGAGGCCGCTATTAAAGCGAAATCATGCTCTCCTGTCTCCTTGTTTGTGCTGTGCAAACATGTTGTGCAAATAGGAATACTCAAGTACAGATGTTGTGACGGTCAAGAGCATTCGCCAAGTTCTTCGATTGTATGACATGGCTAGCCAAGATGGATTTAATCCCTATATTCACTTTATCAAAAGGCTCTAATGGATTGGTTCTGAATCTTGCAAGCTAGGAATCAGTGAGATGTGTAGGCATCTTTGTTGTACTTATTATTTGGATCTTATTTGTTGGTTCTGAATCTTGCAAGCTGGGAATCAATGAGATGTGTAGGCATCTTTGTTGTACTTATTATTTGGATCTTATTTGTTGGTTCTGAATCTTGCAAGCTGGGAAACACGGCATGATGATGCAGAGGACAACAACCATAACAAACAATTCAAACTTGGTAGTATTATCTTTGTGAAAGTGCGACAAATGTGCTGATCGTGTGCGTCCTGAGAATAATAATTCTAATTGTTGTGCATGTTGATCCTGTGGCACTGATATAACGAGCGAATGCATTGCTTCTTTTAAGTACAAATTTCTATTAAAGCTAATTAAATTTAAGTAAAGTGACCACTAACTCCTGTTATTACAGTACCAATACAGACCCGCTCGTGAACCGACGTGTGGCCGAGGGTGCATCTTCTGCCAGGCATGCAGCGGACGAGGGAGGGGTAGTAACTGTTGTCGCCTGTACACACTCAGCTTACTATTGAATCCAGTTCTCCAAGAGCTAAAAAATGAACTGCTGCCGCCGCCTACACACTCGTTCACTCGAAGAGACTCCAATGGCAATCCGAGGGGTGAGCCTGCTGGATATGGACTTTAGCAAGGAGTTCCCCTTTGAGTTCGCCATTCAGTCCTATGGCTGCACCAAGTTGAATGTGATGTACACCAAAGATACGAACTCGGTGAAGCTCTGCCTCGCCTCAGTCCTATGGCTGCACCAGGTTCTGGAGCATTCGCCCGTTTCACCGGCAGCGCCAACTGCACCTTCGCTACGGTGGAGAGAAGGAAGAACGTGATGATTCGACCATCTGGTGCAACAAGCTTGTCAACATCCAGAAGCAATACAAGATCATCAGCAACGGGCAGGAGAAGGACTCCGTGGTTGACCTCGCTGAGACCATCATCGACCCCTGATACGCCAACATGAAAGAAGACGACATGAACACGTGGGACGTACCTCTGAATCTAGCCTACATAACCTACGCGGCCAAGGACGCATATGCATGCTACGACATGTACAAGCAGATCTTGGACATGAGGGCGTGTCTGCTTCCCATAACCGACGAGTACACGGACAGCCGCAGCGTCATGATCAAGCGTGCCAGGAAGGTCTAGATGTTGTACTTTATCTATTTATAAGCACCTTTATCATCTGAGTGTTTCATGCATTAGCCTATGTGTTGTAATTATCTGTTTTGTCCGAAATATTTCTTTTAAGAACCCATTAACCTGATTTCTTTTTTAGTGGCTATTTGCTTATGTATCTAAACTAGTTCACTTGTACGTAAAAAAACTAGTTCACTCGGCTGCCGTGCTTCGAATCTCCTTCCTCCCAACATATTCCCCTCCTCAGGTGGACCCAGCAGGTCTCTGAATTTTCTCCCACTTTCTTTTTCGATGTAAACCGAGTTTTCTTCCTAGTACTTTCCCCTAGAACCAACTCAATTGTCCCACGTCTAGTCTAAAAAATAATAATACCCCATGTACTATTAACTCATCAAATTAAAATGATATTTTATTTCGTAAGTTGAAAGTTCTTACAAATAATAATAATAATTGTTTATATATAACTTGGCAAGTTAACTCCTAGTGATTGCGTACATAAGCTTGCAAAGATTTTACTGACGTGCAATCATGTGTTTATGTTTTTATAACATTTCTCCATCTAGCCCAACATGATATTTTCACCCAACCCAGCAAGTCTGCGAATTTCGAGAAAATGCAAATTGGATTTGAACGGGCTGCATAGATGCTACATCATTGTTTCACCCAGCCCACCAAATGGACCAAAAAACAAATGGACTGACAGCTGGGTCCACGGCCACAGCCTAGTTTTTTGTGATTTGCAAAGTAAGTCTCTTTGTTAGGCCTGTTGGGCTGCAAATCTTTCAAGACGAGGAGAGCTTTCATTCGGCTGGCCGAGAAAATGGCCCATTAGTAATGAGAAATGGGTTGTACATTTTTAAAACACATCAAACCGGCAATTAGTTTCAAATATCTTTTTTTTTCATTTCGAGATTTTAAATTACATTAATTTTTATGCGTGGAGAATTTGTTGGATTTTATATTGATATTCATTTATTTTTATAATTAGTTTGAATGCGAGTTGAAATTTCAGGATTAAAAATAGTTCAGACCGCACCGAAATATGCAAAATTTCGTATAATTTTTTAACCATGGCCACAATATGGGCTGTAATGCTAACAAAAATAATATGGGCTCCAAAAAAATCTTAAGAATTAGCAAATGGGTTGTATGCTATTTTCCACAGATTTGAGGCTTTCCTAAAAAAAAGGTTGACGCACAAGCAGTGATTGCTGGATGTCCATCGAACGCTCGTCATGCTTCTTCAATCTCTGCTCTTCCTGCTCCAGCCGCTCAAACAAGCACCGGTGGGAGGACTGCCTGCTCCCTCCTCCCCGCGCCCGGCTGTGCTGCCGTGCAGGCCTCACCGCCCCACCGTACTCCCATCGCTGGCCTAGCCATCCCTCTACTCACCCACACCTGCTGTTATTCTCCGGCGACGGCAGACGAACCAGCAATCCCTCATACAGTCATACTCCCCTCCGCGTGGGAAACAACTGCCAAGTCTTCCCTGCCTCCATGTCGTTCCCTTCCTAGGCCTCGCCGTCGTCCACCGCCCTGGTGCTCTCGGCGCGGCCTGGTCAACGTGGTCAACGACCGACATGCATCTGAAGTGGACTGTACGTGGAGAGGCCAACACCTGGGTCCACGGCTGCACGCAAGGAAATGCCTCCTTATTACGCACAAAATAATGGTTCCTCCACCTGACATCAGGGACCCACCGAAAGGGCCTCTGTATTTTGCGAAAAAACATTACCGCCGCTGACAGCTCGGACCCACCAACTATATCTTCACGCGCAAGGAAGTGCCTCCTTATTACGCACAAAAAAAATGAATACTCCCCCTGTTAGCTAGGACCCAGTATAGTGGCAGGCTGACTTGTGGGCCTACTAAGTTGACGGGGACGGAGGGCTTTGTCAAGTTAGTCAATATATGCACGATTCTAGCTCCAGTGACCGTACGATGTCCATCCAACGGTCGTAGTGCTTCTTCAACCTCTGGTCTTCTTGCTCCAGCCGCCCAAACCAGCGCCGGTCGTGCCTCGTGCTCCTGCCTCCCGTGGTCGTATGCGATGCGGCGGAGGCCTCACCGCCCCCTACTACTCCCATCGTTGGCCAGGCCATCCCTCTACTCACCCACACCTCCTGTTATTCTGTGGCGATGGTAGCCTCACACCGCAACGAACCAGTGAACCCTTGTACTCCTCTACCCATGGGCATCCACTGCCGCGCCTTCCCCGGCTCCGCGTCGTCCCCTTCCTAGGCCTCGCCGTCGTCCACCGCCCTGGTGCTCTCGGCGCGGCATGGTCAACGTGGTCAAGGAACGGCTTCCATCGGACGTGGAATGTACGTGGAGAGGTTGACAGCTGGGTCCACGGCCGTAGCAAGGAAGTGCCTCCTTATTACGTGCAAAATAATTATTCCTCCACCTGACAGCGGGGACCCACCGAATGGGCCACCGTATTTCGCGAAAAAACACTTCCCCCTGACTGCTGGGACCCACCAGCTACATCTTCGCATGCAAGGAAGTGCGTCCGGGCAAAAAAACAAAACGATTCGCCCCCCTGACTGCTGGGACCCACCAGCTACATCTTCGCACGCAAGGAAGTGCCTGACAGTTGGGACCGACCTGGTCGAAGCGTACATAGCATTGTCATTCTGGTCGCGAACGTGTACGTACATATATACTGGTCGATGTAGAGGCGTGCACGTGTCGCAGTAGAGGCGCGCACAAGTCGTAGTAGAGGCGCGCACATAGCATTTACACGTACCTACAGCAGCCAGGGTGCAAGAAAGAAAATACGGCCATGTATGTGTACATACGGGCGTTGTCTCGAATGCCTACTCGCGCATACGTACGGCCAGGGCTCGTGTACATGGCTGGGTCAGAATGGAGAAACAGCATCGTCGTCGTGTTCATGGGGAGGCAACGGAATGCGTCGTGTTCATGGGGAGGCAACGGAATGCGTCGTGTTCATGGGGAGGCAACGGAATGCGTCATGTTCATCGGGAGGGCTTGGACGGAATAGGCCATGGAAAGGAGGCCTGGCGTACCGTAGAATGGAGGAAACGGCCTTGTGTTCGACCAACAACGTTCGAAACGGGATCCTATTCATCGGTGTGGGTCTGGCGTACCGCAAAACGGAGGAAACGGACCTCCTACGGTCGAAATGGGGGTCCTGTTGATCGGGAGGGGTGTGGCGTACCGCAAAACGGACGAAACGGACTTGTGTTGGAGCGCTACGGTCGAAACGGGGGTCCTGTTCATCGGGAGGGGTGTGGCGTACCGCAAAACGGGACTCCACGGGTTACTGTTCATCTCCACCGTCGACCTCCTCCAGCCTCCACGGGCTCCTGTTCATCCAGCCTCCACGGGCTCCTCTTCATCCAGCCTCCATTGATCAATCGCTCGGGTTCAGTAACGCGTAGCCTGCAGTCAATCACTCGGGTTCAGTTAGAGCCAACGCCTCGCACACACGTGCGTACGTGTACGAGAGAAATGCGCATCGCTCGGCCCCCGACCTCCCACCGTAACCGGGAACTCCTCGAAATTTTCCTCCCCCTCACTTCTACAACGGTTTTTTCTGTCATAGACGGCCCAAAGAATGTCATGCAGCCGCATCTCCGGCCCGCCCAGGACGAAAAACCCATTTTCTGTCATGATTTTTTGTCATAGAAGTAGGAGCCCACCACATCTAAGATGATACCAGGTTTTGTCACAATTATCGTCATAGAAGTGTCATATGTATGACAGAAAAAAATCTCATTCGGCCCAAAATGTCACGGATGTGTCTTTTTTTGTAGTGAGAGGATCCAAATATAATAGCAAAGCTCATGATACATCAAGATCGTATCATCTCAAGAACACGAGAGAGAGAGAGATCAAACACATAGCTACTAGTACATACCCTCAGCCCTGACGGAGAACTACTCCCTCCTCGTCATGGAGAGCACCGCGACGATGAAGATGGCCACCGGAGAGGGATTGCCCCCTCCGGCAGGGTGCCGAAACGGGTCTAGATTGGCTTTCGGTGGCTACGGAGGCTTCTGGCGGCGGAACTCCCGATCTATTGTGCCCCCGGATGTTTTTAGGGTATATGGAGATATATAGGCGGAAGAAGTACGTCAGGGGAGCCACGAGGGGCCCACGAGGGTGGAGGGCGCGCCCAGGGGGGTGGGCACGTCCCCCTACCTCGTGGCCTCCTCGAAGCTTCCCTTACGTGCACTTCAAGTCTTCTGGGCTTCTTTCCTTCCAAAAATGGGTTCCGTGAAGTTTCAGGTCAATTGGACTCCGTTTGGTTTTCCTTTTCTTCAAAACCCTAAAACAAGGTAAAAACAGAAACTGGCACTAGGCTCTAGGTTAATAGGTTAGTCCCAAAAATGATATAAAAGTGTATAATAAAGCCCATAAACATCCAAAACAGTAGATAATATATCATGGAGCAATCAAAAAATATAGATACATTGGAGATGTATCAGACTGCATCATGGGGTGGCCCCTTCGGTATGGTCAGCAGCGCGGGCCATTATCGTCGCCTGGGGAGGCCGTGGCAGGCCAACTCACTGTGATCCATCTGATCGGCTACCGGCAGAAATCTCAGCAGCAGCTGGGCCCACGCCATGGCCTCCGAAGCGGTGCTTGGCATGGATGATGACATAGACCGTAGCGTCTCCTGGCTCCTGATGGTCCCAGTAATGGCTGCTCTGTGTTCTCGTCGTTGTGAGCCAGTCGCCAGGGTGGCATGGTGACAAGGTGGCGGTGCTTGAGGACCAGCGACTCCTTTCTGCGCATCGGCTGGGTCAGCCCGCCTCGGGGGTGGCATGTGTCTTGCGGTCATGCCTGCAACGGGAGCGGCCAGAGAGTTGTGATTCGCCCGGAGCGAGTGCTGCCACTATGGATGTGCTCTTCAGCGGGGCGGAGAGGTGCAGACAGAATGATATCTACACCTGTACCTCATGGAGTGTGGCCGCTGGGATGTTGTTGATGTTGTCCTTCCCCGGTGCCTCCTACTCCCGTTTCGGCTGCGGGGGAGGTGGTGACGATGCCACCTGTGTCGTCCATGTCCCCCACATCATCCACATCCCCGTGCATCCCCGTAGCTGTCGCAGCATCGGCAGCTGTGTGCGATGGGGCCTTCGAGGCGGACGAGTGAGCTGCTGCACTGGGCTTCTTCTTGGGCGCCATGAAGAAAACATTGATGAAGATGACGTGCTGTGTAAGCTTCTCTAGTTCGCGCAAGCGCTTTCCCCGACCTGGCACACCAAAGATGTCATGGGAAACCACGACCACCTATGTGGCCATCAACCCCTTGTGGTTCGGCAGGGGGATGAGCACATTGCACAAAGAGCGGAGAACGTCGCGCAACACGACAGAGATGACACGGGCAATTTTACCTAGGTTCGGGCTGCCACGAGGCATAAAACCCTACTCCTACTTTGGTGGATTTATGAGAGGACCATGGTTGAAATGCAGTGCTCTAGCCCGGCAGGGTTGCCTTGGGGCGAAATCAGCTACGCGCGTATGAGTGTACAAGGGTCCGAATCCTTTCTATGGTTACCATGGCCCTCCTTTTATAGATCAAGGGGTCACCACAATGGGAAATCAGTCATTGTGTACTGATTAGATGGCAAACAGTGCTATCATACCCAACTCTGCAAACAGGGCAGAGTGCATTATATGCGCCGCTTAGTGTCACATCATGGCATGCCCGGCAAGCCTTGTCGGGATGTTTGGCCACCTTTTCACCTGCATGCTTGACATGTCTCTAGACAGGTGTCATTTGGAGTTGATTTCCTTTGGAAGTGGCTTCCATATTCAATGTCTTCTAAATTTAGCATAGGAGACTTCACCGGAAATTCATTTATAGACTTACCATCAAAGTGTGATTTCCTCAAGTAACACTGATACTTCTGCAATGATTCCTTGAAAAGGGCAAGCAAGCTTCGCTCGTCATGACTATCCGGATTGACCCTTGCCTACTTACAACAATGTAATGTAAATCATTGATGTGTTCAATCAGTAGAAAACAGGAAAACAATCACCATGAATAATAGCACTTACACGTAAGTGGGACATGAAGATGTGAAAATGGTGTTTGTCTTCACTACAATCTACCCATGATGGGAATATATGCACGTAGTCCCTAACAACATTGAAAACATTGTCTTTTAAATTAGGAATAACTGGAATTGGGTTTCAATCTGCAGGAATTGGTCGTCTCTGTAGTTGGGATCGGTCTTCGACCGACGGACTTGTTGTACTTTTTGCTAGAGTGGGATTTTTCTGTGGTACGGCTGGTGCTATGGCAACTGAAATCGGCATACCTTTTGATGTAGTGCAGGTCCTGTGTGGTGGGGCTAGTGGTGTGGCCAGTGAAGTATGGGTACAGTCAGCTGGAGTCGGTCCTACGTTTTGTGTCACTAGTTGTACAGCCAATATAAGTGAGGTGATGTCTTATTTCTCCTGCACCACCACGTTTTTCTAGGACTTTGCTGGTGCTCCTTCAGGTTCGGTAATCACCCTCTTGCTTTTTGATGTCTGATGCACAAGAACAACATTTGAGTGGAAAAACATGGTATGGCGACATATGGAATATGTCTTGATAATTGATGGGCATGGCATCTTGACATATATGATGAGTAAACTAAGCAGGTGGCAATGCAACAAAGTAGAAGAAATGCAAGACAACATATGCAAGATACGCATAATCAATAAAACCTTGCCAAATTAGAACAAGCACCTTGATGGGTGAACAGGACAGGCCATCTTCCTTTGACTCCTCGTGGTTAGAATAGTCAATAGGATCATATTCTAAACAAGAATCTACAGGTGGGGAGCGTATGAGTTTCATTGCATCGAGAATGGCACTCAATGCCTTGGTGCCAATTTTGTAGGTCGTTGCAGTGTTCCACAATATTCTTCTGATGCACGGATTCTGATATTCACTGTAATTACTTATAATATCTGAGAACCATGAAAACATAAATAGTAGTGAGATTATCTTAGTAATGAAGAGGATATTCTAATATAGGGGCGCCCCTGTAAACCCTTGTGTGCTATCACTGGATTCTGATGAGAGAGCTCATGTGTGCTGTAATATGGTGCGTGCATTAATATAATCTGGCACAAGTACACAAAAAAATAGGCTCCAAAAGTAAGGATAGTTGGCAGATGATAGGTTCATAATATGATGTATAGAGAGTTTATTGCCAAACCATGATAACAAGAGCACACAACAACTAGGCAGATCGTAGTGTACATAAAAGTGGTACACCATAACCACGATATATAAATCGGGAAAGTGGAACTGGCTGGAAAATACGGTGTTGTATTGCCGCTACTAATTGAAAGCCTATTGATCGTGTACACGCTAGCTCTATCAGTTGTTGACTGCAGATGTCCCTGCTCCCCTTCCTGACAAGGAACATACTGTACGTACTAAATACAAAATAACAAAAGAGGAACATGTTAAAGAACAGAGGAGGAAGCATATTCTTGAGGTTCCGCTTCATTGCATACAATGTTGGTTGCCCACTCATCATGAATCACAGCTCCCAAAGAAATGCAATTCCATGTTGTCTCTCTATATGTGGCCACATGCGTTTGGAAAATCAAGTGGGGAGCATTACCTGACCAATTAAATGTGTGTCTATTAACTAATATCAGTATCATACCACAATTCATATTTGAACAAGTAAGCTTTGGACTTATGATTGGTGTGTTGTTTAGCTTCAAGAGTGGACTGCTGCTAGTGCGACACAAAGCGGCTACACAGATCATAGTGTAGATATAACAGGAAAACCGTAAGCATCAGGAGTAAAATCAACAAAGTGGAACTTGCTGGAATCTATGTGCTAGTATTGCTGGTACGGCTTGAAAGGCTTTGGATACCAGCTCTCTTCAACTGAAGGTGTGATACTGTTAATATCAGTATAACTCTCAAAGGCGACACAGCTCCCCGCATTTCCTTGTTAATCTTATAGGATTCAAGTGGGCAGGCCACTACAATTACTATTCATATGTTTACAAAATCCTATGAATCAAAGAGGCCCGAAGAGTTCAAAGTGTCCATCACAACCGACCATATAGACCTCTACACTGCAAATGTCCTTGCTCATCTTCACTACAAGGAACATACTGTACTACTATCATACTCCCTCTGTTCCAAAATATAAGTCTTTGTAGATATTTCCACTATGGATCATATATAGATGTATACAGATACATTTTAGAGTGTAGATTCACTCATTTTGCTCCATATGTAGTCCATGGTGGAATCTATACAAAGACTTGTATTTAGGAATGGAGAGAGTACTTATTAAAGAAGAACGAAAGAGGAACATGCTAAAGAAGAGCAAGCAGATTTTGGATAATAAAATGTTCGTTGCGCAGTGCCCACACATGATGAACCAGAGCGCATTAAGAATGCAACTCCATGTTGTCTCTCTATATGTGGTGCATGTGCTTTTCGAAAGTAAAGTAGGAACATTAGCTGGCCAACGTTATCTGTTTTAGTAGTATCGGCATCATATCATATTCGTATTTGAGCAACAAGTTTGGAATTATGAGTGGCACATTGTTTAGTTTGATGGATTCAGGAGCAATGTGAGGCAGCTACGATGATGGTACTGAATATAAAGGCATGTCTGCGTGCAAGTCGCGTGACTTTTGTCATTTGGGTCACTCGACCATTTCAAGCGGTTGGATGAAGATCCTACGTCTCCTAACCCTTCTTCTTCCTCGTCTCTGATTCTTCCCATACAGAACACTGCACGGGCCGCCAGCCGAACCACCGGCCCCGACCCCCCGCCCTCCCCTGAACCGCCCCCACCGCATGTGTTCCTCTGCCACCCCCACCCCCACCCTCACCCGCATCGAGTTTTCTTCGTTCGGTGAGGCCCCACCACCACCCCCCACAACCATCATCCCCACCCGAGCCCCTTCCTTCACACCGATGAACTCCGGCGAGCTCTCAAAATTCAACTGACCCAATTTTGAAATTTAGTCTACTGTTATTTAACTAGTGTGGAATATAAAAGGGGAAAACCATAAGCATTGCAAGTATAGTGTTGAGCGTGCCATGGCGGATCTGAATGTGCAAACCGGACAAAGGCAACTTCCCAACCAATGTTTGCTTTCAACTAACAAGTAAGTGATGGACAAGAAATCAGAGTAAAGCAGTGGCGATCTATTTTCTTGCTGCATAAATAAGTTGAGCAGATATGAAAGAGTACCGCCTGTGGTGTAGCGCCGTGTATCCATCTACTTAGAATTTGACGGTGCTGCGGTAGCGATGGCTGTCGGCGGTGTGGAAGCAGATCTAGGAGGGTAGACGGTGGCAGTGGGGCACGGTCGACGAGACGGTCGTAGGAGCGGCCCCGGCAAGGTGGACGGCAACGGGGATGAAGCGAGAGGACGGGATGCAAGGTTCCCGGTCCGAAGCCGTGGATGAGAGAGGTCGATCTCTTGTAATGGACGACGATGTCGGGGTATCATTTTCGGCATGGTGGAGGAGGACGGCGGTGGATGGGGTGGCAGACGGAGGAGGCTGGGGTGGTGAAAGCACAAGTGCTCCCTAGGTGGTTTTGGTAATTGATGACAACATATCTCTTGTTGGACTAATGTTTCTATCTAGTATGTTTCAGATAAGTTCAACAATGGAGTGGCATGGACTAAAGGTTGTGGGAACTCCTTCAAGATGCTAAGGACAAAGGATTGGCTAAACCTTAAAGCTCAAGACTCTTCATTTTACATTTTAGTGATCCAAGATCACATTGAGTCCATAGGAAAAGCCAATACTATCAAGGAGGGATGAGGTGTTGCTTAATGAGCCTCTTGCTTCATGTGCTTAATGATATGCTCCAAAATCCTCAGCTACTTTCCCACTTCCACAAATGACCTAAACCCTAAGCCAAACTCGGTCATATCGATTCTTTCTATCCGGCGCCACCGAGTTTCACTTGTCATAAGCCACTGCCAAACCCTAGCAATTCGGTTCTACCGATAGGGATCTCGGTCTCACCGAGATGGGATTGCAAACTCTCTATTTCCCTTTCGTAACTTTTCGGTCTCACCGAAAGAGCAAATCGGTCCCACCGAGATTGCAATGTAAACTCTTTGTTTCGCTTTTGTAACTTTTCGGTCTCACCGAAAGAGCAAATCGGTCCCACCGAGTTTGCCTGACCAACTCTCTGGTTAGCTTATTACCAAACTCGGTCTCACCGAGTTTGTGTAATCGGTCTCACCGAGATTACGTTATGCCCAAACCCTAACCATATCGGTCCTACCGAGTTGCATGTCAGTCCCACCGAAAATCTCTAACGGTCACTAGGTTTACCTTTTCGGTCCGACGGAGTTTGTTGATTCGGTCCCACCGAGATTGGAAAACTATGTGTAACGGTTGGATTTTGTGTGGAGGCTATATATACCCCTCCACCTCCTCTTCATTCATGGAGAGAGCCATCAGAACACATACACAATTCCAACTCATATGTTCTGAGAGAGAACCACCTACTCTTGTGTTGAGACCAAGATATTCCATTCCTACCATATGAATCTTGATCTCTAGCCTTCCCCAAGTTGCTTTCCACTCAAATATTCTTTCCACAAAATCCAAATCCTATGAGAGAGAGTTGAGTGTTGGGGAGACTATCATTTGAAGCACAAGAGCAAGGAGTTCATCATCAACACACTATTTGTTACTTCTTGGAGAGTGGTGTCTCCTAGATTGGCTAGGTGTCACTTGGGAGCCTCCGACAAGATTGTGGAGTTGAACCAAGGAGTTTGTAAGGGCAAGGAGATCGCCTACTTCGTGAAGATCTACCGCTAGTGAGGCAAGTCCTTCGTGGGCGATGGCCATGGTGGGATAGACAAGGTTGCTACTTCATGGACCCTTCGTGGGTGGAGCCCTCCGTGGACTCGCGCGACCGTTACCCTTCGTGGGTTGAAGTCTCCATCAACGTGGATGTAGGATAGCACCACCTATACGAACCACGGGAAAAACATCCGTGTCTCCAATTGCGTTTGAATTCTCCAAACCCTTCCCTTTACATTCTTGCAAGTTGCATGCTTTATTTTCCGCTGCCTATACACTCTTTGCATGCTTGCTTGATATGTATTGTGAATGTTGAAATTATGCCTAAACTCCACTTAAAACGAAAAAGCTTAAAAATTGCAACTTTAGCATTAAGTGTCTAATCACCCGCCCCCCTCTAGACACATCTACTTCAAGATCCTACAAGTGGTATCAGAGCCAGGTTTCCATTGCCTTGGTTTAATCACCATTGGAGGAAGATGGATGTGTCTACTTTAGGGAGTCTTAGACATAGAGTGCCTATTCTTGATGGAGAGTATTTTCACGAGTGGAAAAATGAGATGCTTGTAATCTTCAATCAATATCATTTGAACAAGTATATTGCTAGTCCTTGTGCACCTCATATTGATCCTTTGCATCCTACCCTAGATGAAGATATTGACATGATTCGCAATCTTAGAACTATTGAGCTCATCATTAGAGGATTGCCCAAAAATTTGATTGCTAATTTGCCTACTCTTAATTGTGCCTATACTATATAGAAATTTCTTGAGGAATGATTTCCCGATCATTCCTTGAAAAATTTGGATGAAATTCTCCATAAATCTATTGCCTTGAGTAAGATGAACTCTAGTGATCCTAGTTTTGGTGATTATCTATTTGAGCTTGCCAATCTCAAGCGAGCTAAAGGAGATGTTGGAATCATTAGTGATATCATATTCGAAGCTATAAGAATTCATAAAGGTGACCACTTTGATGATCATTTATCTAATGAATTACCCTCTCTAGGAAATGATGAGTCACAAGATCATGGTGAACATGGATACTATGATGATGATGATGATGATGATGATAGTGACTTCGATCTTGATGATGCAATGAGACATTTTGGTCTTATGGCAAATCTTCGGGGATATGAGTCAGGAGGAAAGGAATGGGTTCTTGATAGTGGATGTACTGATCATATGACCGGAGATGAAGAGATGTTCCGTGAGCTTGCTAAAAATGACGGCCCTCGAAAATATGTCACCTTTGGTGATAATTCAAAGGGTAAAGTGGTGGGCCTTGGTAAGGTGGCCATCTCACATGGTAGTTCCATTCAAAATGTCATGCTCATTGAATCTCTTGGCTACAACTTACTTTCAGTATCTAGACTTGCTGATTTCGGTTTGAATGTCCTATTTACTGAGGTAGAGTGCCAAGTATTTTGTCAAGACAATCATAAAATGGTCTTTACCGGTATGCGTAGAGGTGATCTTTACATTGTCGATTTCTCTAAAAAGGCACAACCTAAAACTTGCTTTATTGCTAAATCCTCAAAAGGTTGGTTGTGGCATAGACGACTAGGTCACGTTGGCATGAGAAACCTTGACAAGCTTATTAAAGGAAATCATATCCTTGGAGTTAACGATGTCATATTTGATAAGGATAGACTTTGCAGTGCTTGTCAAGCAGGTAAACAGGTTGGAGGAAGACATACCGTGAAGAACATCATGACCACAAGGAGGCCACTCAAGCTACTTCATATGGATCTTTTTGGTCCCAACGCCTACAAGAGTCTCGGTGGAAATTCTTTTGGTCTAGTTATAGTTGATGATTTTTCAAGATTTACGTGGGTGTTCTTTCTTAATGACAAGTCGCAGGTCCAGAAGATCTTCAGAAACTTCGCTAGGAAGGCCCAAAATCAGTTTGACGTGAAGATCAAGAAGGTTCGGAGTGACAACGGAACGGAGTTCAAGAACGCAAATGTGGACACCTTTCTTGACGAAGAAGGGATTTCACACGAGTTCTCGGCTACGTACACACCTCAACAAAATGGAGTTGTTGAGAGGAAGAACTGGACGCTCATCGAAATGGCAAGAATGATGCTTGATGAATACAAGACGCCGAAGCACTTTTTGGCAGAAGCGGTTGAGACAGCTTGTCATGCAACAAATCGCTTGTATCTTCACAAGCTACTCGACAAGACGGCATACGAGCTCCTCACCGGTAACAAACCCCAAGTTGGATACTTTCGAGTATTCGACTCAAAGTGCTACATTCTTGATAAGCATCATCGTTCAAAGTTTGCTCCTAAATCTCATGAAGGTTTCCTACTTGGTTATGGCTCAAACTCTCACACTTACCGTGTCTACAACAATTTCACCCGAAAGGTTGAAGAGACGGTAGATGTGAAGTTTGATGAATCTAATGGCTCGCAAGTAGAGCAATTGCCAATTGATGTAGGAGATAAAGACCCTTCATAAGCAATCCAAGACTTGTCCATTGGCAAAATTCGTCCAACGGAGGTGAAGGAGAGTACTTCATCCGTCCAAGTGGAAGCTTCTACTTCACGACAAAGTGAACCAAGAATTGACACGGAAGCATCCACAAGTGGGACACACCAAGATGAAGAAAATGAGGAAATACATCAAGACGAACATCAACAACCTCCTTCTCCACCATGACAAGAGAACGACAACATCAACAACGAAGAAGACCAAGAAGAAGAACAAGATGAAGAAGATGTTCAACAAAGACCCAAGCAAAAGCTCTCACGAGTTCGAGCAAGAATTGCCAAAGATCATCCCGTCGAGCAAATCTTAAATGATATACAAACCGGGAGAATCACTTGCTCAAAGATTCGTTTAGCTAACTTTTGTGAAAACTATTCATTCATCTCTAGCATTGAACCTATGAAGGTTGAAGAAGCATTGGAAGATCCGGATTGGATAAACGCTATGCATGAAGAGCTACACAACTTTGAGAGAAACCAAGTTTGGACATTAGTTGAGAAGCCCGACAACAACCACAACATCATTGGTACCAAATGGGTGTTTCGCAACAAGCAAGATGAAGATGGACAAGTGGTTCGCAACAAAGCATGTCTCGTCGCCCAAGGATACACACAAGTCGAAGGTATGTACTATGGTGAGACATATGCTCCCGTTGCTATACTTGAGTCCATTCGCATCTTACTTGCCTATGCTAATCACCATAATATCACCTTGTACCAAATGGACATCAAAAGTGCTTTTCTAAATGGTGAAATAGAGGAGGAAGTTTATGTCAAACAACCTCCCGGTTTTATCAATCCTAAGAAACCAAATCATGTTTACAAACTTCACAAAGCTCTTTATGGTCTTAAACAAGCTCCTAGAGCATGGTATAAATGCTTAACCAAGTTCCTTACTACAAGTGGTTTTGAAATTGGTAAAATTGATTCTACTCTTTTTACTAAAAGGGTTAATGGAGAACTATTTGTATGCCAAATTTATGTTGATGATATCATATTTGGTTCAACTAACCCTCTCTTTAGTGAAAAGTTTGGAAAGCTAATGTCAGAGAAGTTTGAGATGTCTATGATGAGTGAACTCAAATTCTTTCTCGGTTTGCAAATCAAGCAAACTAAGGAAGGTACATTTGTCTCTCAAACAAAGTACACCAAGGACTTATTCAAGAAGTTCAATATGCAAGAATGTAAAGGTATGTCTACACCCATGCCTACTAGTGGACATAATGATTTAACCAAAGATGGTGAACCGGTTGATCAAAAGGTTTATCGCTCTATGATTGGTTCATTGTTATACCTATGTGCTTCACGTCCCGATATTATGCTAAGTGTGTGCATGTGTGCACGATATCAAGCTGCTCCTAAAGAATGTCATCTTAAGGCTGTGAAAAGGATAGTGAGATACTTAATCCATACACCAAACTTTGGCATTTGGTATCCTAAGAGATCTTCTTTTGATCTCGTTGGCTATTCCGACTCGGATTATGCCGGAGACAAGGTTGATAGAAAGTCCACTTCGGGTACTTGTCAATTTCTTGGTAGATCTCTTGTGTCTTGGTCTTCCAAGAAACAAAACTCGGTATCCTTATCCACCGCCGAAGCAGAATACATTGCTGCTGGTTCAAGTTGTGCTCAATTACTTTGGATGACCCAAACTCTTAAAGATTATGGGATCTATGTGAAACATGTTCCACTACTTTGTGACAATGAAAGTGCTATCAAAATTGGTCATAATCCTGTACAACATTCTTGAACTAAGCATATTGAAGTTCGTCATCATTTCATTCGAGATCATGTTGCTAAGGGTGACATTGATCTTAAGCATGTTCGCACCGATAAGCAATTAGCGGATATATTTACTAAACCTCTTGATGAGAAAGTGTTTTGCAGGTTGAGAGGAGAATTGAACATCATTGATGCTTCGAACTTGGAGTAGAAACTCCATTAGATACATGCAAGACATGAGCTTATGACTAATCCATGATATATCTCTTATGATAACTATCTTATGTCTTGGATATATTTGCACCTTGCATGTCGTCTAACCCACGTAGGTGCTTGGTGGAATCTAATTCCATGAGATTGCGACTCACTCACATCTTGAGCAATCTCTACATCACCAAGACTCTACACAATGGTGGTTGAAGACAAGGAAGCACAAAACCATTCAAACATATCCTTTGACAAATTCTATGTTGAGCTTCATGATTGTCATTTTTGGATACACAAGTGCTCTTCCTTGCAAGAACTAACCCATGTAGGTAGATGAACTCAAACTCCAAGTGGTGCTCCCAACTCTTGATGAGCTACATCAACCTTGAGCACCCACACAAGTTCAACTACATGAGCAAGAACCACACCACCACCCAAGGTATGTTATTCCATCTTAGAGAAGCTTTACTCCAAGACATGAGTCAAAGAAACTCAACAAGATGTGAATACATCAAGATGCTTAAACGAAAAATGGTAACCCCATTTTGAGCTTAAACGATGAGTATGACCTATGATCAAGTGTTCTCACTTGACTCCTAAGTCAATATACTCTAACATAGGTGACTATGTCACCGCCCAACTCTAGATGAAGTTCTCTTGTGTTCTTTTCTGTGTTATTGCATTTGTCTCATGCATGTTTATTTTCTTTCTCTTTTTCAAAAAAAAACTTCATCTAGATCTTTCCGTTTCTTCTCTTTTCTCTTTGTTTTTGTTTTGCATTTTCTGCATTCAATTCCTTGCAAATCCTTCAGGTAATTCCTTGCAAATCTTTGTGAGATCCTACATGTCTAGTGAGCTGAGGTGACAAATGTTTTTCTCTGTGTAAACTCGGTTTCACTGACTTGTAATTTTCAGTCCAACCGAATCCTTTCGGTACCACCGAAACATTCCACTCGGTGCCACCGACTTCGCAACAGGAAAAACAATTTGCCACTTGTTCTATATTTCTTCTGATCCAGCTCTACTCAATAAATCTTGTCCTCTTCAAGCATCACAGTTTTATCCATTGCTTTGTGCTGAGTCTCAAGGACCAAACCTATACGACGGATTCCAGAAAGCCCTTCTTGGAAATTGATGTCAAAGGGGGAGAGAGAGATCACATCAAAACTTGTAGGAGAGAGAGATCACTTCAAGGGAGAGAAAAAGTCTCAAGAACTAAAGAACTAAACCTACAAGAGAGAAAGTATTAAGGGGGAGAAAGAGATTTCCAGGGGGAGAGAATACTCAAGGATCCCAGATGCTTGATGTTCAAGAGGAGAGATGTCACATGCCTTTTTGGGGGAAAGACATGTATTTGCATTAAGTTCTATCCATTTGTATCTTTCAGCTCTGATTTTCTGTTCCCTATCTTCTCCCAATATCCCATGTAAGATTCAGGGGGAGCAAGACACCTAAGGGAAAGAAATCAGTCAAATTCATTGCATATCTTTACTCTTGGGGACATGTTGAATCCAATGTGGTACCTTGTACTCACTCTCTACATGTCATCCCAGTCTTGGCATTCTTGTGGTTTCTTTTGTGTGCTCTGGCTAGTGGATGTACCTGTGTTATCTAACTTTGTTTGAGCAGGTTCATTCCATCCTAAGCCAACTCAAAGACTACACGGTAAGTGTATGCATCAAAATCATGAGTATGAGGAGTTCTTGCCTATGTACATACTGTTTGCAAGAAGGACTCATGAGCATGAAGGTATTTTCCTTGATAATCTTTTACTCTGATGCATATGGCCAAGATACATGTAACACTTTTCCTACTCTGTCATGATTATGCTCTCACATGCTTCTATATTTTATATTCATATGATTGCATTCATGTAAGGGGAGCCTATGCTTGTTGCATGTCCTTCCAAAGCTTTACTTGCTGTTCTTTATATCCTTATCTAAAGCTTTGATGTATGTTGCCATCAATTACCAAAAAGGGGGAGATTGAAAGCACAAGTGCTCCCTAGGTGGTTTTGGTAATTGATGACAACATATCTCTTGTTGGACTAATGTTTCTATCTAGTATGTTTCAGATAAGTTCAACAATGGAGTGGCATGGACTAAAGGTTGTGGGAACTCCTTCAAGATGCTAAGGACAAAGGATTGGCTAAAGCTTAAAGCTCAAGACTCTTCATTTTACATTTTAGTGATCCAAGATCACATTGAGTCCATAGGAAAAGCCAATACTATCAAGGAGGGATGAGGTGTTGCTTAATGAGCCTCTTGCTTCATGTGCTTAATGATATGCTCCAAAATCCTCAGCTACTTTCCCACTTCCACAAATGACCTAAACCCTAAGCCAAACTCGGTCATACCGATTCTTTCTATCCGGCGCCACCGAGTTTCACTTGTCATAAGCCACTGCCAAACCCTAGCAATTCGGTTCTACCGATATGGATCTCGGTCTCACCGAGATGGGATTGCAAACTCTCTGTTTCCCTTTCGTAACTTTTCGGTCTCACCGAAAGAGCAAATCGGTCCCACCGAGATTGCAATGTAAACTCTTCGTTTCCCTTTTGTAACTTTTCGGTCTCACCGAAAGAGCAAATCGGTCCCACCGAGTTTGCCTGACCAACTCTCTGGTTAGCTTATTACCAAACTCGGTCTCACCAAGTTTGTGTAATCGGTCTCACCGAGATTACGTTATGCCCAAACCCTAACCATATCGGTCCTACCGAGTTGCATGTCAGTCCCACCGAAAATCTCTAACGGTCACTAGGTTTACCTTTTCGGTCCGACCGAGTTTGTTGATTCGGTCCCACCGAGATTGGAAAACTGTGTGTAACGGTTGGATTTTGTGTGGAGGCTATATATACCCCTCCACCTCCTCTTCATTCATGGAGAGAGCCATCAGAACACATACACAATTCCAACTCATATGTTCTGAGAGATAACCACCTACTCATGTGTTGAGACCAAGATATTCCATTCCTACCATATGAATCTTGATCTCTAGCCTTCCCCAAGTTGCTTTCCACTCAAATATTCTTTCCACAAAATCCAAATCCTATGAGAGAGAGTTGAGTGTTGGGGAGACTATCATTTGAAGCACAAGAGCAAGGAGTTCATCATCAACACACCATTTGTTACTTCTTGGAGAGTGGTGTCTCCAAGATTGGCTAGGTGTCACTTGGGAGCCTCCGACAAGATTGTGGAGTTGAACCAAGGAGTTTGTAAGGGCAAGGAGATCGCCTACTTCGTGAAGATCTACTGCTAGTGAGGCAAGTCCTTCGTGGGCGATGGCCATGGTGGGATAGACAAGGTTGCTACTTCGTGGACCCTTCATGGGTGGAGCCCTCCGTGGACTCGCGCGACCGTTACCCTTCGTGGGTTGAAGGCTCCATCAACGTGGATGTAGGATAGCACCACCTATCCGAACCACGGGAAAAACATCTGTGTCTCCAATTGCGTTTGAATTCTCCAAACCCTTCCCTTTACATTCTTGCAAGTTGCATGCTTTATTTTCCACTGCCTATACACTCTTTGCATGCTTGCTTGATATGTATTGTGAATGTTGAAATTATGCCTAAACTCCACTTAAACCGAAAAAGCTAAAAAATTGCAACTTTAGCATTAAGTGTCTAATCACCCCCCCTCTAGACACATCTACTTCAAGATCCTACAGGTGGAGAGGGTGTTTTGGTGCCCACGGAGTACGAATGGGGAAATGGAGGGACAGAGGAAGGGGTGAACCATGTCTTCATGGCGCGCTTGTCTCAAATGTGAGGAAATTTACAAACTTAGCCCCCGTTTAAAATTTCCTACATCACTGCAATATTAGTCGGTTGGGGATAGGACGATAATCTCGCACACACCGAATATTTGCGACATGAGTTTGTTTTTGGCGCCCACCATGTATGAATCGGGGAGGGAGTCGATTTAGGCCGAGGAGACACTGTGTTTTGGCGCCCACCGTGTATGAATCCGGGTGAGAAGTGGTTATTGTCGGATTTCGGGTTCCGGCAGACCCTTGAGGTTCGAACACTGGGGTGTGTGCGGAGATTTCGCCTCCTACCTACCTGCACCCCTCCGCCTTGCTAGGATCTGACCTATGGAAGGAACAACACAAGAGACGCAGGGTTTATACTGGTTCGGGCCATCGTTGTGGTGTAATACCCTACTCCAGTGTGTGGTGTGGTGGATTGCTTCTTGGGCTGATGATGATGAACAATACAAGGAAGAACAATCTCACGAGGGTCTGTTCTTAGCTGGGGCAATGAACTGCTGGGGGGAGCTCAGTCACCTTTCTCCCTCTCTCTCTCTTTCTGATCTTCTCTATCCTTCCAACCCTCCGACTCGGCTGTCCTCTTAGCCCCGTCTCTCTCTCTGCCTGCCCCTTGCTCTGTGGGTGGCTGGTCCTATTTATAGAGGCCCTGGTCCTCTTCCCAAATATCGAGTGGGAAGGGAGCCAACAATGGCAGGCTAATTTGAAGGGGGACAACTAGTATCAACTATCTTGACAAAAGTAGTCTTCGCCTGCGAAAAGCTCTGGTGATGACGCCGTCTTGGGCTCCACGGTGACCTCCATCTCGTAGTCCTCCTGGTCTTGGTCTCGTTGCACCGAAATGGCAAACCTTTGCCTGATGCCTCGGTACTACGCGGCTGCGCTTGCCCCCTTTGCACCAAAGACGAAGGGAGGACACTGCGCGGGCTGGCACCCGCCTGGCGCCCCCGGTCGTCATGGCTTGCGTCACGGGCACCTCGTGAGGTACCCCGCCTTGATCTCTCCGCCTCCTCGTGAGCCAGCCTGACGAGGCCGCGCCTGAGGAAGCTCCGTGTCGTCCACCCCGCGAGGCTTGGCCCCTCGCGAGGGTCTTGGGTTTGTGTTGGTGAAGATGGGTCGCGCTGGGCCCCCCTTTGAGCCACGCCGCAAGCCGCAGGCAGGTAAGTCTGGGGACCCCTGTTCCCAGAACGCCGACAGTAGCCCCCGGGCCCAAGGCGAGCCCGGACTTGGCCGTGCAGGGAGGCGGAAGGGCAAGAGCAAAGCGCCGCAGGCCCTAACAGCCTGGGGCCTTGGGCTCCGCGTGGCGGTTGATTGGACGTGGGTGGCGCTGTTCCCCCACGCCCTCCTTATTTTGCGCCATGCTAGGCGGACCCGTAGTCGTACATAGCCGTTCCCCTGTTTGGTTGCTCGAGCGCCCTCTGTCCTTCCTTCGCTCAAACTCTGGTTTCTGTTTCCAACTCAATCTTGAACCTTCCCCCCCTTCCCATCGCCATGGCTCCGACGAAGAAGGGAAGAGGGGAGAAAACCGTGTCTCCGCCTTGCCCGACGCCGTTGGCGGCCCCCGCCGAGGGCTTGGGCAAGGTCAGCTTGGCTCTGGCCACCATCTTCAATGAATGTGGGAGGACAACGGCTTGGCATGCGTCCCACTTCTCCATCGGCAGGATAGCCACCGAGGTCCCGTATTTTGCCGACACCCTGTGGGCGGGTCTGGTTCCTCCCTTTTCTGATTTCTTCAATGCCGTGCTCTCCCATTATCAGATCCACATGATGCATCTGGGTCCTGAATCCATCGCTCTCCTTTCGGTCTTCGCCTTTGTTTGCGAGGCTATGATGAGCATCCTTCCTTCAGTTGCCTTGCTGTGCCACTTCTTCTCGCTGCGCCTTGTTGACCCTACCCAACGCTGGGCGTGTGTGAGCTTCATTGATGCGCGTGAGACGACAGCCTCTGGGATTGACTTCAAGCTCCCTCCGCTCGCGGCCGGGTTCCACGAGCGGTGGCTGTATGTGGATGCTGGGGTGCCCAACCCCCTGCTGTCGGAGCCAACTTCGCCTGTTGTCCCCAATTCGGGCTGGGGCCAGGAGGCGCTTGAGAGCCCCCGTCTCGTCTTCGTCTGGCACCGCTTCGCGTTCTTGAGGTTGCTTGGCACGACATCGCCCAAGGTGGTGAGGGAGTTCCTGCTACGCCGCGTTGCTCCTCTCCAACGCCACTCCCGCCGGATGTGGGCCTTCAACGGGCGCGATGATCGTATGATGCTCCAGAAAGAGGACCTGACACCTGAAGTGCTGAGGACGGCGCTCTTGACCCTGACGGGGGACCCCAACCCTGGCAGTATCCAGCAGGGAGGGGCCTTGCTGTACCTCTGCCAAAGCGGGGGCGATCTTGTGAGGCAGATGCATATCTTCGATGAGTGGGGGCCGCGCCCCGCAGGCCTTCAGGGGCCTTGTGAGAACCCAGTGGTGGTGACTGCCCTTCCAGTCGGCCCAGGCGACTCTTCCTCAAGTGGCAGAGCAGGGAGGCTCGAGGCGCCAAAGGCCGAGGGGGCTCCCGGCGGGGTGACAGCGCCGGGCGAGGCTCGTGAGGAAGCAGTTATCGGGGCCCGTGCCGCCGAGGCTGAGGGTGACAAGCAGTTGCCCTCTGCGCCTTCGACCGAGGCCACCGAGGCTCTGGCGACTTCTCTTGGCGAGGCGATTGGTGGCCCACGCCAGGCAGGCGCCCCTGACGCAGATCGTCTTGATGCTCCATCTTCGTCGCAGGTTGATCCCTGCGCCCGACTCTTAGGCCGCTTCCGCGTGGACTTTCAGGCCCTCCGGAAGAGAAGGGAGGCCCTGGGCGACGATTACCCTTGTCGCCTGCTGAAGCGTAGGAAGTACTTCGCCACTGATGAGTAAGCCTTCTCCTTTCCCAGCTCCCGATCCTTCTGTTGCTCTTACTGACTCTTGCTCCGTAGGCCCCTTCCATCCGAGCTTGCGGAGACGGCTGAGGAGCCGTCCCCCTTGGCTTCGCCCCTCCATCGTCCTCAAGCGCTCCAAACAGTGGAGCCCTTGTGGTGAGGGCGACTGACGAGGCGAACCGTCCCGAGGCGTATCGTGGTCCCGCGCACCTCGCGATCCTTCGCGGGCCTTCTGGTGGCATAGCCAGCCTGTCGTGGGCTTCTCGCCTAGTCGTGGACTGCGATTGGCTGAGGCGCTTCCTGCGCTCTTCACCTAGGGATGGGCTGGCCCCCGGTCGGGCTTCTGACGCGGCGTGCCCGACCGTCGCGAGGGTGCCAGCCCCTAGCCCGGAGGGGGAGTGCTAGCTCGCAGCCCCCGACGCTTGCTTGGGGCAGATGATGGTGTGGAGGACGTGCTCGAGCATGCTCGAGAGCGTCGCGCTCTCCGCCAAAGATTCCTTCGAAGGGCGGCTGACGCGGTAAGCCTGCTTGGAGAGGAGCTTGTCAATGAAGACGCGGGCCTTGAGGCCGAGGGCCTGCGCCTGGCTGCAGAGAGGCGCGAGCTGGAGGGCGCCATCACCCTTGCGCGCCGTCAGCGCGATCTTGACGACGCAGAGGCCAAGGAGTCGCTGGTGGCCTCTCGGGAGGCCCGATCTTGGGCCGCTGAGGAGGATCGGGAAGCTGACCGGCGGCGAACGGCGGCGGAGGAGCGGGCTCGGGAGCTCCTGGCCTGGTGCCACTCACTGGAGGAACAGGTGGAGCTGTGCGAGGCAGCTCTCGCATCGATGAAGGTGGCCTCCGGCGACTCAGCAGAGCTCCAGAAACGCGAGGAGGTGCTGACGCTGGAAGCCGCCGAACGCACCCGTGAGTACGAGCGTCTGGAGACGAGGGAGCGATTGGTGACGCAGGCGGAGGATGATGTTGCCGCACGGGAAGCTCGCGTCCTGGAGGAGGTCGGATGTCGAGTGGCGATGGCGCATTTGAACCTCGAGCACGAGTTCGACGAGAAGCTGGGGTTGATCCGGGCCGAAGCTGAAGGCAGGACTGCTGCCTTGAGGGCCAAGCTGGAGGAGGCGACGCGGCGGGCCGACACTTTCCGGGCCGCTCTTGAGGTGGCGCAAGGTGAGTTAACCGCTTCCCAGGCTGAGGTGCTCCTTCTCCGCCAGCGGGTGGAGGAGGCTGATGTCGTCGCGGGCCAGAACACAGACGAGATCCGTCAGCGGCGGATCCTGGAGCATGATCACGGCCCCATGCTTGCCACACTCTGGGAGAGAGCCAACGCAGCCTTGGGCAACATCTGCGAGGCGGCTGTTGGCGAGCCGCACACAGTCAACTATGCCGGCAATCTTCAATTCTTCACTAACGTGGTGACACAGCTGGAGGCGCGGTCGGTCAGGACCGACAGGTTGGTGGAGGAGAGGAGCCGCGGCCTACTTGGGCGCGCCTTTTCTCGCGTCTTCAGCTACCTCCAGAACATGGATCCCCACTTTGATTTTGACGACGCCATCGCCCCAGTCCCCCAGGCCGTCCGAGGCAACCTAGCGCACTTGGTGGAGGACAACGTGGACGCTCTTATCAGGGCCTTCGCTTCAGACAACGACGACGCGATCGTGGCGGCCGACGAGGGCGGCGTGGTGAACGACCCTGACGCTGCTGGCGACGACGCAGACATCGATGGCGAGTTCAGCGACGCCAACAACGGCTCGAGTGGTGCTTTTGAGAACGCATTGGGGGATTCATCCGACTGATTGTGCATCGCTCCTACTTCCTTACCCTGCATGAATAGGACTCAAGTTTTGGCCTGATTGTAGTGAGAGCATTTTGGAGGGGGAGCCCCTTATGTAAAACTTGTGTTCATCGTATTAGTAGACGCTACATTGCCCATGCGCCCGTGCCAAGTGGTTGGCCCAAGTGACGCGTTGGTCGGCTAGTTTACCTTTGTCCCGTGTTGGCCCTGAGGCAGCCCGCGGGGGGTTGTGGTGTTTCGAGTGTTCCCTGATTGGGTTCGTAGGATCTGCAGTAAAACATCCTCCTGAGAGGTCACGTCGGCGGCAGTCTGGGCTGCGCGCAAGCTAGGCCTGACCCGGCTCGCGAGGGGCTTGCGAGGGGATGAAGCTGAGGCGATGCAGTAACCAAAACGCGAGAAATTGCTCGAACGAGACTAAGCACCCCTTCCCCGAACACACGCAAATATCAAATTCGAATCCAACTTGAATCCAGCGGGGGAAAGCGGCAACCAAAGGGAAAAGCGACGAAAGCAAACAAAAGGCCGCGTCCGGCACCTAGTCTAGTCTTGGACGTCTTCTCACCAGCGCGGTGCTAAGTGCTGCCACTGGGCATGGGAGGGAGCCCCAGGGCCTGAGGCCGGCACCCCTGAGACTCTGGGGCATGTACAGCCTCACTCATTATTACGTGAGAGTGTCACGGGGCGGCGAGCTTCATAGGCACTGGGCCTTCTTCACAGGTACTGGCCTTGCTTCATATCGCCAGATGAGGGCCCCGCCTTGCGCCACACTCTAGTGCCATCGATGACGACCGGAATCTAGGATGCCGCCGATGGGGTAGAGCGGTCGCCAGCGGTTCCCCCGACGACCACGGGTCCTCCGTCGGGGGCAAGCCCTGAGGCACCTCCCCAGCGGAGGGCCTACCTCCTGAGAGCACCTTGCTCCGAACGCCGTGGTGGTGATGTCGGATCCCGGCCCCTCTCCTGCAGCCCCCTGCGCCCTCCTCCCGAGGGGCAGGAGACTGTGGGAGTGGGGCAGCTGCTCGCTGTGGAGACCTGCACCTCCTGCGATCCATGGTTAGCGTATGCCTGCTCCTGAAAAATTAGCGGTACCCGATAATCGTTGGCGCCATCGTGGCCAGTGGGACCGTCCCGGGGCTCCCGGAAAGGCTCGGCTTCTGGCGCCTCGTCCCCCCAGCTTGGGCTGAGGAGCGAGCCTTGTTCGCTCTCGTGTGGGTGTCCTCGGTCCATCATGAGGGGCATGTATTCCTCCGGCGCCGTCGTCCCGAATGCCACGCGGTCCTGCCTGACGCGCCCACCGTGGGGTGGTAGCACGGCTGTCCACTAGGGTCGCGGGTCGCGTCGAGTCCTTCTTCTTCGCGGACCGGGAGCGGGGACAGCGCCGCCGCTGGTCCGGCGCTGACAGCTTCGCTGGTGTTGGACTAGCCTTGGAGCCTGCAGGCGCGCGCAGAGACCCCATGCGGGCCACCCTGGGCCTGAGATGGGGGCTGGGTGGAGAAGGGGTGAGCCCCCGAGGCGGCGAAGCCCAGGAGCTCTGCCACTCGCTCCAGCAGCACGTCGTGGCCGCCCTCCAGCAGCCTGCACTGCAGCAGCTCTCGGGCCACTATGAGCGCGGCCCTCGAGTTCGCCTGCTCCCTGCGGGTGTACGGTGTCGTGGTCGCGGCGTGATTGGAGGCCCTTGCTGCCGACCGCCCTGCCGCGGTGTGATAGCTGTTGGAGCCTGTCCGCGTCGCCCGCGGCCCGCAGCGCCCTGCGGACCGCGAGCTGCCTGGGGCACGGGGTCGCCCGAGGCAAGCGGCTCTGCGCGGGCGGGCCACGCCGCCCAAGGATCTGGGTTGCCCGCCTGGTCGCCGGACACGGTGATGACGACGCGACAGGGCGCGAAGCGGTAGAAGGTGGATTCCGGCGCACCCCTACCTGGCGCGCCAAATGTCGGATTTCGGGTTCCGGCAGACCCTTGAGGTTCGAACACTGGGGTGCGCGCGGAGATTTCGCCTCCTACCTACCTGCACCCCTCCGCCTTGCTAGGATCTGAACTATGGAAAGAACAACACAAGAGACACAGGGTTTATACTGGTTCGGGCCACCGTTGTGGTGTAATACCCTACTCCAGTGTGTGGTGTGGTGGATTGCCTCTTGGGCTGATGATGATGAACAATACAAGGAAGAACAGTCTCGCGAGGGTCTGTTCTTAGCTGGGGCGATGAACTGCTGGGGGAGCTCAGTTACCTTTCTCTCTCTCTCTTTCTGATCTTCTCTATCCTTCCAACCCTCCGACTCGGCTCTCCTCTCAGCCCTGTCTCTCTCTCTGCCTGCCCCCTTGCTTTGTGGGTGGCTGGTCCTATTTATAGAGGCCCTGGTCCTCTTCCCAAATATCGAGCGGGAAGGGAGGCAACAATGGCGGGCTAATTTGAAGGGGGGAAGCTAGTATCAACTATCCTGACAAAAGTAGTCTTCGCCTGCGAAAAGCTCTGGTGATGACGCCGTCTTGGTCTCCACGGCGACCTCCATCTCGTAGTCCTCCTGGTCTTGGTCTCATTGCACCGAAATGGCAACCTTTGCCTGATGCCTCGGTACTCCGCGGCTGCGCTTGCCCCCTTTGCACCAAAGAGGAAGGGAGGACACTGCGCGGGCTGGCACCCACCTGGCGCCCCTGGTCGTCATGGCTTGCATCACGGGCACCTCATGAGGTACCCCGCCTTGATCTCTCTGCCTCCTCATGAGCCAGCCTGACGAGGCCGCGCCTGAGGAAGCTCCGCGTCATCCGCCCCACGAGGCTTGGCCCCTCGCGAGGGTCTTGGGTTTGTGTTGGTGAAGATGGGCCGCGCTGGGCCCCCCTTTGAGCCACGACGCAAGCCGCAGGCAGGCAAGTCTGGGGACCCCTGTTCCCAGAACGCCGACAGTTATGTCATGTTTGAGTGAAATTACAAACCTAACCCTATGGAAACCTATAGAAATCGAGCCAATAGGCTTTGCGTGTCAGGAATAGGCAATAATTTCCATCTCGCAGATTTTGGTTTCGGGCGGTTACTGCGACTTTCCCTGCTTCGTTCAAATTTTTGCACAGCAAGAGTGCATGTTTACTCTGCAAACTCAATTCGAATCCAGTTTGTATTCTATTTTTGGTCGGGCATGATCCATTTTCGATTGGAAAATTTTTTTATATACATCATTTTTTTATATATATACTTTCAAAACCACAACAAAGAATTCTGCTCCTTTATATGTATAATATGATTTACAAATACAATGATCTCAAAATCATAAGGTTGAGATCAAATGTATGGATCAGTAATATCTACATATTAAATAACATAGATGCACATGAATTCATATGAGTATGCAAGTTTGATAGATCAATTTTGGTTCGAGTATGAATTACATGTATCATCATCCCGAATTCAAATATTTGAATCCTTTTATGTTGACTCCTTTCACGCCCATCTCTCTCGCATGCTCCTTCATGTAGCTATCACTCTCTTTTCTCCAGCTCACCTGCACGCTCACTTCATGTTTCTCTTATCTTCACAAACATGGTCTCTCGACGTCTCCCTTGAGAAGTTTCACACTCTCCCTATCATTATACATTACACGGTTTTCATTATCTCTCATGTCTCTACCGTTCTCTGGTATCACTAGGTACCTAAGCTTTCCTTTTCACGGCCACACACACAGTCTCACTCATCTTTCACTTTGTCTTTCTCTCTATGGGGTTCTCTCACACACCCTATATGTCTCTAGATATGACTCATACCACTAAAATTACTCTCTCCCACAGACACAACATTTGTTGCGGTCTCCTTTCCGTCTCCATCCAAGTTATAACTGACATTATTCATTTCTTTACCGATCAGACAAACTTCCCCCTCTCTCTCTCACATACGCACAACTCCTACTTCCACTCCCCTTCCTGACTACCGTCTCTCTCTCACACACACAAAACTCTCGCTTTCACACCCCCGACTCATTTTTCTCTCACAAACATTGATCGACTAGCCTCCAGATAGGTTTATATACTCGCACACTCATGCTTCCACTATCATGTACATGTCTCTCTGGCGCTCCTTGTATCAATGTAGATTTTTCGTCCCTTCTTGAGACACACCCTCTCAATCGTGCACACATACACTATCGCCTCATTTTAAGTTGATACCTCTCGCACACACACTCTTTGTGTCTTTGTCAAACATGCACTCCGTCTTCCTCCTCTCTCCCTCTCTCACACACACACTACACACACATGGGCTTTTTGCAACAACTATCAAGATGCCCATGCATTGCACGGAACATCAAGATGCATTTGTATGAGTAGTTTATCTCGTGGGAAAAAAGGATGAACGAGGGAAGGCCTTATTTGCAAATGTGGAGAGGGGTGTGGGTATCTTTTTTGCAACTCGGTTTTTTATCCCTACTCTTATAAAAAGCATAGTTGGTGATGATGGTGTGCCTGCCATCCTGCAATATAAGCCGTCCAATCTATATCTAACAGATAGGAAGGAAACTATGGCAATTTACCCGCACTCCTCTCCACATTTGCAGATAAGGCATTCCATTGTTCATCATTTTCTCCCAGAAGATCTTGATGTTCCATGGAACGCATGGGCATCTTGCTAGTAAGAGTAGAAATTAGAGATATACCACTTCTCGAATCTTGAAACCAACAACACTCCTCCCTCGTGTCATCAAAACAGCCAAAGGAATATATTTTGAGTGAAACATAACATATTTTTAGTGATATACGTATTTCAAAACTAGACTCTTTTTTCTATCAAATTGGTGAATATGTATTATTCTACTTTGATCGTATGGCAACGCATTGGCACATTGCTAGTAGTTATTACTACTGTATAATTTTTTCAACACCAGACAAACGGTGGAGTACATATACGAAGAGAAGAGGTGCACGCACACAGTCGGTCTCTTGTTGTCTCGCACACATGAGAGTTACGTAAAGGCGCCGTTAACAAATAAACCCTAAAACCCTAGTTGCACGATTGCTGCATGCGCAGGTACCAGGTACGTGGTGGAGCGCACCTTTGTAGGAATAGTCAGCTCGCATGATACGTTGCCGTAGGAGTTGATGGTTGGGACCATAGGTGAACGGCCTGGAGGCGGTGGCTCGCCAGTTGCCACAGATCGAGTAGCCACATTTAAAATATCATTTTTTAGCAGGGGAAGAGTTGCAATTTTCAATGGCGGGTTATAAGTACTTAAGTAGTTTTTAGAATGATTGGTATGGAGCAAAAATGGAATTCATAACTACTACCTCCTTGACATATGGTTGTATGGGTTTATGTTGCGAGATGTTGAACCTGGTAGTTCCAGGGCAAATACTATGGTTTAGATGTTGGTTTTCAGTAATGAAAATCGGAAGGGGGAAACCCTTCTTTGATAAAAAAACTACTACCTCCGTCCTGGTTTAGTAGTCCCCATCGTATTTCGGATCAAAGTTTGTCCATGAAATTTACTTGTAAAATGTGAATGGAAAATGAGATTTTGTTATACCCAAACAAACAAGGACTGGAGGGAGTGATTGCTCTGACACAGACACGAGCTCTCATAGCGTAAGCATTGAACCGGCACGCCGCCGGCCAAGAGGGCCCCACTTGCTACAGGCCCGGCTGAACATGCCTCCTCGCCGCATGCAACCGGCTTCAGACTGCCCCGCCTGCCTCCATTGAATCCGCATGTGTGCCGGCAACACGTCCTTCCGCGAGCCGGTCGACATTTTAGAACACAAAAAATGACCAAAATATAATTAATTACGCATGGTCTTGACTTGTTGTGCTCGCACTGGTAGTAGGAACTAGAGGTTTTACTTTATTTATAACTCTCCTCACATAATTTTTGGCTTTGAAGTGAATCATGGTTGTAGACATTATCTATGAATGTGCAGATATCTGTGAATATGAGTTTGATTTGGAAGTTGAACTTGGAATGTTAGGCTTGCGCGTGAACTATACCATGTCCAATGCTTCATGTGTTATTGTTTGGAAAGTAATTGTTGTTATTACATGACCCTAAAAAATTATTTTGTGCCACATTAGTAGATGCATGGACATCACAACAGGCATGCCAGCTAGATAAACATTTGAATCTAGCTATTATGAAGGAAAATTTGTATTGACAATAGTTTTAGATAGCAGGAGACACCTAGCCTGCTTTGCCTCTGCTACCTTCTTTCTGGCTTAGTCCATCTCTTCTTTTGGATTGGATGAAGAGAGCATCTGATTGCTCTTTTCGCTTCTTCAGGAACTCAACTATGTTATCAAGGGCTGCTGCACACTTTCTTTCAGCCTTTACTAGAGCCACGAGGACACGAACAGTTGCCGACTCCACCTGGCTTGTGTGTAATCCAACATCATCTGGTAATTTGCACCTTGTGTCTAATCCAGCATCATTAGGGAACTAGCACCTTGTGTGTAATCCAGCCTCATTTTGGAAACATCTTCTTGAGGTTGACCATACTTCCCTCCTCGCAAGAACTGCATCCTGACATGAAGTTACTTCTTTTTTAGATCAATACTCAGATCAACCAAGATCCATTTAGTAGAAGTCATATAAACAGGACTCGGAGAAGTGAATTCAAAAGGAAAAATATAAAAACATACTACAAGGTGAGAACACCCACTTCCTACATCAAGCTAAAAAATAAGACTCTTCTTATTACACAAGGAAGAACACGAGGCTAAGAGAAACAGAAATTGCAACATATAAACATCGAAGAACACGAGGCTAAACGAAAGTAATTGAAATGGTGTTACTTACCAAAGCTTGTTTTATAGGTTTAGTGCAGCTCCTCTTTAAGTTGCCACGCTCCTTGAAGATGTCCCCAATATCTTGTGTTTGGTCTTCATTGCTCCTCTGCATGTTCGCACTCGTGGTTTTAAAATCTCAACATGGCAAGAAAAATATACTACTCCCTCTGTCCCATAATATAAGAACGTTTTTGACACTACACTAGTGTCAAAAACGTTCTTATATTATGGGACGGAGGGAGTAGTTATACTCACGCGTCTTGTGGGCAACATTAAAGCACTTGTCTGCCATGTTAGATCATCTCCAATACAAGTGCAACGCGTGGCGCTTTAAAAAAGCATTTACAGCACCGAAATAGCAAGTTTTTGTGAGCCCAGAGTGCTGAGATCGAGAAGTAGAGATAGAGAGTAGAGACATAGATAGTTCTCAGCATAGATAGATAAAAAAAATAGTTCAACTACTCCTCATTGTCCGACTCCTCCTCGGTGATGTCCTCCTCCGACGTCTCAATGTAGGCGTGAAGATACCAATGCTCGACGCTGCTCCTAGCCTCATGTTGAATCTAGCGTCCGCTTGTCCTCGCGATAGGCAGCTTGCTCTGCCATCCTCTTCTCCCTCTCCGCCCTCCTTTACACGTAGAACTTGCGATCGTTGATGATGTCCCGCGGGAAGCGTTGGAGCCACAACGCCATGGCTTACTCATCCATCTTGGCGATGCCGAGATGGTGCTCCTGCCTCCGGTTGTCGCCACGATCCTCGTCGGTGTAAGGGCATATTTATACCTACAATGTTTTGGTGATTGATGACAATGCATTTGCGGACTAATCATGTGCCTCAAGTATTTTAGGTATTTCATTACTAGGCACAAGACGGTTAGGAACCCCCTCGAAGATTATTGAAGACGGTGCTTTTTCTACGTTCATTTTTTGGTGGATTTGAGTCGTAGGAAAGTCGTACTATTAAGAGGGGGTCCGCTTTGGAAAGGTTTGTGTGGAATCGTCACGTACACGTTTACTCCTCTTTGCACCACCTTTCCCTTAGCACTTTGCAGCATCCTCCGTTTGTTCATGTTTGTGCAAAAAGAAGAATTCCTAATGTTGTTGTTCTGAGGCTTGCGGTAGTACTGCTCTTCGGAGCGGTAGTACCACAGGCCCCTGCGGTAGTACCGCAGGCCTTTGCGGTAGTACCGCAGGTGGTCACGGTAGTACTGTTCCTTGGGAGTCGTAGTACCATGAGTCCTGATCCGGCACAGCACCATTAGCGGAAGTAGGGGTGGATGTAATTTTTTACATCCGCTCCCTGCGCAGTAGTACCTCTTGCCTTCAGCGGTAGTACCGTGTCGGATTTTTGCACTATTTGAAAATTAGCGGAAGTTGCCATGGACGTTTCTTTATTTGTCCACGGCCTTCCCAGGCTGGTCCAACCCTGCCATGCGGTAGTACCGCAAGGGGGTGCGGTAGTACCGCGTGAGCGGTTGTACCGCTCCAGCTTCGTTGCTACGGGCTGGGCTAGCTCCTGCCGTGGCCACGGTAGTACCGTGGTTCGCTGCAGTAGTACCGTGAGCCTTTGCGGTAGTACCGCTTGGCTGGCGTGGTAGTACCGCATGTCGCGGGCTGTTTAAGTGGATAACGGTTGGATTTATCTCTCCACTATATAAGGGGTATTTTCTTCTCTGAGTTGACTACCTCTTCCAACCCTAAGCTCCATTGTTGCTCCAAGATCCATTTTCGCCCGATCTCTCTCCCTAGCCAATCAAACTTGTTGATTTTCTAGGGATTGGTTGAGAAGGCCCCAATCTACACTTCCACCAAGAGAAATTTGACTCCCCCCACTAATCCCTTGCGGATCTTGTTACTCTTGGGTGTTTGAGCACCCTAGACGGTTGAGGTCACCGCGGAGCCATAGTCCATTGTGGTGAAGCTTCGTGGTGTTGTTGGGAGCCTCCAATTAAGTTGTGGAGATTTCCCCAACCTTGTTTGTAAAGGTTTGGTCGCCGCCTCCAAGGGCACCAATAGTGGAATCACGGCATCTCACATTGTGTGAGGGCATGAGGAGAATACAGTGGCCCTAGTGCCTTCTTGGGGAGCATTGCAGCTCCACACCGCTCCAACGGAGACGTACTTCCTCTCAAAAGGAAGGAACTTCGGTAACACATCCTCTTCTTCACCGGCTCCACTCTTGGTTATCTCGTGCCTTTACTTGTGCAAGCTTATTTGTGTTATATCCCTTGCTTACTTGTGTGCTTGTCGTTGTTGCATCATATAGGTTGCTCACCTAGTTGCATATCTAGACAACCTACTTTGATGCAAACTTTAAATTGGTAAAGAAAAGCTAAAAGTTGTTAGTTACCTATTCACCCCCCTCTAGTCAACTATATCGATCCTTTCAATTCGTATCAGAGCCTCGTCTCTTTATTAAGGACTTTGTCGTCCGAGGAGTATGGTTGACACCGTAGACAGTGTGGAGGAGCACTCCGGTGCGAATCCGGTCTCGTCTATGGGCGATGGGGGAACCTCGGTCTCTCGTGAGGAATTCAATGTGGCTTTGGACACATTTAAAACCTCCATGATGACCAAGGTTGAAAGCATGTTTAATAAATTCATTGGAGGGTTCAAACTATCTACTACACCGTTGAAAGTGGGTGATCCCACTAGCAAGGTGACGGATGCTAACTCCGACAAGGGGGAAGCTACTAGTGAAAAGGCTCCTTCTTCTAGTGGTAAGAATGGCACCGGCATCTTTGCCCATGTGGAACCTCCACTTGTTTATGGTGGGCCGATTCCTTCTACTCATTTGAATCACGCCGGTCCTCCCCCTAAGATTGTGAAAAATGAGGACTTTGATTCTTGGGTCTATCGGTTTAAGTGTCATTTAAATCATGTGAATACTAATCTTTGGACAATCATTGAAGAAGGTTTCTATCCGCATGACCAAAGCAACTTCACTCCTAGAGAAGCCGTGGATAATCAATTCAATGAGAATGCTCTCTTCATCATCCAAGATGCAATTCCACCCGAAGGTCTTCCTCACCTCCGGCCCTACGCCATGGCCAAAGATGCATGGCACCAAGTTGTTTCCCTCTACCGGGGAAGCGCAAGCATTCAACGCTCCAACTATGAAGTGGTGCAAGATGAAGCCGACGAATTTTCAATGAAAGAGGATGAAGAACCTCGTGAGCTTTATCAGAGAGTAACCAAACTCGTGGTTTCACTCCGAGATCATGGAAGCAAGGACATGCATGACAATTGGATCAAGCGCAAATTCCTCAAGGCAATGATGCCTTAGAACAAGGCCATGTCCTCCATCATTCGTCAAAGGCCGGACTTCCACACTTTGTCCTCAAGTGAAGTGTTGGATGAGTTTGTGGCTATGAGCATCTTGGACAAGACCGCCGACAATGCGGTGCTACACTCTCAAAGGGCAAAGAAGCCCAACCTTGCATTGAAGGCCAAAGTTTGTGTTGAAGAAGAAGAAGAAGAAAAAGAGGAAGAAGAGGAAAGCAACCCCGAAGATACAAAGTATGCTTATCATGAACACATGGCTCTTGCTTCAAGGCAATTTTGGAGCAAGAAGAACACAAGGCCCAACTTCAACAAGAGCAACTCAAGTGGCATGAAGGTCAAGCAACATGTGAGGACTTGCTATAATTGTGGCAATGTGAGCCATTTTGTTGTGGAATGCCCTTATGAGAAAAGGGAAGACAATGGTGGGAAGCTCATCCGGAAGGACAAGGCCAAGTCTTTCTCTAACAAGAGCAACTTCACCAAGAAGACTCCTCCCAAGGCGTTGGTGGTACAAGAAGAGTACAATGAGGATGATGATGATTATGAAGATGGTGAGTCGGTCGCCATGGCCTCCGTTGCCATTGCAACAACTCCACGGGCTTCTATCTTCGACTCACCTAATGAGAACATCATCGCCAAGTGCCTCATGTCTAAAGCCACCAACAAGGTAACCCCCAACATCAAAACTACCATCATTAATAATCCCTCTTTGACAGATTGCATCGATGAACATGAGGGGTCTAGTGTGGAGGAGAATGAGTTTGAGTCTTTTATGAACAAACTCAAAGGTAAACCCAAGAAACACTTCGTTGCTCTCTTGGAACAACTTGGTGAAGCCAATGACATGATCGAGGCTCACGAAGATACCATCTCTAAGATGGAGGGGCATAGTCATGACTATGCCAATGAGATTTCAGATCTTTCCAATGCTCTTGAAGAAGAGTGTGGTCTTCGTTTGGCTCTTGAGGAGTCACACAACTATGATCATGCTAAATTAAAGAAAGATCTTGATCATGCTCTTGTTGTATCTCGTGTGCTAAATTCCGAGAAGGCCAAACTTAGGGTTGATCTTGCTAGACTCAAGGAGGATTTTGATATACTTGACAAGGCTCATAAGGCCTTGAAAGGTGTTCATGCTAGCCTCAAGGAGTCTCATGATCAACTCCAAGTGAAGCTAACCAAGGAGAAAGCCACCTTTCCTCATATGGTGTTAATTGATAATGCAAATGCTACTGACCCTTGTTGTGAGCATGTGCATCTTGTTGAGGAGAATGCTAAGTTGAAGGAGCAACTTGAGAAAGGCCTTGTGTCGTGCATTCAAGGTGAGAAGAACCTCAACGACCTTTTGAGCAATCAAAAGGATGTTGTGGCCAAGGAAGGGATTGGGTTCGCGCCCATGCCCAAGAACAAGAAGAAGAATGACAAGACCTAACGACCTCCCCCTCTCAAGAAAACCTTTGTGAAGGATGGAGGGGGTGCTTCCGAGGAGAAGAAGAACAATGTGAAGGGTGGTGGTGCCAAGAAAGGCAATGCCACCCCTTCCAACAAAGCCGGCGACTTTAACCCTTCTTATGTATTGTGCCGTCCTAGTGATGGGCATGTTTATGCCAAATTTGTTGGTTCTCCTCATTAGTATATTGAATGGTCTATTTGATTTCCTAAGACCCTTGTCACTAACATCAAAGGACCCATTACAAAATGGGTACCTAAAACCAAGCATTGATCTCTTGTAGGTGTTTGCTTCCGGTGGGGGATCATGGTTGCTTGATAGTGGAGCCACTAATCATATGACCGGAAGCAAGGACTTGGTGATGTCGAGTGGGGTGATTCCTCGTCCTCCAAGGTATTGGGGCTTGGCAAGGTTGTCATTTCTCATGATCTGATGATCGAGAAGGTCATGCTTGTTGAGTCCGTTGCATACAATTTAATTTCCGTTCGTCAACTCGCACTCATGGGCTTTGCCACTTTCTTTGATGTTGATACCATGGCCCTCTTGTGGACCAAGACTCTTAAAGTAGCCTTTGTTGGGCATGTCGAGAATGGTCTCTATGTGATTAACTTTCCGGAGCGACCCACAAAGACCGCGACATTCCTAATGGCTAAAGTTGATGTGGGATGGCTTTGGCATCGCCGTCTAGCCCATGTCAGTATGAGATCTTTGCAAAGTCTTCTCAAGGGGGACCATGTACGTGGACTAACAAATGTTAGTTTTGCTAAAGATCGTGCTTGCAGTGCTTGTATCGAAGGAAAACTACATGAGAAGGCTCACCCTCCCACGACTATCATCTACTCGAAGAGGCCTTTGGAGCTCCTTCATATGGATCTCTTTGGGACTCCATCCTTTGATAGTCTTGGGGTAGAAAGTATTGCTTGTTGATTGTGGATGATTATTCAAGATACACTTGGGTATATTTCTTCAAGAGGAAGAGCGAGACCCAACAAACCGTCATTGACTTTGCAAATGAAGCCCAACGTCAACACAATGCAAAGATCTTGACTATAAGAAGTGACAACGACATCGAGTTCAAGAAATACACCTTGGATGAGTTTCTTAGTGATGAGGGGATCAAGCATCAATATTTCGCACCATACACCCCTCCACAAAATGGTGTAGTGGAGAAGAAGAACCGGACGTTGATGGATGCGGCAAGGACCATGATGGCGGAGTTCAAGTCTCCATACAACTTTTGGGCCGAAGCCATCAACACCGCATGTCATGCATCCAATCGGCTCTATCTCCGCAAAGGCTTGAACAAGACTCCATATGAGATTCTCACCGGTAAGAAGCCCAACCTCAAGTACTTCTGGGTGTTCGGGTGTAAGTGTTTCATTCTCAAGAAAGGTGTTCGGTTGTCTAAATTTGAGGCTAGAGCTTATGAGGGCATATTTTTGGTTATTCTACAAACTCTCATGCTTACCGTGTCCTCAATAAATCCACAGGACTTATTGAGGAGACGTGTAACATGGAGTTTGATGAGAATAACGGCTCCCTAGTGGAGAAAAGTGGCACTTGTGATGTAGGTGATGAAATTCCTCCCCAAGCCATAAGAAGAATGGGAGTTCGTTTTATCCTACCCATTGAGGAACCCCTTGTGGTTGAAGGAGAAGGACAAAGCTCCACTCAAGTGGAGCCATCACCAACCCAAGGCCCCACACGCTTTCGAAGAACAAAATGAAGGCCCTCAACCTCAAGAACAAGTCCAAGGGCAAGATCAATCTCAAGATGGTGTTGTAACATCAAGTGATGCCCAAGGTCAAGTTCTCTCCTCCGAGCAAGTTCAAGATCAAGAGCCTCCTCGAGATCAAGATCAAGCTCAAGACGGCGCTCAAGATGATCAAGTGACCGCTCCTCGACTCACCCCAAGGAGGAATTGGAGCATCGTGCCGCCAAGATTGCATACAAGCTCTCCACCAAGGGTTATCTCATGAAGAATGTGCTTGGGAGCATTAAAAAGGGGGTAAGCACTCGTAGAAAATTGGCAAACTATTGTGAGCATCACGTGTTTGTCTCTTGTGTTGAACCCCAAAAGGTATATGAGGCACTCGAAGATTCGGATTGACTTAATGTCATGCATGAAGAACTCAACAACTTTGAGTACAACAAGGTGTGGAGATTGGTGCCAAGGCCAACAGGGAACCACAATGTCATTAGAACCAAGTGGATATTCAAGAACAAGCAAGATGCTCATGGGACCATTGTTCACAACAAGGCAAGGTTGGTGGCACAAGACTACTCCCAAGTAGAGGGTATCGATGACGGTGAAACCTTTGCTCCCATTGCTCGCCTTGAATCCATTCGTTTGTTGATTGCTTATGCTTCTCATCACAACTTTAAGTTGCAACAAATGGATGTGAAAAGTGCATTCCTTAATGGTCCTATTAATGAGTTGATATATGTGAAGCAACCCCCCGGGTTCGAGGATCCCTACTTTCTCGATCATGTGTATCAACTCGATAAGGCACTCTATGGCCTTAAACAAGCCCCACGTGCGTGGTATGACCACCTTACCGAGTTGCTACAAGACCATGGATTTGAAGTTGGGCTAATAGACCCCATTCCTTTTACTAATAAAGTCAAAGGGGAGTTGTTTGTGTGTCAACTATATGTTGATGACATTATCTTTGGTTCCCCTAACAATGATTTCAATGAGGAATTTGCTGCTCTCATGACCTCAAAGTTCAAGATGTCTTCCATGGGAGAGTTGAAGTTCTTTCTCGGGTTCGAAGTGAAGCAAAGAAGAGAAGGAACCTTCATCAACCAAGCCAAATACACTCAAGACATGCTCAAGAGATTCAAGCTAAGTGATGTCAAGCCGGCTTCCACTCCAATGCCCACCAAGTGCCAACTTGACATTGATCCCAATGGTAAAGCGGTGGATCAAAAGGTATATCGCTCCATGATTGGCTCCTTGCTTTACCTTTTTTGCATCTAGACCGGATATCATGTTGAGTGTGGGAATTTGTGCACGGTTTCAAGCCGCACCTAAGGAAAGCCACTTTGTGGCGGTCAAGAGAATATTTCGATATTTGGCTCATACCCCAAACTTTGGCTTATGGTACCCAAGGGGAGCAAACTTCAAGCTTGTAGGATATTCGGACTCCGATTGGGCGGGAGACAAAGTGGATAGGAAGTCCACTTCTGGAGGGTGCCAATTTCTTGGTTGCTCTTTGGTGAGTTGGTCTTCCAAGAAGCAAAGTCTTGTGTCTCTCTCGTCCACCGAAGCGGAGTATGTGGCGGTCAGTAGTTGTTGTGCACAACTCTTATGGATGAGGCAAACTTCAAAGGATTACGGTGTCATTTGTGACAAAGTGCCTCTTTGGTGTGACAATGAAAGTGCCATCAAGATTTCTCTCAACCCGGTGCAACACTTCAAGACGAAGCATATTGAGATTCAGTATCACTTCATCCGGGATCATATTAGGCGAGGGGAGATTGAGCTCAACTATGTCAACACCCATGACAACCTTGAAGATATTTTCACAAAGCCCTTGGATGAAGCAAGATTTCGCGAGTTAAGGCATGAGCTAAATATCATTGATTCGAGCAATGTGACTTGAACCCTTGCACACCCCACCACACTCAACTTGTTGTCTAGTTTAGATGTAGGCATGGACATAGGGGGAGTGTTGTTCTCTCAATGAACTCTCCCTCCCCCCATTATGCATAAATTGATCAAATCTTTCACATTAGCCATTTTTATGGTACTTGTGCTTCAAAGAAGAGTTTTGGTCATGGGCCCAAGGATAATTCTTCGCGGTGCCATACCAATTGACTCAAACATAGGTGGCTCCAGCCACTGCCCTCTCCTTGGAGAGGTTGTGTCTCGTGGTTGGTCCTTGGTGTCTCTTGCCTTTATTTCTTCGTGCTGAGCTTGTTCTTGTGGTGTCTCGTTCGCTTGAAGTTTCCTTGCGAAGACCCTTTATCTTTCGTTTGAAACTTGCATCTTCTTGAGCTCATGGTACTACCGCGGCCTGCCACGGTACTACCGCTTGTGGAGCGCATGGTACTTCCGCACCCAGCGTGGCAGTAATTTTTTACTGCCGCCTGGGGTAGCGGTACTACCGCTCCGGTGCAGCACTTCCGCCCGAGCGGTACTACCACGATGAGGTGCGGTACTATCGCGCTGCTGAGGGCGCATGGGGGTTAAGACCCGGGCAGGGGGAGTTCCAACTCCCCTATACCAATTCATCTGTTTCTCTCCCCGCCGCCTCTCTCTCTCCTGCTCAAGAACGGCGCCGAAGACCCTCTCCGGATCTCCGTCCCCGGCCGCTCTCCTCGGATTCCGACCAGTGGGATCGTTCCCCACCACTTCCTCTTGCCATGGATCAAGGTCTCTCCCCAAATACCTCTCTCTTTTGTTCGTGCTTTCACTTCTAGGTTTTTGGGGAGATGCATGTTGTTCTTGAGATTTTACGCGAAAACATTGCAAGAGTAGGATGTAGGAGAGTAGTGATGCGTAGAAAGTGTACTTGATATGTTGTCCCGTGGTAGATTTGATCAACCTTAGTACCGCCTCATTGTCATGGTTGTTCTCGGATTCATTCGTTCGGATCTGATGTCATGCGGTACTACCGCATAACAGGTGCGGTACTACCGCTCCTCAGGCACGGTACTACCGCGCGGGCCGCGGTACTAAAGTTCTACTGGCGCTCCGAGCCCTGGCACTACCGTGTCACCGCGTGGTACTACCGCGACTAGGAGCGGCACTAAAATTTTAGTACAGTGCGAAGAGGCAATACTACTACTGCAGTCAAATTTTCTTTGTGGCAATTACCATATGCACTTTCTACTAGTTTCTTGTGTTTTGTTGTGGTCTTTGTATTGAACCGTCTCGCTTCTCGTGTGTGTTTGTGTTTTGTGTGTGTGTTAGGTGGTGGCTCCGGTGTCCCTGCTCGTCGTTCCAATCCAAGCCGTGACACGGGTTCCAAACGTCTGCGCAACCAAGAGGATGTTCTAGAGGGCTCCAATGCCCCCAAGCGCAATGTCAAGACCACTGCTAGCAATATCAAGGAACCATCGAAGGACATGGATGAGACACCTCTTGCTGAGTTTGTTTCTCGAAGGAAGATCAACCCTAATGTGAATCCTCGTGCAAACTTCAGAGGGAATGAACTGTTCTGGACCAAGCATCAGAATCTCATTTACTTGGATGCGATCAAGTCCAAGCAGAATCTTTATGTGGATGTGCCATTGAGGATGTGATCTCTTTCCACCTGGACTTTGACCCCGAGCTGGTGGCCCAGTTCTCTGCTTTGGTCCACTCCATACTGGTGAGGATCGGAGGATGACCTGGATGACCAATGGACATCAGTTAACTGCTACTTGGAAGGAGTTCATGGATTTTCTCAAAGTGCTTGATGAGGGGATCAACACGCCTGTTGGTGTTTGCCCTCATGCCAACGCCGAGTCAGCTAGCAAGGACAAGCTTCGACCGTTCTATGTTGAGAAGAAACTGGACAATGGCAAGTCGACGTGGGTGCTCAACTCATTCCTTGACATCATGCACCGGATCTTCTGCCACTCCCTCTTTCCATGCATTGGGGACAAGGACAAGGTGCATGCCTATCTTGTGGACATGTTGCTCATTTGTGTGAAGGTGCGCGTTTCTCAGACTCAACCACTTGATGTCTCACATATCATGTGGTGCGAGCTTTGGTTCACGGTGTTCACCCACAAGGTACCCATCTATGGTCCATATCTGTTCCTCCTGATATTGAAGACCTGGGAGAAGCTCTATCCCACTAAGGAGTTTTTGGCCCCTGACTGGATCCGTCATGACCCCATCAGACTCCGCATCAAGCCCTAGTGGGCTAACACTACTACTCGTGCCGAGGCTGAGTGTAACGCCCAGATAATCATGCTACAGTAATCCCACGTTAACAATGCCACGTCACCTCTATCACTATAGATAATCTCGGGTTAGTTCAAAATCGATTCAAATTCAAATTTAAAATAAAGTTAAATAATAAAAGTTTTCAAAAATTAAAACAAAAATGTTCGGGAGGTGCCCTATTTTGCATATGTAATTATGTGGTATTAAACACATTTTCATAAAATGCCTAAGTATTTTAAAATGAATTAAAACAGAAAATAAAAAAACCAAAACTAAAAAAAGGGAAAACAGAAAAAAAACCCTGGGCCGAGTGGCCCAGCTAGCAGGCCGGCCCAACTGGGCCACAACCAGCCGGCCCAACCGGCCAAGCCCACCCCCACACCCTTATCCCCTCTTCCCCCCATAACCCTAACCACCATCCACCCCCCCATGACGCCTCCCCCCTCTCCGATCTGATCTGGATCGGGGCCCGAACGGCTGTGACCCCGCCGCCCGGATTGGATGCGCCGCCGCCGCCTGAGAACCTCGCTGGACCTCCCCGACGGCCTACCTCCCCTGCATCACGTCATCACCGTTGCCCCCCTCGACAACCACTGCCCCGCACCCTACTAACCTGCCATGAGCCTCGCACCCTCCCCTGTCCCTCGCGCGGCACCGCCTGCCAGCGCTGCGCGCACGCCTTGCACTCGTCGCCACGGTCACCGCATGCGCACACCCGTGCGCCGCCCGTGTCCTGGATCTCCCTGCCGCCTCGCTCGAACGCCTCCGCGCTCACCGCGGCCGCGTCCACTTCGACGTGCTCGCCCACTTCCCCGTGCGCGCCCGACAAGCGCCGCACGCGCGCCGTGTGCCGTAGCCGCCGCCCCCGTTCCTCTGCGTGCCCTGCCGCCCCGTGTTTTGGCCGCCGAGTCCGGAGCTTGTCTCTCGCGCGCACGCTCGCTGCTCTGTGCCTCGCCTTGGCCGTGCCCGGCGAAGCCCCCCGCGCGCCCTCTGTCTCGTGCGCGCCCGCCCTCCTTTGCCTGCTCGCCCCGCTCCCCGCTACTGCTCCCGCCTTGCGCCGCCAGCATCCGCCGTGCCTCGACTTCGTCCCGGTGCGCACGGCGCGCCCGCAGCCGCAGCTAACCCCACTCGCCGATGCGCCCTGGCCCTGGCCGCACGCGCCCGTTGAGCCCAGTCGCAGCCGCCCACGCTCGCCGTCCCTCCTGGCCTCGTCGCGCCGCCCTGCTCCGGCAGCCACCGCGGCCGCCCCCTTCCCTGGTCGCCTCGAGTGTGCGGGCACCCCTTTGCCTGCACCGGACGCCCGCTAACCGCTAGGCCTCTGTGCCAATGACAGGTGGGCCTTGCCCAGAACGAAAATGAAAAAAAAAGAATTAAAAATAAATAATATATATAATTAATTAATTAATTAATTAATTAATTAAGGGTTTAATTAACTTAATTAACTTTGATTAATTAAACTAATGTCACATCCCTAGTTCTGGTATGACCTAGACTAGCTAGTCATTTGTGCATCATGTTTAAATTTCATTTAAATTTGAAATGAGGATTGGTGGAACCCTCAGAATCATTTTTGAAAATGACCCAAATAAAAATTTCTCCAAAAGGGTCCAACAAAATGCTCATGTTGCTCTCTGAAAATATTGGACAGAGATAAAAATCAAACCAATATTTTTAGGAGCTCATGGATATTTATTTTGGCCATTTGGAATTAATGCATAAATATTTGCATTGGAAATATATTAGTTATATATATTAATATATGTCCAAAAATTATGCCACCTGTTGGGGAGCTCTGGAATAATATATCTAGCTCCTGCAAAAATTGGCATAAGGTAATAAAATGATTTAATATTTTAATTAAATGAAAACAAATGTCAGAAAAATAGAAAAAAGAAATAAAACAGGAAAACCTTACCTGGGCTTCTGCCTGGCGCCTCTGGCCCAGCAGCAGCAGGCCGGCCCAGCCAGCAGGCGGCCCAGGCCGCCTCCTCCTCTGTCGTCTTCGTCCTCGACAGAGGGAGGGGAGCGTGCCCGGCGCGCGCGCGCCACCGCGCCACGCCACCTCCCTCCCTGCCTGCCTGGCGCCCTTCTCGTCGCCCTCGATGCCCCGGACGACGCCACGCAGCCACCCCGACCCCCTCGCACACTCCCTCGCCCTCCTTCCCTCCCCCTGCTCTCTCTCCCTCTCACCCGAAGCACTGCCGCCGCCGCAGCTCACCACCGACGCGCTCCCCGCCGTCCCCTCGCCCCTCCGTAGAGTCCCCGAGCTCCGCCGCAACCCCCTCTCCCTCCTCACCGAGCAAGCAACCCGGGGGAGCCCCGCTTCATCGCAATCGCCGTCGTCTTCAAGCTCCGGCCGACGAGATCGCCGTCGTCGCTTCGGCTGCCCCAAGCCTTCCCCGAGCTCGCCGACGACGCCGTTGGATCCGCGGTGAGCTCCGCCACTGTTCCCCTCTCTTCTCCCCTCGTTTCCGCGCCGTAGTGCCGTTCCCCACCACGGTCGAAGCCTCTCGCCGCCGTCCATGTCGCCGTCGCCGTCTCGGCCCGCCTCCGCCCAAACCGAGCATCCCATCGCGCTCCCGGTGCCACGAGGGTGCCGCCGAGCCCCTCAGGTGGCCTCCCCGTGCCCCGCAGCCCGTTCCCGCTCGAAGCCGAGCTCCGGCCGCCGCTGCGAGCTTTGCTCCGGCGAGCTCCGGCCTCCCCCGCTCCTTCCACCTGCCCCACCAGATGCGCGAGAGCCCGGGCTACGCCCCGGTGCTCTCCGCCGCCGCCCCCGTGGCCTGTTTCGCGGACGCCGCCGCGTCCAGAGGTCGCCGCCGACGACCTCGCCGGCCTGACGAGTGGGCCCCGTCGGCAGGTGGTTAGCTTAGTGCTAATCACTGTTAATTAACCCCCCTGACACTGACAGTGGGCCCCAGCGCCACTAACTCTTAATTAGGATTAAACTAACCTCTGTTAAACCCCCCTGTCACTGACGTGTGGACCCCACACGTCAGGTTTGACCCCAGCCAGCCGCCGTTGACTGCTGATGTAGTGATGACATCATGCTGGCGCAATAATATGATTTCTGGATTTAAATTAATCAGGAAATTCCAGAAATTGATTTAAACCTCAAAAATTCATAGAAATTCAACCGTAGCTCAGATTAAAATAATTTATATATGAAAAATTATCAGAAAAATGCAATCTTTCCATCTGTACTAGTTTCATGCATGAAAAACCAACTTATACATGCTGTATATGAGAAAACACATTATGGCATATATAGGAGCTTATCCTGGAGATGCATTTGAACCTTTGGTTCAAATGGACTTCAAACCAAATGATTTCTAGTTGCATTAGCTCAAACAACATCACGTCTTTATGCCATTTTCATGCATCATATTGTTGCATATGTTTGTGTATTGATTGCCGGCACCGTTCCTTCTCGATAGGTCTTGCTCCGGAGACCGTTCCAGAGTACCTGTCTGTGAAGCAGTGCCTCCTCTGTTGATTTACCAGGCAAGCAAACCCCCTTGTTCATTCTGATACAATCCTACTCTCTCGCTCCTGCTCTCAGTTATTGCATTAGGACAACAGCGATTCATCTGCTACTTTGTGCTGCGGTAGTTGAACCCATTCCTCTGCATGACCTGTCATTGCCACAGTAAATAGTTGAAACCCACTAGCATGTGTAGGAGTTGATTGAAGCCACTGATATGTCCTACCATGCTATGCCTGCTATTGCTTAGAGTTGTGTCAGGTCTGGTTCATTGGGAATGAATTGGAGTGTTACGATATGTTCTGGTGCTGAGAGTTAAGTGTGTGAACACGATTTGGTAAAGGTAGCGGTGAGAGGCCATGTAGGAGTACATGGTGGGTTGTCTCACTGGAACCGTCCTTAAGCACTGAGTTCTATGTATGTTGTCCAATGACTCGATACTACCACACATTGGGCTCCGGGCGCTCCAAGCCCTCTCGACTTATTAACCAACTTGATCTCTGTCCAGGAGTCGCAACTAGTTTCTGGTGTTTGTAGGCAGTGTTAGTAGTCTACCAAGTGGCACCCGGCCAGGTGGGCTTGGGACAGACTAGGCACAAGTGGCACGGTGTACCAAGCGTAGATCCATCCGGCGAGGTGGGCTTGGGAACCCTGTACACATCATTTGGGGCCGTGAGTGAAACCCCGGCCGGATCTCCTTGCGGATGGAACCCGAATAGGCGATAAACCTGGATTGGAGTCTTGTGTGATTAGTCAGGTCGTGGCCGACACCCTCGCCAGGCTTCCGCTTGAAGGTTGCCGAGATACATGACGTGTACATGGCGGTAAGTGGCGAGAGCGTGTGTGAAGAAGTACACCCCTGCAGGGTTAACATGATCTATTCGAATAGCCGGGTCCGCGGTTATGGACTTCTTGGATGCTTACATGGTACATAGACAACTTGAAGTGGATACTATAAAATGCTCGAGACAAGTGTGAGTGCTATGGATGGCCTTCTCGTAGGGAGACGGGGATGAATCCATAGTAGTGTATTGTGTGGTGATTAGTGGACTCGTGTACGTTGTCTCACCTCAAGAGTTTCTGGTAGTCGTAGAACAGGATAGCCACAGAGTCAAAGCTGGCGTGCTGCAACTAAACCCCACAGTACCCTCTTGATACAAATGCATGTATGCTAGGATCTGATGTAAGTCTTGCTGAGTACCTTTGTACTCATGTTGCTTCATTTATGTTTTTGCAGTGGAGACTTCGGTCTTATTAGTGCTCTCGTGGACTTCGACAAGTAGCTTGTACCTCAGCTACGATCTTGGTCGGACGTTGTAGTTAGTCAGGCTCTTCAGCCTTTTTCATTTGTAGATGTCTGTACCCAGACATGTAATGCTTCCGCTTGTTGCTTGTATGCTCTGTATGATGGGTCTTGTGACCCCTGTTTGAAATAAATGCTATGATGGCTCTTCTGAGCCTTTATCTATTTGAGTTGCTGAGTTATGCTGTGATGCCATGTTGTACAACACATACTTGCATGTTATGCGTACGTGTAATGTGTATTGCTATGTGTGGGATCTGACTATCTAGTTGTTTATCCTTAGTAGTCTCTCTTACCGGGAAATGCCTCCTAGTGCTTCCACTGAGCCCTGGTAGCTTGCTACTGCTCCGGAACACCTAGGCTGGCCGGCATGTGTCCTTCTTCGATCCTGTGTCTGTCCTTTCGGGGAAATGTCACGCGATGAATACCGAAGTCCTGCTAGCCCGCTACAGCCCGGTTCACCGGAGTCCTGTTAGCCCAGTGCTACAGCCTGGATTCACTCGCTGATGACCGACACGTTCGATGCTGGGTCATGGATGCGTGTCCCTGTAAGTTAGTGCCACTTTGGGTTTACGACTAGCCATGTCAGCCCGGGCTCTTTATCATATGGATGCTAGCGACACCATCATATACGTGTGCCAAAATGCGCAAACGGTCCCGGGCAAAGGTAAGGCGACACCCGTGGGGATACCGTGCGTGAGGCCGCAAAGTGATATGAGGTGTTACATGCTAGATCGATGTGGCATTGAGTCGGGGTCCTGACAACTAATCAATTAGCTAAACTAATTAAACTGTTAGTTATTTACTTAATTAGTCAATGACAGGTGGGGCCCACCCCTAATTAATCCTGATTAGGTTAATTAATGTGCATAATTAAAATGAGTCACTGACAGTGGGACCCACTGGTCAGGTTGACCAGTCAACCCCTGTTGACTGCTGACATCATCATGACATTATGCTGCTGTCATAAATCCAATTTCGTATTAGATTAAATAATTAATTAAATTCCAGAAATTAATAAATTCTTTTAAAATCAATATAAAATAAACCGTAGCTCGGATGGAAAAACTTTGTACATGAAAGTTTCTCAAAACGACGAGCCGAATCCAGATACGCAGCCCGTTTGTCTGCCACGCATCCCTAGCATAGCGAGCATGCAACTTTCCCCCTCCGTTTTGTCTTCTGAAAACGTGAAACACCGGGGATATTTTCCCGGATGTTTCCCCCCTTCACCGGTACCAACTCATACCATGTTAGGGCACACCTAGCATCACGCTTTGTCATGTCATTCATCGTCATGCATCTGTTTGCTTAATATTTATTGTTTCTTCCCCCTCTTCTCTCGCTAGACACCGAACCGACGCCGCTGCTACCCAGTACGACTACGGTGTTGACGACCCCTCTCTCTTGCCAGAGCAACCAGGCAAGCCCCCCCCCCC
>NC_041386.1:241440209-241459989 GCF_002162155.2 Triticum dicoccoides | reverse complement strand
CCTACTCTTCTCTATACTTCTTGCATTAGAGTAGTGTAGCATGTTACTGCTTTCCGTTAATCATATTCTGATGCATAGTCTGTCATTATTGCTACAGTTATTGATACCTTACCTGCAATCCTAAATGCTTAGTATAGGATGCTAGTTTACCATCAGTGGCCCTACATTCTTATTCGTCTGCCATGCTATACTATCGGGCCGTGATCATTCGGGAGGTGATCACGGGTATATACTATATACTTTATACATGATACATGTGGTGACTAAAGTCGGGTCGGCTCATAGAGTACCCGCGAGTGATTCACGGATTGGGTCCAAAAGGACGTTTGTCCGGACGGCCCTCTGAGTGTATCTTTGTGGCGGAGCGACGGGGTAGGTTGAGACCACCTAGGAGAGAGGTGGGCCTGGCCCTGGTCAGTGTTCGTGGTTATTTCAAAATAACACGCTTAACGAGATCTTGGTATTTGATCTGAGTCTGGCTACTGGCCTATACGCACTAACCAACTACGCGGGAACAGTTATGGGCACTCGACGTCGTGGTATCAGCCGAAGCCTTCGTGACCTCAGCGACTGAGCGGCGCGCGCCGGATTGGACCATAAGCCTGCTCTTGTATTAAGGGGGCTAGGTCTGCTTCCGGCCGCCCTCGCAACGTGCAGTTGTGCAATGGGCGATGGGCCCAGACCCCTGCGCCACAGGATTTAGACCGGCGTGCTGACCTCTCTGTTGTGCCTAGGTAGGGCTACAACGTGTTGATCTTCCGAGTCCGGGCATGACCCAGGAAAGTGTGTCCGGACAAAGGGGATCGAGCGTGTTGGGAAATGTGGTGCACCCCTACAGGGAAGTTAATCTATTCGAATAGCCGTGATCTTCGGTAACAGAACGACTTGGAGTTGTACCTTCACCTTATGACAACTAGAACCGGACACTTAATAAAAGACATCCTTCCAAGTGCCAGATACAACCGGTGGTCGCTCTCTCACCGGGCGACGAGGGGAGGATCATCGGTTAGGTTTATGCTATGCAATGTTACTTGGTAAACTTACCATCTACTCTCTTCTTCTGCTGCAAGATGGAGGTTACCAGAAGCGTAGTCTTCAAAAGGACTAGCTACCCCCCTCTTATTCCGGCATTCTGCAGTTTAGTCCACATATGATACCCCTTTTCCATTTGATACCAATGCATACATATGTAGCGTAGCTCCTTGCTTGCGAGTACTTTGGATGAGTAGTCGTGGTTGCTTTGCTCCCTCTTTTCCCCTTTCTATACTCGATTGCTGTGACCAGACGATGGAGCCCAGGAGCTAGACGCCACCGTCGACAACGACTCCTACTACACTGGAGGTGCCTACTACTACGTGCAGCCCGCTAACGACGACCAGGAGTAGTTTAGGAGGATCCCAGGCAGGAGGCCTGCGCCTCTTTCGATCTGTATCCCAGTTTGTGCTAGCCTTCTTAAGGCAAACTTGTTTATCTTGTACTCAGATATTGTTGCTTCCGCTAACTCGTCTAGGATCGAGCTCTTGTATTCGAGCCCTCGAGGCCCCTGGCTTGTAATATGATGCTTGTATGACTTATTTTATTTGTAGAGTTGTGTTGTGATATCTTCCCGTGAGTCCCTCACCTTGATTGTACACGTTTGCGTGTATGATTAGTGTATGGTCAAATCAGGGGTGTCACAAGTTGGTATCAGAGCCGACTGCCTGTAGGAATCCCCCTTCCACACTCCTTGGCCGAAGTTGAGTCTAGACATTACAAAAACTTTTACTAACATGGCTGTGTGCCTTACGGGCCCACGTCGCCATCTGGGTGGTATTAGGATCTTTTACTCCTCAATCCTTACTCTGGGACTCTGAACTCTCTTCTACTCGGGTTAAACGATTTTACTAACTCTAACATTAGGACCCTGTGACCATGTTCACCCCAAAGTTGGATAAGCCCTAGTTATTCTTTAGAGTAGTATTTGAACATTATCCACATTGTCATTTGACTCCTGTGAAAACATCTTTGTTTTCAGATGGAACCCATGAGACAGGTCGTGCGCCACACGACGGCCATTGGTGCCTCAGGATCACCTGCTGTGTTGGTTGAGATGATGACATGTCTGGGTTATCACTGGCACCCTGAGTACACCGTCTATGAGGAGTACCAGGACTTCAACCAAGAGCAGTACCGTGCCATCGTCCGCCACTACTCTCGGGAGTATGACTCCACTACCATGTTGCACACTGCTCATGGTGTTGGAGTGACTATCGACATGGCGGTCCATGATGCTGCTTATGCTGCTCTGACACGTCTTTGTGGACAGTTCCGAGAGTTGGACACCTCCCCCTTCAGGCACATTGCTATCGCATCCGATGTTGGTGTGGAGGGGTACTACACTGCTGCCTACTCCACTGTCACTCGAGAGCCCTTCTACCATCAGAACCTGGTTCTGCATGCCGATGGGCTGGATAGAGCTAACCGAGATCTTCACCACGAGTTGTACACCACCCGTCAGCACATGTATCATGCTCTAACGCTGTTGCACCCCTCTGTCCGATCTGGTGATCTGTCGCGTTCTGTGATCTACCCTTCCAGGACCGTGATGCCCCAGGGCGTCGGCTGGCCAGATGTGGGAGGCTACTCTCCCGCACTTGGTCCTCTCCTGCCACATGCGCGTCGGGTTCTGCACCAGAGTATCCGCGGACCCCAGGCTACTCACGTGGAGGACTTCCCGTCGCGTCACTACCAGCTGTTACGCTACACCTACCTCCACAGTTCCTCCTGGGACTGATGTAGGCTTGCTTGTTAGTGTTAGATGCATTTGCCACGAGCCTGCGTGCCGCCTATGATGTTCTTAGCCTATGTACTGAACTCTGTGTACCGAACTCTATGCATGATCTCTTTTGTAAGATATGCCAACTACTATGTAGTATCTATCGTGTCCCTTTCATTATGCATGTTTCATCATGAATGATTTTTGCCCTTGCAAATTCTCAATGCTGAACTACCCCTGTTATATATTAGCAGGATGGTTAGACCAGGTGGTCGTGGTCGTGGTGGCCATGCCCCACCACCGCCTGAGTACATGGCTGGTATAATCCAACAGTTTGAGCTGAACCGCCAATTCATGGAAAATATGATGGCTCAGTTTCCTCGCCCCAATATGAACCAGCAGCCAGCCCAAGTGACTCTGCAGGATTTCATGCGCCTCAACCCAACTGTGTACCGCAGCTCAACTCAGCCTCTGGATGCTGATGACTGGCTCCGTGACATCACCTATGAGATGGAGTCTGCTGATGTAGCCCCTGCCAGCTATGTCACCTTTGCCTCCTTCTTCCTGAAAGGACCCACTACTCAATGGTGGGACAGCCACAGGCGTACTCTGCCAGTTGGAACAATCATCACCTGGCCAGACTTCCAAGCTGCTTTCCGTGCTCGCTTCATTCCTTAGGGAGTCATGGACCGTAAGAAGCGTGAGTTCCGCAACCTCACCCAGGGCAACAAAATTGTCGAAGCTTATCAGTCGGAGTTTCTTGACTTGTCCCGCTATGCTGAAGAAGACATTGCAACTGATGCACGCAGACAGGAGAAGTTCCGTGATGGCCTTCAAGCTGACATCAAGCTCGCACTTCTAGTGCATGACTTTGCTGATTTCACCACCCTGGTGAACAAGGCCATCAAGGTCGAAACTGGTCTGCAGGAACACCAGAGCTCTCACAGGCGCAACCGTGACACGGGCTCATCTTCGGGCCCGTCCTCGCAGAAGTGTAGGATATGGATTCCCAATAGCATGTACCAGCAAACTGCACCTGCTCCAAGGTAGTCCTATGTTGCACTTTGTCTGCCTCCCCCACCAACTAGGCAGCTAAGACTTCCAGCTCCACCACCCCGAGCTCCTGTTCCCACTCCCAATAATGGTCTCTACTACAAGTGTGGTCAGCCAGGTCACCGTGCCAGAGACTGCAATCAGAATTACAATCAACTGGCCCTTCCCGCAGCTGGCCGTGGAAACAACCAGCCTCACAACAACAATGCCAGCTCTTATGGCCGTGTTCATGCCAACCACGTTAATCTCAATGAAGTTCTAGACCATTCTACTACAGTGATGGGTACACTCCTCGTAAATTCAGTACCAGCATCTGTTTTATTTGATACAGGTGCATCACATTCATTCATGTCAGAGGATTTTGCATTTATGCATGGCACTAAAAGCGAGGACATGAACATTTTGCTATTAGTACACACTCCCGCGGGCCAATGTAGGACCTCCATCACTACAAAAATACACTTTCGTGATGATACGTGTTTGTCACAGTAGGTCGCGTTTTCTGTCATGCATGTACATCCATGACGATTTTATGACAGAATCAAGATAGTCATACCTGTGCTGTCGTAGAAGTGTTCCATGACATTACCAAAATTATCATCACGGAAGTGTCCACTTCCATGGCGATAAATCATGCGTCACAAAAGTGCTTTCATCAAGGGTGACCGACACGTGGCATCCACCGTAACGGAACGCCGTTAAGCTATCGGGTCGGGTTTTGTATCCGATAACCCGTTAACAACCCCGACCAATGGGGATTTTCACGTGTAAAATCATCATTGGCTGGAGGAAACACGTGTCGGCTCATCGCTGTGACAGATGTCATCCACTCATTGGACAGAAGGCGCCTATGATACGTCGACACGTGGCACGGCCCAACAGAGGCCCATTCCTATGAAAAGGCTGGCCCATTTGACTTGGTCAAAAGGTGGTGGGCCGGCCCATGGAAAGCCTGTTAATGGCATGTTCGCATATAGCCCATTTACAACCTGCTAACCCAAGGCCCGTTACACCCTATTCGAATTAGGTCCAGTAGCGTCATCTAGGCCATCCAATATGATTCCAGCCCATTTTCACTTCTGGCCCATGTATGGCCCATGACGTTTCGGCCCATATGAGGCCCTATGTAACTCTTGGCCTATTAACGGCCCGTGGTGAAACTGGCCCGTAATGAACAGTGTATCACTTTACACCCATTAACCGCCCGTGGTGAAACTGGCCCGTAAAGAACAGTGTATCACTTTATACCCATTAACGACCCGTTATTCCATTGGGCCGTTTCCAGCCCATGTTATCTTTCGGCCTTCTCAGAGCCCATTTATTCTTGGGCTATTTTCCAGCATTCTTTTACTTACGGCCCTTACTGTCATTTTCTGCTTGTGGGCCAAATTCAGCCCGTGGTTACAGTCGGCCCGTTTGTGGTCCGTTAATTCGTTGGGTCATTTTCATAGCATCATCAAATACGGCCTATTAACAATGGCCCGTTATGGTCGGCCCATGAAAGGATGATTCCAACTCTAGCCCGTTTACGTCCAGAATGCGGTATGTTTGGCCCATGTTTGGCCAATCGATCATACGACCCGTATAAGGCCCATTAATGATATGGCCCGTAGAAGGCCCATTGTTTCTACGGCCCGTAGAAGGCCCATTGTTTCTACGGCCCGTAGAAGGCCCACTGTTTATACGGCCCATAGTAGGCCCATTGTTTCTACGGCTCGTAGGAGGCCCAGTGTCACTATAGTAAATATTAGCCCATGGTTATTGTGGCCTAGTTTTAAAAAATAGGTTATTGCAGCCACTAGCAAACTGCAGAAAAAGAACTGCACTGACTACAGGCAAACAAATAAACAAGACAACAAGGAAATAAATAAGCAAGCAACTTACACTAGGCTATCACGGCTATTACACATAGTACATCCACTGGGCATCAAAGTTCGCCACTAGTGCAAATATAGGGAACACATCAGCATATAAACACCGCAGCAAAACAAGTCCAGAACGGAAACCACTTCAGAAGAGCTCAATAAACAATATCCTGGGTACCCATAATGCTGGCAAGATGCTTAGCAAGCTTATTAACTTTCTCTTTTTGGCGCTTAAGTCCTCCAGCGCTTGTTGTTGCACCAGAAAGTATGCATCTGAATTCTGCAGGGACTTCCTCAGTCCTTCGGCTTCTTGTCACATAACATCTGATCGATGTCTTTCAACTTGAAGTTGAGACTCAAGAAGTCGAACTGATTCAGGCAGTGAGTTCGAAGAGCTGGTGCCAGCAGTGGTAGCCAGTAACTCAAACACTACATCAAGACATGACTTTGGGGTTGTCTCAATGTCTTCAATATAGTTTTTATCAGCTTTCTTGGAGACCAAGAGGGATGTCTCACTATCTTGAACCTTATCTGCATTACTTCCTTTACCATTGCATAACAGGGTACTCTTCTCCAATATTTTATCCGCATTCTAAAAGAGAAACAAACAAACACATCTCAGGTTTATAATGTAGTATATGAAACTCATTTTGGTAAACCAGTTCAGTAGTAAGGTGGACAGGATAATAGCATGAAACAAACATATATCTATGTAGTATGGTCACTGTATGGTCTATATCATTCTAGTTTATGTTTCCAAATCAAGATAGATACAGTTCGAATCATATCTATTTAAGACAAAGCAGCATAGACAGAATATAAGTGTGGGAAACTACACAGCAATAACAACACTTGTAATGTGCATGGCATGAGAACATAACTGTTTATTCAATTGAAACTGAAATCAACATAGAGCAAGTTACAAGAGCAAACAGCCAAACACGTTGAAGAAACAGGTTTAAAACATACCTGTTGCGCCATTGGAGTTTCAATTGCATCCTTCAAATTTGAAATTAGTTGGTATCAGTAAATACAGTGATGCAAGAGCAAAGTAGTATGAACCATAGCTACGGAACCTGACCTGAGAACAATTCTTCTTCTGCTTTAAGCATTGACTTTGGGTTCGGAGTGGTGGTCCTCGTGATTTGGGCACTGTAGTTGCCTTACTAACTGCTCGTGTTTGGGTGCTCTGTGGTGGAGACGGTGTTGTGTCAACGGGAACAGGGTGTCTATCTGCTGGGGTTGGGGTTAGAAGGGGTGTAGATGGTTCTCTGTCCAACTAGGTAGGGGTACAATCTGCATGAGTGTGGCTTATGTGTGGTGGGGCTGGTTCTTGGGCAAGTACAACCATGGTTCTATCTGCATCGACGGGTAGCACGATCTTTTCTGAAGACCGTGTTTTTACTCCCACAGATACTGCCATCACTCCCTCCAATTGAAATGGCTAATAAACAAGAAAAGTAATTGAATGTACAGACATTGTAAGATAGATAGGTGCAATGGATAGTAGGGAAGAAAATAGGGCATGAGATAATTCACATTTATGTTGTCTAAGCAAACAGAATAGCAGGACATAATTTCACATATATGATGGCTAATTAAACAAGATAGCATGACACAATTTCACATGTATGATGGCTAACTAAATAGGATAGAATGACATACTTCAAAATATGATGACTATGTAAACAGGATGACATGATATAACTATACGACGTGTCTATTAAAGTGGTTGGCATGCCATAAATCACAAACATGCCGTCGATGGAAACATGATGGCATGATATAATTGTTGGAAATATGCCCTAGAGGCAATAATAAAAGGATTATTATTGTATTTCCTTGTTCATGATAATTGTCTTTTATTCATGGTATAATTGTGTTATCCGGAAATCGTAATACATGTGTGAATACATAGACACCAACATGTCCCTAGTAAGCCTCTAGTTGACTAGCTCGTTGATCAACAGATAGTCATGGTTTCTTGACTATGGACATTGGATGTCATTGATAACGAGATCACATCATTAGGAGAATGATGTGATGGACAAGACCCAATCCTAAACATAGCACAAGATCGTATAGTTCGTTTGCTAGAGTTTTTCCAATGTCAAGTATCTTTTCCTTAGACCATGAGATCGTGTAACTCCCGGATACCGTAGGAGTGCTTTGGGTGTACCAAACGTCACAACGTAACTGGGTGACTATAAAGGTATACTATGGGTATCTCCAAAAGTGTCTGTTGGGTTGACATGGATCAAGACTGGGATTTGTCACTCTGTATGACGGAGAGGTATCTCTGGGCCCACTCGGTAATGCATCATCATAATGAGCTCAAAGTGACCAAGTGTCTGTTCACGGGATCATGCATTACGGTACGAGTAAAGTGACTGGCCGGTAATGAGATTGAACGAGGTATTGGGATACCGACGATCGAATCTCGGGCAAGTAACGTACAGATTGACAAAGGGAATTGTATACGGGGTTGCTTGAATCCTCGACATCGTGGTTCATCCGATGAGATCATTGAGGAGAATGTGGGAGCCAACATGGGTATCCAGATCCCTCTGTTGGTTATTGACCGGAGAGCCATCTTGGTCATGTCTACATGTCTCCCGAACCCGTAGGGTCTACACACTTAAGGTTCGGTGACGCTAGGGTTGTAGAGATATGAATATGCAGTAACCCGAAAGTTGTTCAGAGTCCCGAATGAGATCCCGGACGTCACGAGGAGTTCCGAAATGGTCCGGAGGTGAAGAATTATATATAGGAAGTGCAGTTTTGGCCATCGGGAGAGTTTCGGGGGTCACCGGTATTGTACCGGGAGCACCAGAAGGGTCCCGGGGGGTCCACCGGGTGGGGCCACCCATCCCGGAGGGCCCCATGGGCTAAGTGGGGAGGGGAACCAGCCCATAGTGGGCTGGTGCGCCCCCCTTGTCCCACCCCATGCGCCTAGGGTTGGGAACCCTAGGGTAGGGGGGCGCCCCACCTGGCTTGGGGGGCACTCCACCCCTTGGCCGCCGCCCCCCCCTAGGAGATCCCACCTCCTAGGGCCGGCGCACCCCCTAGGGGGCCTATATAAAGGGGGGGAGGGAGGGGCAGCCGCACCCCTTGACTCTTGGCGCCTCCCTCTCCCCTGCTACACCTCTCCCTCTCGCAGAAGAACGGCGAAGCCCTGCTGCGGTGACTGCTGCATCCACCACCATGCTGTCGTGCTGCTGGATCTTCATCAACCTCTCCTTCCCCCTTACCGGATCAAGAAGGAGGAGACGTCACGCTGACTGTACGTGTGTTGAACGCGGAGGTGTCGTCCGTTCGGCGCTAGGATCTCCGGTGATTTGGATCACGTTGAGTACGACTCCCTCATCCCCATTCTTTGAACGCTTCCGCGCGTGATCTACAAAGGTATGTAGATGCAATACTATCACTCATTGCTAGATGAACTCATAGATGAATCTTGGTGAAACCGTAGGAAAATTTTGTTTTCTGCAACGTTCCCCAATAGTGGCATCATGAGCCAGGTTTATGCGTAGTTCTCTTTGCATGAGTAGAACACAATTTGTTGTGGGCATAGATGTTGTCAACTTTCTTGCCGCTACTAGTCTTATTTTGCTTCAGTGGTATTGTGGGATGAAGCAGCCCGGACCAACCTTACACGTACGCTTACGTGAGACCGGTTCCACCGACTGACATGCACTAGTTGCATAAGGTGGCTGGCGGGTGTCTGTCTCTCCCACTTTAGTTGGAGCGGATTCGATGAAAAGGGTCCTTATGAAGGGTAAATAGAAGTTGACAAATCACGTTGTGGCTTTCACATAGGTAAGAAAACGTTCTTGCTAGAACCCTATTGCAGCCACGTAAAACTTGCAACAACAATTAGAGGACGTCTAACTTGTTTTTGCAGCAAGTGATTTATGATGTGATATGGCCAAAGTTGTGATGAATGATGAATGATATATATGTGATGTATGAGATGTTCATGCTATTGTAATAGGAATCACGACTTGCATGTCGATGAGTATGACAACCGGCAGGAGCCATAGGAGTTGTCTTTATTTTTTGTATGACCTCCATGTCATTGAGAAACGCCATGTAAATTACTTTACTTTATTGCTAAACGTGTTAGCCATAGTAGTAGAAGTAATAGTTGGCAAGCAACTTCATGGAGACACGATGATGGAGATCATGATGATGGAGATCATGGTGTCATGCCGGTGACAAGATGATCATGGAGCCCCAAGATGGAGATCAAAGGAGCTATGTGATATTGGCCATATCATGTCACTATTATTTGATTGCATGTGATGTTTATCATGTTTTTGCATCTTGTTTACTTAGAACGACGGTAGTAAATAAGATGATCCCTCATAATAATTTCAAGAAAGTGTTCCCCTAACTGTGCACCGTTGCGAAAGTTCGTTGTTTCGAAGCACCACGTGATGATCGGGTGTGATAGATTCCAACGTTCACATACAACGGGTGTAAGACAGATTTACACATGCAAACACTTAGGTTGACTTGACGAGCCTAGCATGTACAGACATGGCCTCGGAACACAGAAGACCAAAAGGTCGAGCATGAGTCGTATAGAAGATACGATCAACATGAAGATGTTCACCGATGTTTACTAGTCCGTCTCACGTGATGATCGGACACGGCCTAGTTAACTCAGATCATGTTATACTTAGATGACTGGAGGGATGTCTATCTGAGTGGGAGTTCATTATATAATTTGATTAGATGAACTTAATTATCATGAACTTAGTCTAAAATCTTTACAATATGTCTTGTAGATCAAATGGCCAATGTTGTCCTCAACTTCAATGCGTTCCTAGAGAAAACCAAGCTGAAAGACGATGGCAGCAACTATACGGACTGGGTCCGGAACCTGAGGATCATCCTCATAGCTGCCAAGAAAGATTATGTCCTAGAAGCACCGCTAGGTGACGCACCCGTCCCACAGAACCAAGACGTTATGAATGCTTGGCAGACACGTGCTGATGACTACTCCCTCGTTCAGTGCGGCATGCTTTACATCTTAGAACCGGGGCTCCAAAAGCGTTTTGAGAGACACAGAGCATATGAGATGTTCGAAGAGCTGAAAATGGTTTTTCAAGCTCATGCCCGGGTCGAGAGATATGAAGTCTCCGACAAGTTCTTCAGCTGTAAGATGGAGGAAAATAGTTCTGTCAGTGAGCACATACTCACTATGTCTGGATTACATAACCGCTTAACTCAGCTGGGAGTTAATCTCCCAGATGACGCGGTCATTGACAGAATCCTTCAGTCGCTTCCACCAAGCTACAAGAGCTTTGTGATGAACTTCAATATGCAGGGGATGGAAAAGACCATTCCTGAAGTATTTGCAATGCTGAAATCAGCAGAGGTAGAAGTCAAAAAGGAACATCAAGTGTTGATGGTGAATAAAACCACTAAGTTCAAGAAAGGAAAGGGTAAGAAGAACTTCAAGAAGGACGGCAAGGGAGTTTCCGCGCCCGGTAAGCATGCTGCCGGGAAGAAGCCAAAGAATGGACCCAAGCCTGAGACTGAGTGTTTTTATTGCAAGGGAAGTGGTCACTGGAAGCGGAACTGTCCCAAATACTTAGCGGACAAGAAGGCCGGCAAAACAAAAGGTATATGTGATATACATGTAATTGATGTGTACCTTACCAGTACTCGTAGTAGCTCCTGGGTATTTGATACCGGTGCAGTTGCTCACATTTGTAACTCAAAGCAGGAGCTGCGGAATAAACGGAGACTGGCGAAGGACGAGGTGACGATGCGCGTCGGGAATGGTTCCAAGGTCGATGTGATCGCCGTCGGCATGCTACCTCTACATTTACCTACGGGATTAGTTTTGAACCTCAATAATTGTTATTTAGTGCCAAGTTTGAGCATGAACATTGTATCAGGATCTCGTTTAATATGAGATGGCTACTCATTTAAATCTGAGAATAATGGTTGTTCTATTTATATGAGAGATATGTTTTATGGTCATGCTCCAATGGTGAATGGTTTATTCTTAATGAATCTCGAGCGTAATGCTACACATATTCATAGTGTGAATACCAAAAGATGTAAGGTTGATAACGATAGTCCCACATACTTGTGGCATTGCCGCCTTGGTCACATAGGTGTCAAACGCATGAAGAAGCTCCATGCAGATGGACTTTTAGAGTCTCTTGATTACGAATCATTTGACACGTGCGAACCATGCCTCATGGGTAAAATGACCAAGACTCCATTCTCAGGAACAATGGAGCGAGCAACCAACTTATTGGAAATCATACATACTGATGTGTGCGGTCCAATGAGTGTTGAGGCTCGCGGTGGCTATCGTTATGTTCTCACCCTCACTGATGACTTGAGTAGATATGGGTATGTCTACTTAATGAAACACAAGTCTGAGACCTTTGAAAGGTTCAAGGAATTTCAGAGTGAGGTTGAGAATCAACGAGACAGGAAAATCAAGTTCCTGCAATCAGATCGCGGAGGAGAATACTTGAGTCACGAATTTGGCACACACTTAAGAAAATGTGGAATAGTTTCACAACTGATGCCGCCTGGAACACCTCAGCATAATGGTGTGTCCGAACGTCGTAATCGCACTCTATTAGATATGGTGCGATCTATGATGTCTCTTACATTTTGCCGCTATCATTTTGGGGCTATGCTTTAGAGACTGTCGCATTCACTTTAAATAGGGCACCATCGAAATCCGTTGAGACGACACCGTATGAATTATGGTTTGGGAAGAAACCTAAGGTGTCGTTTCTAAAAGTTTGGGGATGCGATGCTTATGTCAAGAAACTTCAACCTGAAAAGCTCGAACCCAAGTCGGAAAAATGCGTCTTCATAGGATACCCTAAAGAAACTATTGGGTATACCTTCTACCTCAGATCCGAAGGCAAGATCTTTGTTGCCCAGAATGGATCCTTTCTAGAGAAGGAGTTTCTCTCGAAAGAAGTAAGTGGGAGGAAAGTAGAGCTTGATGAAGTACTGCCTCTTGAAGCAGAGAGTAGCGCAGCTCAGGAAAATGTTCCTGTGGTGCCTGCACCAATTAGAGAGGAAGTTAATGATGATGATCAAGATACTTCTGATCAAGCTCCTACTGAACTTCGAAGGTCCACAACGACACGTTCCGCACCAGAGTGGTACGGCAACCCTGTCTTGGAAATCATGTTGTTAGACAACGGTGAACCTTCGAACTATGAAGAAGCGATGGCGGGCCCGGATTCCGACAAATGGCTGGAAGCCATGAAATCCGAGATAGGATCCGTGTATGAAAAATAAGTATGGACTTTGACTGACTTGCCCGATGATCGGCGAGCCATAGAAAATAAATGGATCTTTAAGAAGAAGATAGACGCGGATGGTAATTTGACCATCTATAAAGCTAGGCTTGTCACTAAGGGTTATCGACAAGTTCAGGGGTTGACTACGATGAGACATTCTCTCCCGTAGCAAAGCTGAAGTCAATTCGAATCATGTTAGCAATTGCCGCATACTATGATTATGAGATATGGAAAATGGACATCAAAACGGCATTCCTTAACGGTTAACTTAAGGAAGAACTGTATATGATGCAGCCGGAAGGTTTTGTCGATCCTAAGAATGCTGACAAGGTGTGCAAGCTCCAACGCTCGATTTATGGGCTGGTGCAAGCATCTTGGAGTTGGAACATTCGCTTTGATGAGATGATCAAAGCATTTGGGTTTATGCAGACTTATGGAGAAGCCTGCGTTTACAAGAAAGTGAGTGGGAGCTCTATAGCATTTCTCATATTATATGTAGATGACATACTTTTGATGGGAAATGATATAGAACTCTTGGACAGCATTAAGGCCTACTTGAATAAGAGTTTTTCAATGAAGGACCTTGGAGAAGCTGCTTATATATTAGGCATCAAGATCTATAGAGATAGATCAAGACACCTCATAGGTCTTTCACAAAGCACATACCTTGATAAGATATTGAAAAAGTTCAATATGGATCAGTCTAAGAAGGGGTTCTTGCCTGTGTTGCAAGGTGTGAAATTGAGCTCAGCTCAATGTCCGACCACGACAGAAGATATGGAAGATATGAGTGTCATCCCCTATGCCTCAGCCGTAGGTTCTATTATGTATGCCATGCTGTGTACCAGACCTGATGTAAACCTTGCCGTAAGTTTGGTAGGTAGGTACCAAAGTAATTGCGGCAAGGAACACTGGACAGCGGTCAAGAATATCTTGAAGTACCTGAAAAGGACTAAGGAAATGTTTCTCGTTTATGGAGGTGACGAAGAGCTTGTCGTAAAGGGTTACGTCGACACTAGCTACGACACAGATCTGGATGACTCTAAGTCACAAACCGGATACGTGTATATGTTGAATGGTGGAGCAGTAAGCTAGTGCAGCTACAAGCAGAGCATCGTGGCGGGACCTACATGTGAAGCGGAATACATGGCAGCCTCGGAGGCAGCACATGAAGCAATTTGGGTGAAGGAGTTCATCACCGACCTAGGAGTCATACCCAATGCGTCGGGGCCAATCAAACTCTTCTGTGACAACACTAGAGCTATTGCACTTGCTAAGGAGCCCAGGTTTCACAAGAAGACCAGGCACATCAAGCGTCGCTTCAACTCCATTCGTGAAAATGTTCAAGATGGAGACATAGATATTTGTAAAGTACATACGGACCTGAATGTAGCAGATCCATTGACTAAACCTCTCCCTAGAGCAAAACATGATCAACACCAGAATTCCATGGGTGTTCGATTCATCACAATGTAACTAGATTATTGACTCTAGTGCAAGTGGGAGACTGTTGGAAATATGCCCTAGAGGCAATAACAAAAGGATTATTATTATATTTCCTTGTTCATGATAATTGTCTTTTATTCATGCTATAATTGTGTTATCCGGAAATCGTAATACATGTGTGAATACATAGACACCAACATGTCCCTAGTAAGCCTCTAGTTGACTAGCTCGTTGATCAACAGATAGTCATGGTTTCCTGACTATGGACATTGGATGTCATTGATAACGAGATCACATCATTAGGAGAATGATGTGATGGACAAGACCCAATCCTAAACATAGCACAAGATCGTATAGTTCGTTTGCTAGAGTTTTTCCAATGTCAAGTATCTTTTCCTTAGACCATGAGATCGTGTAACTCGCGGATACCGTAGGAGTGCTTTGGGTGTACCAAACGTCACAACATAACTGGGTGACTATAAAGGTATACTACGGGTATCTCCAGAAGTGTCTGTTGGGTTGACACGGATCAAGACTGGGATTTGTCACTCCATATGACGGAGAGGTATCTCTGGGCCCACTCGGTAATGCATCATCATAATGAGCTCAAAGTGACCAAGTGTCTGGTCACGGGATCATGCATTACGGTACGAGTAATGTGACTTGCCGGTAACGAGATTGAACAAGGTATTGGGATACCGACGATCGAATCTCGGGCAAGTAACGTACCGATTGACAAAGGGAATTGTATACGGGGTTGCTTGCATCCTCGACATTGTGGTTCATCCGATGAGATCATCGAGGAGCATGTGGGAGCCAACATGGGTATCCAGATCCCACTGTTGGTTATTGACCGGAGAGCCATCTCGGTCATGTCTACATGTCTCCCGAACCCGTAGGGTCTACGCACTTAAGGTTCGGTGACGCTAGGGTTGTAGAGATATGAATATGCAGTAACCCGAAAGTTGTTCGGAGTCCCGGATGAGATCCCGGACGTCACGAGGAGTTCCGGAATGGTCTGGAGGTGAAGAATTATATATAGGAAGTGCAGTTTCGGCCATCGGGAGAGTTTCGGGGGTCACCGGTATTGTACCGGGACCACCGGAAGGGTCCCGGGGGGTCCACCGGGTGGGGCCACCCATCCCGGAGGGCCCCATGGGCTAAGTGGGGAGGGGAACCAGCCCATAGTGGGCTGGTGCGCCCCCCTTGGCCCACCCCATGTGCCTAGGGTTGGGAACCCTAGGGTGGGCGGCGCCCCACCTGGCTTGGGGGGCACTCCACCCCTTGGCCGCCGCCCCCCTAGGAGATCCCATCTCCTAGGGCTGGCGCACCCCCTAGGGGGCCTATATAAAGGGGGGAGGGGCAGCCGCACCCCTTGACTCTTGGCGCCTCCCTCTCCCCTGCTACACCTCTCCCTCTCGCAGAAGAACGGCGAAGCCCTGCTGCGGTGACTGCTGCATCCACCACCACGTCGTCATGCTGCTGGATCTTCATCAACCTCTCCTTCCCCCTTGCTGGATCAAGAAGGAGGAGACGTCACGCTGACCGTACGTGTGTTGAATGCGGAGGTGTCGTCCGTTCGGCGCTAGGATCTCCGGTGATTTGGATCACGTCGAGTACGACTCCCTCATCCCCGTTCTTTGAACGCTTCCGCGCATGATCTACAAAGGTATGTAGATGCAATCCGATCACTCGTTGGTAGATGAACTCATAGATGAATCTTGGTGAAACCGTAGGAAAATTTTGTTTTCTTCAACGTTCCCCAACAATAATTCACGGATAGAATGACATAATTTAAAATATGATGACTATGTAAACAAGATGAGATGATATAATTATATTATGTCTTTAGAAAATGGGTTGGCATGCCATAATTCAGATACATGTTGTCTATGTAAACATCATGGCATGACATAATTCAAATATATGATTTATATACTAAGGAAGTGAGCAGACGACAATCGCATATATGATGTGTCAACTAAGGAGATGGCATTCAATATTGTGTATATGATGTAAAAACTAAGCATTGTAATACAACATATGCATTATATGAGTAATATAACCCTGCCAAGTTTGAGCATACACCTCAGGGGGATAATACGACTGGTCATCTGCCTCTGAATCCTCCTCTGAAGAGCTATCTATAACCAGCAAGATATCTGCTTCAGCAGGTAGCATTGTCTGCTCTGAAGACCTTGTTTTCACTCCAGATTTCTCCATCACCAATTCAAATGGCTGATGCACAGGAAGAGCAGTTGAATATACAAACATTGTCGACAAAAGCAATGAGAAATACAAAAAAAGGACGACATGATATAATTCACATATATGACGCTTGCCTAAACAGCATGGCATTGCATAATTCACATACATAATGCCTTGCAACAAGATAACATTGCATAATTCACATATATAATGTCTTGCAACAAGATGGCATTGCATAATTCACATATATGGTAATTAGACACTAAACATGTGGCATTCACACAAATCATGTCTAAACTAAGCAAATGACATAGCAATGCAAGATACCATACGCACGATATGAGCAACATAACCCTGCCAAGTTAGGGCATGCACCTCAGGGGGAAATATGACTGGTCATCTGTCTCTGAATCCTCCTCTGAGGAGCTATCGGTAACCAGCAAGACATGCGCTTCATCAGATAGCATTGTCTGCTCTGAAGACCTTGTTTCCACTCCAGATTTTTCCATGACCGTGCCAAATGGCTGATGTACAGGAAGAGTAATTGAATGTACTAAAATTGTTGACAAATTTAACACGTAATAAAAAAATGATGGCATGATATAATTCACATATAAGATGACTGGCTAACCAAGGTGGCATTGCAAAATTCACATATATGATGCCTGGCTAGACAAGATGGCATTGCATGATTCACATATACGATAAAGAAACTAAACAGATGGCATTGACACAAAGAATGTCTAAACTAAGCAGATGACATCTTTAATGTATACAGGCACCATATGCATGATATTACCAAGACCAGCATGCCAAGTTAGAGCGAAGACCTCATGGGGTAAATAGGAGTGGTCTTCTCCTTCTGAATCCCCCTCAGAACAGTTATCTTCCTCTTGATTACGATCCGAAATGGGTGGAGGGGGGCTGCCTTTGCGCCCACCATGGAACGACGTCCGCATGAAATTTTATTGCCACGCAAGGCTCGTCTCTTTTGCTCTACATGATCAGTTCCATTGTGTACAATAACTGGCATGCATAGGAATAAAACATAGTGAGATTATGTAAGGAGTGCATGCACAAATCCAGAGTGATGGTAGCAAACTATGGATAGACCCAAAACCAATGATAGCAGGCAGATAATAGCTTTAGTTAAAAAATACAGATAATGGCTCCTTTCATGTTTGTTTGCACCCAACATGAAACTCATAGTAGACACCGGAGATTAACCAGATAGTAGACAGATAGTACTGATTGTTGCCCCAATATGTACCCCACAACCATTTAAAAACTCAAGTTTCAGCATTTGTTTGGACCTGACTCGGAGTCTAATAGGTGAACAAGACGATAATGTAGCATGTCATCATATTAAGCGATGCATAACGTAAGCAGACACGGAAGAGTGCGACCTCTCTTGCGGACCCGTGTAGTCCTCAAGGTCATCTGCTTAGTTGATGATGGTAATGCAGTTGCCATGGCTGCCGGCGGCGGGGAAGAAGATCTGAGGCAGCGAAAGACAGTCTGGAGAGTGTATCCCTGCTGTGGTGAACCCTTCTGTTGTTGGAGCAGCTGAGGTGGGGTGGAACACAGCGTCGCAGGAGCAGAACAAACCACCCAAGGTTTTCTTTGACACATATCTGTAACAGAAGTAATTGAGTAAGGGCTTGTTTGAATTTGAGGATTCTAACAATGCAGGGATAGGAAATAGATAGGAATAGGATAGGAATGCACATGCAAAATAGAGAATTTAAAAACACAAGATTTCTGCCAATCTGGGTGTTTGATTCACAACAATTGGAAGATCACAGGATGAAAAAAAGCATGGTGAGATTAAGTCAAACCACAAGAAAATGTACGGTTATAATGCTATTATGCTACTATCTCTTAGTCTTGTGCTTGATGAATGTGCATATGAAAAGGAGGAGAACTGGCAATTAGAATTCCTACGGTTTTTCTTTCAAGGAGACACTAAATGAACAAATCCTACAGTTTTCCTTTGCTCCATTCCTTTGCACCAAATTCATGAAAAGTAGTACCATAGGAAACTTTCCAATTCCGATGTTTTTCATTCACTTTTCCTTTCAAGCACTGGCGATTCTAGTAGGCAGGCTTGAGCAAGGAAAATCCTACACTAAAAAATGTTTTTGTGCTACTTCTATTGCTTTGGACCCAGGCCAATGCCATACTAGCTCAACTCCCAGGCCCATCGATAAATGTACAGCTTAAACGCGCAGAGATAAATAATGATGGCATTCAAGAGAGTCCATCACGGATAGCTAAGTTGCCCGGTACCTCACTGCTTGTCATATAGTAGGATAAAATAATCGTATTTCCCGTTACTACGAGGGCTCAGTGGACAATATATATAACATGTAGAGTAAAAAAGAGATGCAACAAGTGTACAACCTCTTTGGCGAAGCCATATCGATCTCAGCGTGATTGGGTTGGCCGGTGAGGATGCTCCAGCTGACTTGGCTGTCAGAGGAGGGGAAGAAGATCTTAGGTGTCTGGAGATGGAGCCCGAGGTACTGCTCCGCTGTGATGGAGGGTTTTGTCATTGGAGCAGCTCCGGTGAGTTGTACGACGCCCAGGCTGAAGCAGGACAAGAGGGACAACGAACAACGTTAGCCTGAGTGGAATTCTAATAGCATCTCCAGTACATGACGTAAAATACATAACCACAAAGTGCTAGATGTAAAATACATCAGCCGCTCATCTCTAAACTTAACTGTTGAAACTGAATTTAACTGTCAAAAATGAACTTAACTGTGAAAACTGAACTTAACTATTGAAACTGAATTTTGCTGTCGAAACTGAACGCAGTAGCAAGGTGAGGCTACACGTCGGTCGACTGACTTTTTCATCTCTAGTCAGTCGATTTTGCAGTCGTTGGATGCGAAACCAAGGGCCTGCGGTTCATCTTCAACATCCACCCCCCTAAGCCGCCAGCCACCACCAATCAAACAACAGCCCCCCGCCGCCCGCGGCCGGCGGTGCGCCGCCCCGCCCGCCATGAAAACACTCCCCACCACCGGTCTGCCTCCGCCCCAGCCATCCCTCTAGGCCCCCCCGTGCCGAGCTTTTTCTCCGGCGATCCCCACGCCACCGCCCCGCCAACGCCCCACCGCCACCGGTGACCACCGCCCCCATTCTGAACCCTA
>NC_041386.1:241435360-241439881 GCF_002162155.2 Triticum dicoccoides | reverse complement strand
AGCCCCCCCACCCCCTGAAAATCGACTGACCCAAAAGTCGATTCAGTCGACTGAAGTGTAGCTAAATCGGAGCTGCATCGCAAGCAAGAGCAAGAGCGAGAGCAGCAGCGCGAGCAAGAGCAATAGCAAGAGCAGACCAGGCAGGGTACTGAGAGCAAGAGCAGAGCAGCAGTGCGAGCGAGAGCTAAAGCAGCAGCAACTCCTACTGATGTGGACGTCGCCGCCGAGGGGGCACCGCCGTGGAGGAAGTGGCCGGCGACGTCGCCGTGGATGGAGCCGCATCGTGTCGGCTTGGGACCGAGCGCCGGCAGCACCGTGAGATCGAATCAAGAAGAAAATGCGGCGATTAGTGTACAACCTCTTTGGTGGCGCCGATTAGACCGCAGCTTCATCCGAGGAAATGGTGATGATGATGCTCTTCCGGTGGTGCAGGTGAAGACGGCGGTGTGGGAATGGAGGTGGCGCGAAAGACGAGGGGAACGTCGAGGCGGGGTGGCTGAACCGGCGGGACGATGAGATCGACGACGAATCCTCATCTGGCACGGTGGATGAGGGACGTCGAGGTGTTGTTGTGGACAACGTCGTCGGGGAAGAGGCTCCGGCTGGGTGGCGGACGGAGCAGGGTGTGGGGTTTCGTCGCGGGTTTTCGCGGCCTTGGTGTACGAATGGGAGGGCGGATGGGATGGTAGTGGGGAACCATGGCTTAGAGACGCGCTTGTCCGAAATGTGGGGTAAGTTACGAAAGTACCCCCATCGATTTGAGGCGGTTCTTTCGGTTTAGGGGTACCACGGGCATTTCGCGTGTCGGGATTTCACAGGAGGTGGGAGTTTTCACGCGCGTTGTAATTTTGAAATAGCAAGGCGCGGGTTGAGATGGAGGGAGTTGTCGGAACACAACGAGACAAAGATATATCTTAAATATTTCGGGCTAACAAGGCGCGGGTTGAAGAGGCGGGAGTTTCACAGCACGATAGACAGAGACGCTAGCTTGAATTTTCGGCATAACAAGGCGCGGCTTGAAATTTCGGAAGAACAAGCTTAACGTGTGCCCAAAAAATACAATTTGCACCTCAACACGCACAACACACACACAAACACCATTTAGACTAGAGTAAGGTGTAACACCCTCGATGCGACTATATCTCCCACGTGTCGAGGCACGACTTAGAGGCATAATCGCATTGAAGGCATATGTCGCAAGTTAGACAATCTTCACAACATCCCATGTAATATAAATAATAAAGGGGAGATAACATAGTTGGCTTACACTCGCCACGTCAATCAAGTACATAAATAACATTACATCATCCAAACACTCATGGCCCGACTACGGCGCCAAAATAAAAGATAACCCAACATGCGACACGGTCCCAATCACCCCCAACTAGGCACCACTACTGATCATCGGGAAAGGAAACATAGTAACGTTGAGAGTCTTCGTCGAACTCCCACTTGAGCTCATACGCGTCTGCTAGAGCGGAATCATCAGGCCCTGCATCTGGGGTAATAGTAATCTGTGAGCCACAGGGACTCAGCAATCTCGCACCCTCGCGATCAAGACTATTTAAGCTTATAGGTATGGCAAGGTAAAATATGAGTGGAGCTGCAGCAAGCGACTAGAAAATATGGTGGCTAACTTATTCGCAAAAGAGAGCGAGAAGAGGAGGCAAAGCGCGAGCGAGAAACTAGAGAACCACCTGCACAAACATTACTCCAACACCGTGTCCACTTCCCGGACTCCGCCGAGAAGAGGCCGTCACGGTAACACACTCTGTTGATTCATTTTAATTAACTTAAGGTTCAAGTTATCTACAACCGGACATTAACAAATTCCCATCTGCCCATAACCGCAGGCACGACTTTCGAAAGTTCAAATCCCTGCAGGGGAGTCCCAACTTAGCCCATGACAAGATCTCATGGTCAACGAAGGAATAGACCTCCTCCCAAGACGTTCCGATCAGACTCGGTATCTCGGTTACTCAAGACACTTCGACAGGTTAAAACGAGACCAGCAACACCGCCCGAATGTGCCGACAAATCCCGATAGGAGCTGCACATATCTCTTTCTCAGGGCACACTCAGATTGTCCTAGGTACGGGTAGGCCAGCCCAGAGTTGCCCCTGGTGGCCACCGGTAGCTGACAGGTGGACCAACACTCAGAGGAGCACTGCCCGGGGGGGGGGGTTAAAATAATGATGACCCTTGAGTCTGCAGAACCCAAGGGAAAGAAAAGGCTTGGTGGAAAATGGTAAAACCAATGTTGGGCACTGCTGGAAAAGCTTTAATCAAGGCGAACTATCAAGGGATTCCCATTATAACCCAACCGCGTAAGGAACGCAAAATCCGGGAACATAACACCGATATGACGGAAACTAGGGCGGCAAGAGTGGAACAAAACACTAGGCGAGAGGCCGAGCCTTCCACCCTTTACCAAGTATATAGATGCATTAAGATAACATAGCAATATAATGATATCCCAACAAGTAAATAAAAGATGTTCCAACAAGGAACGGCCTCCAATCTTCGCCTGCAACTAGCAACGCTATAAGAGGGGCTGAGCAAAGCGGTAACATAGCCAATCAATGGTTTGCTAGGACATGGTGGGTTAGAGGTTTGACATGGCAATTTGGGAGGCTTGCAAGCAAGTGGTAGGCATCGTAGCATTGGCATAGCAAAAGAGCGAGCAAACTAGCATAGCAAAGATAGTAGTGATTTCGAGGGTATGATCATCTTGCCTGCACAGTTGTCAGAGTTGACTGGATCCTCAAAAGCAAACTCAATGGGCTCCTCGTTAGAAAACTCGTCTCCCGGCTCTACCCAAACAATACAAACAAGCAACAAGGATACAATCAACCACGTGCAAACTCAAACAACACGATGCAAAGATGATATGCTATGCGGGATGCGATGCGGGATGCAAAATGCAAGATATGACAGGAAATGCAAGAACCTGGCCTCAACATGGAAATCCAAGTGTGCCACTAGAAAGATGGGATGAAATCGCTTGAAAACGATATAAAGAACGCCGGAATCGGAGTTACGGTTTGGAAATGGCAAGCGATTCAAAAATGACACCGGTCTGCGATTTACAACAAGTAGGCATCTAAAAGCAATGAGATGAACATGCTACAGCACCCAAACATGACAACAAAATACATGGGGATGCATTCAAGATTTTTAACAAAAGTCTAGTACTGAGATACGTCCAATTCATCAATTAACAGGTTCGAACAAGCATGGCAAAAATGCATATGACAAACAGATCTCAGACTGAGTGAAATTAACACTTGTCTGGAATTTCAGATCAGGTAGCCCACTTTGGAGCAACAAAACTACATGCTACAGGACCTGATCAAGGCAAAGTAAATCATGGCATGGAGCTACTCAAAGAGCTTAACAAAAGTCCCTTAGTGACCTTGAGCCCAAAAGGGGTCAGAAAATACAATTGCAAGCACGTGAACATAGCAAAAACATAATCAGTTTTCTGACTTAGTGAAAACTGACACATGCTGAAATATAACTCAAGTAGGCATGTTTACGAGCTCGATGCACTCACTACAGAGCAAGTCATGGCAAGACAAGCATACACCCATCAAGAAGGTACAAAATGAAAGCTAGACATGGCAAGAACAATAGCATAGCATGCACGGATCAACTACAACATCACCGGCAAAATTGCAAACAAGTTGACAATCTGCTCAGATTCACAAAGTAGCAAAAGTAGAGCTCGATTAACTCAAGCTAGGGTGCTCCATAATTGCAAACAAAGACATGGATGGATAGGGCACTACAATATTAACAAAACATCCTTACTAATCATCCTCAAAAGAGGCACGGATCACTAGGAAACAACCTGAACATATGGCAATATGAGATAAACAGCTCCAGGACTTAGTGAAATTACTAAGTCCCTGTAAACAGAATTAGCAAGTGCACCACTTTGCAAGCTTGCACAAGACACCACACACATCACAAAAATACATGGGTTGCACCTCTGGAAAGATGACAAAACCCTTAACAAAACACATGTAGAGCATCAGGGCATAGCATCCACACATTAATCATGGCAAAAATGACAAAAAGCTAAACGGAGTAGCAGATCTGGCAATTATCTCAAGTAGCCCTCTTCTAACAGCATTCAGGCATCAGGATGAACTCAAATGAAAATGATGCAATGGAATGAAATGATGTACTCTCTGAGATGAACATTTTTATATGCTATATGCATGAATCGGAGCTACGGATGCAAAGTTACGGGGCTATGAGCAGAGACACTTGGATCTGGAATTCTGGGACTTAGACAAAAAAATCAACCTCTAGGGTTACTGTTCACGGATCTGGATCGGATCTCGCGAAGGCACTGTAGCACGGCGGCACGGAAGCCGAGGGACGACGGCACCGGAGTTGGAGGTCACCGGCGAGGTGGAAGCGGCGCGGGGCGGCGGTCGGAGGGCGCGGTGGAGGCGGCACGGGGTGGCGGTCGCAGGCGGTCGGGGCGGCGCGGCCACGGCGGCGAGGTGG
>NC_041386.1:241422223-241434930 GCF_002162155.2 Triticum dicoccoides | reverse complement strand
GCGGCGGAGCGCGGCCGGCTCGGGAGGAGAAGGGTGCGGGGCGCGCGGCTCCTCTGGCCCGTGCGCGGGCGCGGGCGGGCCGGCCATGGTCCGCGGCGGGCTTCGGCGGCGGCCGTGGAGAGAGAGGGAGGCGGCAAATGGGAGGCTGCCACATGGCGGCGGACACGGCGGCGGACACGTCCGTCGGCAGGGAAAGTGTCCGGCAGCGCGCGAGGTGGATTTTAGGGTTTCGGACGAGGGGGGATCCGGATTTCGGGGAAGGGGTCTTTAAATAGGCATAGAGGGAGCTAGGAGAGTCCAAATGAGGTGCGGTTTTCGGCCATGCGATCGTGATCGAATGCTCTAGATGATGGAGCAGAGTTAGGTGGGTTTTGGGCCAAAATGGAGGGGTGTTGGGCTGCAACACACACGAGGCCTTTTCGGTCCCTCGGTTAACCGTTGTAGTATCAAACGAAGTCCAAATGATACGAAACTTGACAGGCGGTCTACCGGTAGTAAACCAAGGCCGCTTGGCAAGTCTCGGCCCAATCCGGAAATGTTTAGTCCCCACACGCGAAAGAAAGGTAAAAATGACCACCAGAGGAGAACGAAGCGCCGGAATGCAAAACGGACAACGGGGAAAATGCTCGAATGCATGAGACGAACACGTATGCAAATGCAATGCACATGATTACATGATATGAGATGTGTGACAATGACAACAACACACGGAGACAAAACCCGAACCCGAGGAAATAAATATAACTTAACGCCAGAGACAGCAAGAGTTGGAGTACAAATTGGGAAAGTTACATCCGGGGTGTTACATAAGGTACACGTGCATTGCACACATGAGATTTGGCAACCAAATTATGAATAAATGCCACATTATAGCATGCAAGTTTTGAGTCATATATGCATGAGGTAGAGGTTCGTTTAATTCTTATAGTTCATTTCATTCAAAATCATCTAGTTTTTATAAGAAAGCTAATCTATTTTAAGATTCATGGAATTGTGCTTCGTAAGACATAAAGTAAAAACAAATAATGGAAATCATGTAGAAAAACATTTGGGAAATTCTTATACGGAAGATTCTATAACAAATAAGAAGTGCTTGTGTTTTGATGTTTGTGCATTATGCTTAAGTTCAACCATGGAGTCTTCTAGATTATACATGTGGCGAAATCTGGTGGAATCTAGATGATATCCAACGGCCAATAGTGCTCAAATTTGCCATGTTTGGACCATCGGATTCGCCTCATCCAACAACCATCTTTCAAAGTTAAAGTTACCCGCACACAATATAAAAAAATATAAAATATAATATATATATATATATAGGGGTATAGATATAGATATGTGATGCGAAAGTCGCCCATCATCTCCAATTAGAATAGTGTGTCCATGCAGGGATGCGACGTGGCCAAATGATATCTGCCATCGGTATCTCAAATTCAAATCAGTCCTACCTTGTTCAATGTGTATACATTACAACATGCTCGTTTCCAAACCACACCACGCAGATCTCCGTCATATTCATGCATGCATGGGTTTCAAACATCAGGATCTCTTATTCAAATATTTGAATTCAACTTTACATTGATTATGACCTCACCTATTCTTTTACACCCACATAGTAGTCTTCTCTTTATAATTGTACCACTAACTTTCTCTCGTGCATGCATGCACACACACTACCAGTCTGCATTATCCATCGCACGCACGCAATCTTTTTCTTCAGGTCGGTCTCCCATGAAGGCACACACCCACACACATCCCCCTCTCCATCATATCGGGCATTCTTTATCTCTCATGCGTGCATGCGCAACGATCGATGTTCCTCTATGTATGTGTGTATATAGCAAGGTTTTTCATAGTTTTCCACACAAACCAATCAATCAATATATCCAGTGAGGTCTCACCCTCTTTCCCATGTCCACATCGATCAATCTATACCTCTCTATATAGGATTAACATATATAGCTAATACACCCACATTAATTATATATCCAACGCCCCCCTCTCATCATCCATGCCTTCCGCTTCATCTCTCAGACGCGTGCACAATGGCGAAGACAGGGGCAGTAAGGGCCCTGCCCCCCTCCCCCCTAACATCACTATATATCGAGGCTAATATGAATGTGATCATTAGACAATTGCTGCTAAAAATGGTTTAAGTTCATGAATTGACCCTCCTCGTAAAGGATTAGCAATGCTTGGACCCCTAGCCCATTTATTTTTCATGGCTCCGCCACTGCGCGCAAGAGCGCACGTGTTCGCCCCCTCTCTCTAAATATCGATCTCGCACTTGTGCATTCCTTCATAGTCTCCTTACACTCGGCTCCTCGCACCATCTTCTAGCCCCCCACCGGATTTTGCCACATGTACAATCTAGCGGACTCCATGGTTGAACTTAAGCATAATGCACAAACCTCAAAACAACAGTGGTTCTCTTTTGTTCTAGAATCTTCCGTATCATAACTGCCCAAACTTTTTTTCTAGTTGAATTGCCATTATTTGTTTTTACTTTATGCTTTACAACACACAATTCCATGAATCATAAAATAGATTAAGGGCTTCTTTGATTCAAAGGATTCTCAAAGGAATTTTGGAGGATTCTAATCATTAGGAATTTTTCCTATCTTGGTTGTTTGATTCGTAGGATTGTAAACCATTGGAATTTTTCTATATGATTCATTTGCACTAGATTTCATAGGAAACATCCCATCCACTCAAACCTCTTTGAAAGAATTCTGCGTTTTTTCTATGCACAATCAAACACTCGTCCAATCCTGTAGGATTCAAGACGACATTCCACTATAATCCCATGTTTTTCCTATTCCCGTGTTCTTACCTTTTTTATAAAAACTAATTGATTTTGAATGAGATGAACTATAAGAATTAAACGAAGGGCTACATCAGGCATATATGACTCAGAGCTTACATGCTATTGTGTGGTATTTATTCATAATTTGGTTGCAAAACCTGATGCATGCAATGCACGTGTACCTTACTAGTACTTCGAGTATGTGCAAAACACGTAAATTAGAATACCAATGGCACGCTACATAGTGTCTCTCTTACAGTTCATCAAGCCACGTGGCACATGTGGAGGCATTGTCGCGACCTCCTTGCGTGGATTGATCACGGTGATGTGCTGCTGGTTCCAGAAGAATGTACTCATCCTCCCTGAGCCATACTGGCGGTACATGCACGAAGCGAAGATGTGCACGCAAGCCACGCATGCACTCATTCCCTCGCACACACACGCGGGTACACGGGCGGACGCAATTTTGTACCAAGATCCACCCCATGTGATAATTTGATGCGTGTAAAGTTGTTCACTTCATTGATGGTCAATTAATACAACGCATGCAAATTGAGTGGACGTGAGGGCAGAAGAAAGACATTATTACTCCACTGCGCGCATGCGAGTAGTTAAATCGTGGGTTGCTAGTAGTACTTCCATTGGTCTCCTTCGTATTTTGTGCTAATTTTTGACAGTAACATAATATTTAGGCATTTGAGCAGTGTAGTACTTGAAATTTATGTTCCACTAAACTCATTAGGAGCCGTTTCGGGCCTCAAAACCAAAACCATCAATTAATCTTTACCTTGTTCCCATCACATTCGAAAGCCTGCTCACACCTACTAGTACGTACCAAACCTGAACATGTTCCCACTATGCAGGTATTAGTACTAGTGCTAGTACTTAGGTTATAAAAAGGGGAACTACCTAACCGAATATTACTCTACCTTTCGTCCTCATAAGTGCTTCTTCTTTATCCGTCGTTGCCATGGCCGGTGAGCAGAGCTCTAGGTCAAGAACTACTCGTTACAAGGGAGTGGCAACCAGGGCTGCAGAAAAAAAGAGGGCTCGCCGCCACGCAGAGACCTCGAAAGATCTCTCACGGGCAGGCGATGGCTCCCAGGAGCGCCCTAGCTGCGGAGGCGAACATGCCGAGCCGGCGGAGCTGGAGTCGTTATCCCTCGACAGCATGCCCGATCAGCTCAATAAGCACCTCAATAAGCAGAAGGAGTTCATCCAAGGCTTGATGGAGTTGCTGAAGGAGAGCCTCGACGACATACCCGCTGAGCTCAGTCAGGAGGGGGAGTTGACCGCCGGCTTGGTGATGCTGCTGAAGAAGAGCATTGCCTCGGAGAAGAAGGCGACCGGCGAAATCCTGCGACTTCAGCCGGACAAGGCAAAGCTCTGCCACGAGATCGACCTGTTGAAGGAGAAGAACGCCGGCTGGAAGAAGCTGCATGAGAATAGTAGTTCCTCGATGAAGATGCTGCAGGCCCTCGTCATGGAACAGAAGGAGGAGTTGACGAAGCTCCGCATCGAGCACCCGGCTGCTGTCAAGGTACGTAATGCGGCCGTGGAACAGATGAAGGCTCGCATCGAGAAATCCCGTGTCATGGACAGAATGAAGAAGATGGCGGAGGAGATGCGCAAGGAGATGGAGGTCGTGGAGGCGATGAAGAAGCAGTTACGACTCCGCGGTGAATTAGATCATTTGGGGTGATAATCTTCCTTCTTCTTTTGCTCATGTGTTTCATCTTTTGCTTTGGGTGTTTCACACACGTGTCACGTTCTCTGCGAGGCATGAATAGAACAATGGTTTTTTTAGGGAATGAATAGAACAATGCTAACAATGAGATGACTAGAAAATTAGATCATTTTTTATCGCCATATGGCACTGGGCTACCGTGTTTCGTGCTCCTCTATCACAGTACTACTCCAGTGGAAAACTTGAGTATACCGCACGGTTCTTTGCTCCTCCTCGATCAGGTCATCAGCGCATTTATACGAGCAGTCAAATCACAAGGCCCCGCCTTCCAGCAGCAATGAGCCGTCAAATCACAAAGGCCCTTGCCTCTCATGAAACCGACCAAGCTAGACTGCCCCGCCCTCTAGCCTTTTAAAAAATGTATACTTTTGTACAGCAGTAGTATCGATGGATTGTGCCATGGAGCAAAACTTGAAATTTTAAAAAAAATGTGGTACATATAGAGAGCGCTCGTCTCCAAATTATGCACATAGTACTATTAAAAAGGCTAGTCACAATAATGGTGTCCAGCACAACCCACCCCTCAAATAAAACTAAGAGGGTGCTTGGATACGTTTTAGTCCCATGACTAAAAGTAGTGGGACTAAAAAATGCTAGCCTCACCCATGCTTGGATCCAAATACTAAAAAGGCTAAAATCAAGTTAATGAGCATTTATTATCCTCCAAACCCTCCAATTCAGAACTCGCTTGTGTTAAAGGAGAGGAGTTAAATGAGTAGAGAGAGGACTAATCCACATTTTAGTGGGGGTACCCCTGACTAAAAAAAATTAGTCTCAAGACTAGTTTTAGCCCCTCTTTAGTCAGGCATGCTTGGAACTTTAGCCTCTTAAAGAGACAATTTTTAGTCAGACTAAAATAAGTCCCTTGGATCCAAGCACCCTCTAAGCATCCTGGAATTCTTTGACAAAACTATGCACCCTGAAATTCTTTGACAACTAAACTGATGGCTATATGATGTTGAACATATATATTGTACATATATAATGTGAATAAACAAGTGGTAGTACTATACCAACTAAAAGATGAAATGTAAGAAATACTAGTATGTACGTACTGAAGAGTTAAAGTAACGAGAAGAAACATAACAAGTTCTGCTAGGGGCTCAGCACAACACACCCCTCAAATAAAATTAAGCACACCTGAAATTAAACTTTGCAACTATTCTGGTAGACACTGCATTAGAACCACCATGAGCAATGACACTGCCACCTTACTCGAAGTCCTCGTCCACGTCCTCGACTTCGTCCTTGTCCCTCTTCCTCTTGGCCGATACTTCTTTGCTTGAACCGCACACTTGGATGTTGCTCTTCATCCAACCCTTGTAGATATTGAAGCAAAGGTAGCCATCCATTGCAGCATAGTGGATGTGGTCTATATCTAGTACATTCCACTACCATGCATGACGATGAAATGTGTATGGAGGTTTCTCCAATTTACCGTACGAAGGATGAACCATGGCTCCTGCCAGGGTTTGCATTGAAGGCTGACGAGAGGACACCAGCTGATTCTTCTGGAGGTCGAAGGGGTTGCCTACAATGAGACCTATCCGATGCAGGATATCCCTGTCATTCTTAAAGTCTACAGTAACGAATTTCACTGTTTTTTCCTTGAGGAAGTTCTTAAAATCCTGGCACTCAATGTTGGCATGGCATATGTGGTAGACCAAGCAAATGCTATGTACGCAAACTTGGATCATGGCGGGCTTCCTCCTCTCTTTGTCCTTTAGATCCTTCTCTGGTCCCAGGACTGTGGTGTACTCAACATCTAGCCCAGCGACCCACTCATCATCTGAGTTTTCGAACATGCGTCTGAAGCGAGAAAGGCATCCTTTCACCATCGCAGAAGAACGGGTGTAGATGACGTCGAACTCATCGCTGGTGATGGTTCTAACCTTGTACTCATCGCCGATCGTGGAGATTTGGGACGCCATGGATTTGGGAGGAGGGTTAGGATTAGTGGAACTGCCGTAATGTGAATGGACATGATGACTAGGAGCGAACCGCCATAGTATTGAAGGACGTGCGGGGACGAGTAGGAGCGAACTGCCAGCGTGCGAATGGTAGGGTAGTGTCTTTCCATTCTCCCATGATACGGGCTTCCGAGAGCCCTTTGATCTGATATCGAACGGTTGCATGGCGTGATTCTTGACCTATGGGTGAATATCCTATCCTCGAGGGTTATTCTGCAAATTTTCAACAACTTAGCATGCGACCGTTTGATCTCAGATCCAAGGGCTGCCAGCAGCCCGTATCATGGTCGCGCCTACCACGACCGTCGCGTCGCTCGCGCGGTCGCGCCTTGGAGATTTAATACGGTGCGTTAGGCTATCTGATGTTGGCATGTCATACATAGTCATCACTTAGTCACTCATACTACAACAAGGTTGGCTATAAGTGTATTTTTTTACTCCTCTCTATCTCTTTCTTCGTAATGGAGGTGGTCAGGAATCGGGAGACTCACGCCGGTCGTAGCGCCGCAGTTAAAATGATAATGGCAAGTCAAATCACGGGGACCCACCTGTCCAGCAGTAACTCGCTGTCAATTCACACAGCCCTACGTTTGCAGCAGCCTACTCCCTCGTCTTCTCGCGTCTCTGTCGAACCGACTAGGCGGAACTGCCCCGCCGCCTACCGCGCAGAAAAAGCCCCGCCCTCGACTTTTAAATAGTATACAGTATACTAATTTTGTATCCATGGATTGCGCCCGCGCCATGGAGCAAAGCGTCTAGAAAACGGCGGTACACATGTACGGAGTATACAGCACGCTTGTCGCGTTCGCATCGCACCCCAGACGGTCGGTCGGTCTGGCATGCTACTCTCCGAATGGAACGCGCGTCATATTGCGTTTGCACACACATGTGGGATGGCAATTGAGAACCGACCATAGGCACACTCCCCGGCCCCACAAGCCGGGTGACTTAATAGAAGAGGGAGACGAGCGATAGTACTAGAGAAGTGTTGTACTACGTTGGTGCCTGGACGATCCCTGCAAGACACGGAAGATCAGTTCGTCCATGCATGTGACCAGACTCTAGCAGACACGCCTGGATTGGCTATCGTCTACATATCGTGCAGGCTGTGGTGTACATGGCTGTAGTTGTGGTGAGAAATCTAAAAAAAGGTTTCTTGTCATCTCGCAAAATTAGGTGTCATGTGCTTCGGATCACTGCGAGGGTTAAACAGCGACACATGAGTTGGGCTAGTCATTGGGGGCACATGCACGAACAGTGACTACTCGGCTGCCATCTAGGTCAAGCCGGCTATGTTAATTAGGACATCTATCGACGGACCCCTTTTCTACGAGTTTATCTTTAATTTGAGCTTTGTTTCTCGTCTAGTTTGTCCGTCGGGATTCATATTGGTGAGGTTATGATTTCTTGTCATGTGGCATTTTTTCGTGTTATATGTTATAATCCGGCGCTTCAGATCAAAATGACGACAACTGCATCTTCGGGCCACGTGCATGAGGATGTGGTTTTGCAATGGAGAACATCAGAAGAGGGAGAGGCGAGACGGTGGTTTTGTAATGGAGATGATGGAGAGCAGAGGAGGTGGTTTTGCAATGGAGAAGATCAGAAGAGGGAGAGGCAAGACGGTGGTTTTGGAATGGAGATGATGGAGAGGAGAGGAGGTGGTTTTGCAATGGAGAAGAGGGAGAGGAGCATGCAGTAGCGATTTAGGATTGGACGAGAGGGCCGGCGCGCTGTGACTGGGTCAAAATCAAAATCAATTTACCCTTCAATTAAGAAAGCGAACCCACATTAACTAGTCTCCCTTTTATTCTGGGTCATAATTAACCATGATTTTCGCACATAAAATATATGTTATACGTTGCAAAAATAATATAATTTGAAAGTACATTCGGATACGAACCAAACAATACAATTTTTCGTGACATGCATTCACATTTTGCTTGTCAAATACAGTACGTGGTCAAACTTTGACCCAAATACGCAAAACAACAAAAAAATACTTCCAAGATCAGCGCCGCTCTTCTGCTCTTCTCCTCTTAAACCACTGCCGCTCCTCTCATGTTCCAATCTAAATAAAGTGCCGCTCCTCTCCTCTTCCATTTCAAAACCACCGCCCCTCCTCTCCTGTTCCAGTCCAAAACCAGCGTTGCTCCTCTCCCGTTCTAATCCAAAACCAGCGCTGCTCCTCTCCTCTTCCATTCAAAAACCATCGCCGGCGAGTGAAGGTATTGTGGAGAAGTAATCCATGGAGGAGTACAACCGATACGTGAGGATCACAGACGGCGACCCTATGAAGCTAGCTAGGATGTTGGAGATACAGTCTTGGTTTGACAACAAGGACCAACTAGCGGCAACGGCGACATCCATGGCCAAATATCTGCAACAGAGCGAAAAGGCGACGATACTCCCGAAGGGAGTCGTGCCGGAGTACATAGAGCTGCTCCTCTGGGCCATGGAGCAAACAGATTCACCGAGTCCGATCGTGAGGGAGCGGTGGTGGGAGTATCGATCCCATATGGAGCATCCACCAGAGATTGAAGGATCGAGCATCTACAGGGTGCCGTTTGTGAGGGTGTCCTGCCAGAGCGAGCCGGTGGAGTCTTCGTCGACCGAACCCAACTGCAAGAGGAGAAAATTAGTTGGCTCGACGACGCTTCCCCGCCATCGTCTCCCTCGCCGTTCCCGGAACTACCAGCCAGTTAACATCATGCTGATCAACATTCATGCATAGCACATCTTCATATGATGCACAGTCAAAATGCCCACACAATGTCGAGTGTGCGAAACACAGAGAAAACGAGGGACAAAGTTTTGGCAAGTGTTGGACGTGGTTTTGGGCTGCCCCGTCTAGGCTTTCATTTTTAACATGCGCAGCCCACGACCTCAGATGGGAGGTCCATAGGCCTCTTTGTATTTTCTTAGGGCCGTCATGTATCGACCGGCCTATGGACCTCCCATCCGAGGTTTTATTTTTGGCAGCCCAATTTATATATTTTTGAAGAAAACGTAGAGGTCTGTTCTATCTTTCTATATAAGAATAGGAACACCATGTCCAACTTATGTTTCCCTTCTAACTATATTATATATATTTAAATTATTTTATATGTTATTATATATTATTTTTATTGTCATCATATATTTAACACATACTTACATATGTAAGAAAACAATATCCCACATCTTATTAACTTATAAAAATAATTTCTTAACAAATAAAATCCTGGATTGTTTTGGCACGAAAATCCTAGTGATTGTGTACAAAAGCTTGGTATGATTTAAGGACGAATGTAATAATATCACTTATTATTTAAATATATTTATAACAAAATGCTCAGCCCCTTTTTATTTTTTGATAACATTGCTGGCCCAAGCCAACATTATAATTAGAATCAGCCCAGCAAAATCGTGTATTTCGAGAAAGTGCAAATGGCCAATAATTTTTTTGGAAATAAAATAAATGGGCTGCATGGACGCTACATTATTTGTTCACCCAGCCCAGCTAATGGCTGTAATTCAAAAAAAAGATCAAATTGACTGTAAATTCTACCGCGCAAAAAAAGACAGTAAATTCTGAAAAAATGGGTTGAATATGTGCCACATTTTCGGAGGCTGAAATGTGGGCCAATAGGTCGAAGCCAACGCAAGTCGTTGTCAATTTAGTCAACAAATGATTCTGACATGTTAGCCGTTGGATTTGCATCCAACGACCGGCATCCATCTTCAATCTCTCGTCTTCTTCCTCTAGCGCCGCCGGGACCACCTCCCGCCTCCTGCTACTAGCAGCTCTGCTTAGCACGCTTCGCTATGAAGCGCTACTCCACCGTTGGCCAGGCCATCCCTCCATCCCTCCACACCTCATGTTCTTCTCCACCGACTGCTGAACCACACCGCACTAGAACCAGTTAACCCTCGTACACTTCTCCGTCTGTGACTCTACTCCCGCGTCTTCCCATCTCCGGCTTGTTGTTGTCCGGGGCCTCGCTGTCCTCCACCACTTTGGATGCGCTCGGCGCGGCATGGTCAACGTGGTCAACGAACAACACCATCGGAAGTAGACTTTGCGTGGAGAGGCTGACAGCTGGGTCCACGGCCGCACACAAGGAAATGCCTCCTTATTACGCGCAAAGTAACGATTCCTCCACCTGACATCTGGGACCCACCGGAAGGGCCTCTATATTTTGCGAAAATAACGTGCCCCCCGCTGACATGTCGGACCCACAAGCTATCTTCGCACGCAAGGAAGTGCCTCCTTATTATGCACAAAAAATGAATATTCCCCCTACCAGCTGGAACCCAGCATAGTGGGAGGCTGACTTGTGGGCCTACCAAGTTGACGGGGATGGAGGGCTTTGTCAACTTAGTCAATATGAATGATTCTAGCTCCTGTTACCGTACGATGTTCATCCAATGGCCGTAGTGCTTCTTCAACCTCTGGTCTTCTTGCTCCAGCCACCCAAACCAGCGTCGGTCGTGCCGCGTGCTCCTGCCTCCCGTGGCCGGCTGTGATGCCGTGGAGGCCTCACCGCCCCCTACTACTCCCACCGCTGGCCATGCCATCCCTCTACTCACCCACACCCCCTGTTATTCTGCGGCGACAGCAGCCTCACACCGCAGCCGAACCAGTGAACCCTCGTACTCCTCTTCATGTGGGCATCCACTGCTGCGTCTTCCCCGACTCCGAGTCGTCCCCTTCCTAGTCCTCGCTGTCATCCACTGTCGTGGTGCTCTCGGCGCGGCATGGTCAATGTGGTCAAGGAACGACTTCCATCGGACATGGACTGTACGTGGAGAGGCTGACAGCTGGGTCCACGGCCACAGCAAGGAAGTGCCTCCTTATTACGCGGAAAATAATGATTCCTCCACCTGAAAGCGGGGACCCACCGGATGGGCAACCGTATTTCACGAAAAAAACGTTTCCCCCTGACTGCTGGGACCCACCAGCTACATCTTCGCACACAAGGAAGTGCGTCCGGGCAAAAAAACGATTTGCCCCCCTGACTACTGGGACCCACCAGCTACATCTTCGCACGCAAGGAAGTGCGTCCGAGCAAAAAAACAATTCGCTCCCTGACTGCTGGGACCCACCAGCTACATCTTCGTACGAAAGGAAGTGCCTGACAGTCAGGACCCACCTGGTCGAAGCGTACGCAGCGTTGTCATTCTGGTCGCGAACGTGTACGTACATATATACTGGTGGGTGTAGAGGCGCGCACATGTCGTAGTAGAGGCACGTACGTGTCGTAGTAGAGGCGCGCACATAGCATGTACATGTACGTACAACGGCCAGCGTGCAAGAAAGAAAATACGGCCACGTATGTGTACATACGGGCGGGGTCTCGAACGCCTACTTGCGCATACGTACATCTAGGGCTCGTGTAGATGGCTGGGTCGGAACGGAGAAACAACATCGTCGTCGTGTTCATGGGGAGGCAACGGAATGCGTCGTGTTCATGGGGAGGCAACGGAATGCGTCGTGTTCATCGGGAGGCAACGGAACGCATGGGAGCCAACCGGCTGGGTCGGAACGGAATGCGTGGTCGTGTTCGTCGGGAGGGCATGGATGGAACAGGCGATGGAAACGAGGCCTGGTGTACCGCACAATAGAGGAAACGGACCTCCTACATTCGGAACGGGGTCCTGTTGATTGGGATGGGTCTGGCGTACCGCAAAATGGAGGAAACGGACCTCCTACGGTCGAAACGAGGGTCCTGTTCATCAGGAGGGGTGTGGCGTACCGCAAAACGGACGAAATGGACCTCCTACGGTCGAAACGGGGGTCCTGTTGATCGGGAGGGGTGTGGCGTACCGCAAAATGGAGGAAACAGACTTGTGTTGTAGTGCTACGGTCGAAACGGGGGTCATGTTCATCGGGAGGGGTGTGGCGTACCGCAAAACGGGACTCCACGGGATACTGTTCATCTCCACCGTCGACCTCCACGGGCTACCGTCGACCTCCTCCAGCCTCCATGGGCTCCTGTTCATCCAGCCTCCACCGCGCGGTACTCCACCGACTACTGTTCAACCACCCCTCCACGGGCACCCCTCCACCGTCTACTATTCATCCAGCCCTCCACACCACGGGGTCCTGTTCAACCACCCCTCCACGGGCAACCCTCCACCATCTACTGTTCATCCAGCCCTCCACCACACCACGGGGTCCTGTTCATCCAGAGGCAACGCC
>NC_041386.1:241413296-241422092 GCF_002162155.2 Triticum dicoccoides | reverse complement strand
CTCACTGTTCATCCCAGAGGCAGCATCGATCAGCTTCAGTTAGCAGCAGTAGCGAAGGAATCGCTCGGTCGGGTTCAGTTAACAGCCATTGATCGATCGCTCGTGTTTAGTAACGCGTAGCCTGCAGTCAATCACTCAGGTTCAGTTAGAGCCAACGCCTCGCACACACGCGCGTACGTGTACGAGAGAAACGCGCATCGCTCGGCACCCGACCTCCCACCATAACCGGGAACTCCCCGAAATTTTCCTCCCCCTCGCTTCTACCACGGGTTTTCCGTCATGGACGGCCCAAAGAATGTCATGCAACTGCGTCTCCGGCCCTCCCAGGACGAAAAGCCCAATTTCTGTCATGATTTTTTGTCATAGAAGTAGGAGCCCAACACATCTATGATGATACCGGGTTTTGTCACAATTATCATCATAGAAGTGTCATATGTACGACAGAAAAAAAATTCGTTCGGCCAAAAATGTCACGGATGTGTCTTTTTTTTGTAGTGTATGATTTGCAACGACGTCCCCGTTGAAATCGAAGGACTGGAATTCCTTGTATCTCCCATCATACTGAAGTCCTGTAGCATCGACCTCATTTTGTCACCCTTTTGATGAAATAATTGCTTACCAAGCTCTTCTAGTTCAGAACGCCGAGGCACGGCTTTATGCCTTAAATGCATTGAATGCTGCACCACTCGAGGGCATTGAAAACATTCCCATCATTCGTGAATTCCAAGATGTCTTTCCGGAAGAACTTCCAGGGATTCCCCCTGCTAGAGTTGTTGAATTCATCATCGACTCGAAACCAGGCACCACTCCTATAGCCAAATGACCCTACAAGATGCCGCCACATGAACTCATTGAGCTTAAGGAGGAAATCTACAAATCTCTTATCAAAGGTTCCATTCGCCCTAGTTGCTCTCCTTGGGGAGCACCTTCTCTCTTTGTTAAGAAGAAGGATGGGACGAACCGATTAGTCCAAGACTACCGTCCTATAAACCAAGCTACCATTCAGAATAAATACCCTCTTCCTCGGATCAATGATCTTTATGATCAACTGGCTGGATCATCAGTGTTCTCCAAACTCGACTTGAGGTTGGGTTACCACCAGATCCATGTTCGTGAAGAGGATATCCCAAAGACCGCCTTCGTGACTCGTTATGGATCATACGAGTACACCGTCATGTCATTCGGCTTAACGAATGCTCCAGCCACTTTCTCTCGCCTGATGAACTACATATTCATGGATTACCTCGACAAGTTCGTCATGGTTTATCTGGATGATATCCTGGTATTTTCCAAGAACAAAGAAGAACATGCTGAACATCTTCGCCTTGTACTGGAAAAGCTTCGGGAGCATCATCTGTTTGCTAAGTATTCCAAGCGTGAATTTTGGCTCCCTGAAGTAACCTATCTTGGGCACGTCATCTCCAAGGATGGTATTGTCACTACTAGGAAAAGGCATGCTAGTGGCGCACCGAATTTGCCTTCTAATGGCGCACTACCGGTGCGCCACTGGCATCACGCCATTAGAATTAAATTCTAATGGCGCAGCACCGGTGCGCCATTAGTATCTGGTGTTCTAATGGCGCACCACGTAGTGCGCCATTAGTATAGCCTGCAGTGCACCATTAGAATGCCTCCCAGGGGGCCATATGTACCCATGTGCTTTGGCATTCTAATGGCGCACCAACAGTTAATGCGCCATTAGTGTGATGATCACAGTGCACCATTAGTGTCTTGTGTGGTGCGCCATTAGTATGAATATTAGGTTTTATTTTTTTCTTTTCTGATTTTTGCACAGGTTACAAATTATATTATTGGACAGAATATAGATAGCAGCACAGGGCAACATCAGATTCATCGAATACAATAGAAGATTAGTCTCTGAATACAATTCATCATATTAGTCTCCGAATTCAAAAGACCGAACAAAGATAAAACATTACAAGTCTCGAGACCGCGAGTATCGAGTTTGTCGGAAGTAATACTAATCCTAACAAGTCCTACTAATCATCATCATACAACTTCTACTTGTTATTCATAACAAGTCATACGATCATCAACTTGATAGTCTTCGAACCAACCCTACTTAATTGTTCTTAGCACATGATCATCAGTATTAGGCAGGACCTAAATACCCTATTTAAGCTAAAATAGCATAAAACAATATAGACCCTGACTCTCCATTATGGAGAATGGAGAACATCCTGTCTCCAATTCTTGTGCTTCGCTTCCTTTTGCTTCCAAGAAGCTCCTTACGACTATCCATACATTTTTCCATCCTTTGATTTTCATGTCTCCACTTCTTTTAGAAATCTCGTATGGACAGTTGAGATTCGTAGGACGACCTGGCTGTATGTTCAAAACATTAACACTACCTTTCAGATACATCATATGAGGCACACAATTCTCTGGGATTATCTGTTGAAAAACATAGTAATAACTTCATAGTTAGCAATGATGTACTAGTTTTAGAAGTATGCAAAAGATGCACGGATGTCGTAATAGTAAAAATCTTACCAGGGTATCTCCATGGTAGTTATCGTAGTTGAACACATGCACTAGTGGCACGTATTTACCATAATTTTGAGGAGTTTGATTGTAGATATTGTAATTCTCAATGTCAGTACAAAATCCGACCAAATGATTTTTCTCCTTGTAAGTTGTTAATTCGGAGCCATCGGTGTAGTGGGTTTTGTCCACCATCTCCCGCACATTCTTTGAATAATAAAAATAAGCTGTCAATGGAAATAAGCTATCAACTATTTTGAAATAAACAATATAAATTAGCTAATAACTATGTTTGAGAAACTCACATAGCGGTAGAACTGGAGGCGTATCAACAAGGACCCAAATGTCCATATTGTCTTGGTTGATGTCAGGATTACCAAGATCCATGGTGATAAGCATACCCTCATCAAAACCATACATCTTGCAAAATGCTTCCCAATTTTTGCAACCAAAATGGGTTACACTCTCAGAATTATATAGATTTACTTCAAAGTCCACATCGTGATGAGTCCTTAGGTGAATTTTCTTTGTTTCAGAAATTTCATGGTCTTCAAAATCCATCCTCTCCAAGACATAGCGTCTTGGATGGCATGGGATAAGCTATACTCGAATTGTAAAAGATGAAAATTACACATTGAAATAGTTGAAGTCATGCTTAATTATGAAAATAACACTTGTGGTCGTTGTGTACCGTTTCAACTTCGAAGGTCTCCTCGAGCTTAATGTTGAAGCACCGATCATCGTCCAGGTGTGGCATGTCGCACAGACCTCGATCGTCGTGGCACCAGTCGCACTCCGCCAGGAGACTTTCGTCGTGCGATGATGACGACGACATATCCTACGTTCATAATTCAAAACTACATCATTTAGGGTTTGTCGACACCGAGGCACCCTAAAAGCCTAAGCTTTCATCATTTAGGTTTTGTCGACGCCGAGGCACCCTAAAAGCCTAAGCGTACATCATTTAGGTTCTCATCGACACCAAGGCACCCTAGGTTGGGCCTAATCACTTGGCACTAATCACTTGGCTCTATTGCCACCTATGTTGGGTTTATCATCTAGGGTTTATCGATGCTAAGGAGAATTCTAAGTTGGGCCTAATAACTTGGCTCTATTGCCACCTATGGTTTAATGCAGCAAGAATGGCAGGGCAGTTGATCCTACTTAACTAAGTACTAAGATACCTCGGCCCATGCATTATTCGCAAGTACCCCATATGTCCTATTTTTAGCAAAGTCATCGTAAAATTCATGGAAAATTTTAGCATGACCTTTGCTGAAAATAGGACATATGGAGTACCCGAATTTGCCAGAACGGAAGTTAATCGACATTCCAGCAAACTCAAGGGCAACTCGGGGTACCTGCAAATTCATCACGACACAATGGTCGGAGACAAAACCCAGCAAACTAGCAAGATGATCATCATCTTTGCAAGACAGTAGCTCAAGTTTTTGATAGTAGCCTCTGAAGAAAACAGCATTGCAACATTCAAGTTCACAGGATAAAAAAATCATCCAAATACAATGAGATCAGCAAAGGACAGTAAGATATATACTGAAATTATCATAATAAAATGCCAGCTACTGCCATGGTCAAATAATAGATTATGATAGCTGGACAAATAAGTTATGATAGATTGTGATAGCTTGGGGAATAGATTATGATAGATTGTGATGCATGGACTTGTTCTACTCCAGGTTTTCAATTTACAAACACATACAAGCACAAGCAGTGCCAGAGATGATATTTGCTAGATATAATTTCGGCAATGAGATTTAAATAGAGCTGTGGTGATGTAACCTAGGTGAATATACACGAAATAAGGTTTACTGGTGCTACCCAATGCTAGTAATCAAGCAGTAACATAAAATGCTAGTAAGTTCACTGGGAGAACTGTGAAAAAAACAAGCAGCAGTAGCAGAATATGTTTGGAGTAGCATCAACAGTTTTACAAATCAAATAGGCCACACAAAGGGCTGGTCTAGGAACCTTGACAGGGATAACCAGAACAGGAGACTCAGTCATGTGCATCTTACAGCCTAGTAGCCTACAGGCATGGAATTGCAGAGTACAAGCACTGTTGGAGACCACAAGGTTGGGTATGTTTCCCTGGAGGTGCTCACGCATGGGTCCATCCGATATATGCAATGGTTGTCGGCAGCCTAGTAGTGGAAAATTTTCTGGATTCTGGAGCGTTGGCTAGCAAGCTCCAGCCAAAGTGTGTATGCGTTAAGTCTATGAGGTCAGGGGCATTCTTCCGTTATAACTATGGAAACAGAACCGCGCCAAGGCTGACACATCTCTGCACCATGGAGTGTTCCTTTTTCTCAATTCCCCAAGCAGCCTAGCACTGCTCCATGACCTGGCCTTTTATACTATGATGAACAAAAGCATCTACCTCAGAAATCTCCAATACATAGACCACGGGTAGAACAAGTCCATGCATCACAAAGTCACACCAATCAGAGTGACAACACCAACAATTTCGAGTTCCCTGTGGTACAGAGCAGCCCCGGAATTGCTCAGACGGGCAGTCCGACTGGTGACAGGGTCCAAACCGAAAGCTATATGCTACCACAATCTATCATGAACACGGCCCAAACGAAGTCAATTTTACACTACATCTGACGGACTACTTCGTGTTCTCTCAGATTTCCTCCACTCGCCGAGATGGGTTCCCACCCAGCCCAGCCATCCCCGCCTCTCCTCTCTCGCGCGCACGCAGCAACCCAGAAAGACACAAGACAAGCAGTAGAATCTCTGCTCTACCGGGAGGCAACGAAGTGGCCAAGGTCACAGGGGGCGATACCTAAGCGGAAGCCCTAGGCTAGCGCGAGGGGGCAGAGCGCTACTGCTGCTGTTGTTGCTCGGGGACGGCGAGGTCGGAGTGGGCGGCGCGGGAAGGCGGCGGGAGGCGGGGGAGGGGGTTCCGTCGTTCCGGCCGGAGGGGCGAGAGGTGGGAGGAGACGAGGCGGCGGCACGGTCGGGTGGGTGCGTGGGGCACTCCTCCCTGGTCCGGACTAGTCACGCTGCTCGGGGACGGCGAAGGAGGTGAGGGGGCGGCGAGGGGGACGGTGAACACGGGGGGGCAGCGGGTGAGATCGATGAGGCAGGGGAAAGATTAGAGAGATTGGGGATTTAGTGTGGGGGAAGCTTTCTAATGGCGCACCACCCCCTCGTGCGCCATAAGTACGACTATTCTAATGGCGCACCACCCCTTGGTGCGCCATTAGAATTTAGTGTGGGGGGGAGCTTTCTAATGGCGCACCACCCCCTCGTGCGCCATAAGTAGTTTTGCAAAAAAAAGAATAATTTTTTTACAGTAATGGCGCACTGTCTGCTTGGTGCGCCATTACTACTTAGAACTAGTAATGGCGCACTTCGACCTGATGCGCCATTAGTATGTATGGAAAAATGGAAAAAATAATAATTTAATACTAGTGGCGCACCTTGTTTCTGGTGCGCCATTAGTGTCTTCCACACTAATGGCGCATCACCAACCGGTGCGCCATTAGTATATAGTAGTGGCGCACTGCTTCCATGGTGCGCCATTAGTATCAATCCTATCTATAGCCCTTTTCCTAGTAGTGTGTCGTCAACCCTGAACGAGTTCAGGCTATTCTCGATTGGACTCCTCCGAAGAATGTCAAGCAAGTCCAAAGTTTTCTCGGTCTCGCCAACTATTGTCGTCGATTCATCGAGAACTTCTCCAAGATTGCTAGGCCTCTGACTAATCTGTTGCATCAGGGCGTCAAGTTCCAATGGACAGACAAGTGTCAGGAAAGCTTCCAGGCGCTCAAGGACAAGTTGACTTCTGCCCCAGTGCTTGCTCCACCTGATACTAAGAAGGACTTCGTCATTTACTGCGACGCTTCCCGTCAAGGATTAGGCTGTGTCCTAATGCAAGAGTGCAGAGTGATTGCTTATGCCTCTCATCAACTGCGCCCTCATGAAGAAAACTACCCAGTTCACGACCTCGAGCTTGCTGTTGTCATTCATGCACTGAAGCAGTGGCGACATTACCTTCTCGGTAATCATTGTGAGATCTTCACCGACCACCAAAGTCTGAAGTATCTGTTTACTCAGCCAAATCTGCACCTCCGTTAGCAGAGATAGATGGAGAATGTTGTAGACTTTGATATGGGTATATCCTATACCCCAGGCAAGGCTAATTTAATGGCTGATGCCTTGAGCCCCAAGTCCTACTGCAACCACCTCTAGGTTCACAAAGTTCAGCCCTCGCTTGTTGAAGAATTCAAAAGGCTGAACCTTCATATTGTTCCCCCTGGTGCACTCGCTCCCCCTCCCCCAGAGTTTCAGAAGATGAATCTTCATGTTGTTACTAAGGGTTCTCTAAATACCATGGCTGTCGTACCAGATCTCGTAGGTGGTATAAAGACGATACAAGGTTATGACTCTGAAGTCCATAAGATTAAACGCCATCTAGCAGAAGGAAAGCCCTCATTCTTCACTATCACCGATGATGGCACCTTGTACTTCAAAGGCCGCCTAGTGGTAACACGTTCGAGGAAAAACCTGGATCAGACTAAAAAGGTTATGAAAGAAGCTCATGATACGCCTTTGTCTATTCATCCTGGTAGTACAAAGATGTATTAGGATATTCGTCAGAGATTCTAGTGGTCTAATATGAAGCAGGACATTGCTTGTTATGTTGCTGAGTGTGACGTTTGTCGTCGTCTCAAAGCTGAACATCAAAGGCCTGCTGGAACTCTGCAACCTATCTCTATTCCTGAATGGAAATGGGACCATGTTGAAATGGACTTCGTCACTGGATTTCCCAAATCGCAGAAAGGTAGTGATGCTATTCTTGTCGTCATTGACCGGCTTTCTAAAGTTGCACATTTTCTGGCGGTCAAAGAAACAATCACTGCTAGTCAGCTTGCAACTCTCTACATGTCCAGAATTGTTTCACTTCACGGTATTCCACTGGTTATCAGTTCATACCGTGGCAGCTTATTCACTTCAAGATTCTGGGCAAGTTTCCAAGAAGCTACGGGAACTCATCTGTCGTTCAGTACTGCGTTTCATCCTCAGTCGCAAGGTCAATTTGAACGTGTCAACCAAGTTCTCGAAGACATGCTTCGAGCTTGTGTAATTTCCTTCGGCAAGAAATGGGAGGAATATCTTCCGTATGCCGAGTTCTATTATAATAATAACTATCAAGCTAGTCTGAAGATGTCCCCCTTCGAAGTGTTATATGGCCGAAACTGTCGGACCCCTCTGAACTGGTCAGAAATTGGGGAACGTCCACTCTTCGGTCCGGATATTATCCAACAGGCCGAAGATCAAGTTCGCATTATTCGCGAGAATCTCAAGACTGCACAGTCACGTCAGAAAAGTCAGTATGACCGTCATCACAAGGACATGGTCTATCAACCTGGCGAAAAGGCTTATCTTCGAGTTACACCAATGAAGGGTGCTCACCGCTTCGGGATCAAGCGCAAGCTAGCTCCTCGCTATATCGGTCCCTTCACTATTCTTGAAAGGCATGGAAAAGTGGCATATCAACTGGAGCTTCCGTCCAACTTTTCTCAGGTTCACGATGTGTTCCACGTGTCACAGCTCCGCCGTTGCTTCAAGGACCCAATCCGAGCAGTGGATCATGAAGTGCTCGAATTGCAATAGGACCTCTCCTCAAGGAGCATCCAGTCCGCATTCTTGACCAAGCTGAACGCCGCACACGTCAGAAAGCGATCAAGTTCCTCAAGGTCCAATGGTCGCATCACTCTGAAGATGAAGCCACTTGGGAACGCGAGGACCGCCTACGTGATGAATACCCCGCACTGTTTCCTTCTACCTCCTAAATCTCGGGACGAGATTTCTTGTAGTGGAGGAGTTTTGTAACGCCCGGATAATCATGCTACAGTAATCCCACGTTAACGATACCACGTCACCTCTGTCACTGTAGATAATCTCGGGTTAGTTCAAAACCGATTCAAATTCAAATTTAAAATAGTTAAATAATAAAAGTTTTCAAAAATTAAAACAAAAATGTTCGGGAGGTGTCCTATTTTTCATATGTAATTATCTGGTATTAAACACATTTTTATAAAATGCCTAAGTATTCTAAAATGAACTAAAACAGGAAATAAACAAAATAAAAAGAAAAACTAACACTAAAACTAAAAAAAGGAGAACAGAAAACCCCCCTGGGCCAAGTGGCCCAACTAGCAGGCCGGCCCAACTGGGCCACAACCAACCAGCCGGCCCAACCGGCCAAGCCCACCACCACTCCCTTATCCCCTCTTCCCCCCGTAACCCTAACCACCG
>NC_041386.1:241344384-241413109 GCF_002162155.2 Triticum dicoccoides | reverse complement strand
CTGGATCGGACGCGCCGCCGCCTGAGGACCTCGCCGGACCTCCCCGCCGGCCTACCTCCCCCGCATCGCGTCGTCACCGTCGCCCCCCTCGACAACCACTACCCCGCACCCTAACCCGTCGTGAGCCTCGCTCCCTCCCCTCTCCCTCGCGCGGCACCGCCTGCCAGCGCTACGCGCGCGCCTCGCGCTCGTCTCCACGGTCACCCACGCGCGCACCCGTGCGTCGCCCGTGTCCTGGATCTCCCTGCCTCCTCGCTCGCACGCCTCCGCGCTCACTGCGGCCGCGTCCACTCCGACGTGCTCGCCACCGCCCCGTGGGCGCCTGACAAGCACCGCACGCGCGCCGCTTGCCGTAGCCGCCGCCCCCGTTCATCTACGTGCCCCTGTCGCCCCGTGTTTTGGCCGCCGAGCCCGGAGCTCGGCTCTCGCGCGCACGCTCGCTGCTTCGTGCCTCGCCTTGGCCGTGCCCGGCGAAGCCCCGCGCGCGCCCTGTGTCTCGTGCGCGCCCGCCCTCCTTTGCCTGCTCGCCCCGCTCCCCGCTGCTGCTCCCGCCTTGCGGCGCCAGCGTCCGCCGTGCCTCGGCTTCGTTCCGGTGCGCACGGCGCGCCCGCAGCTGCAGCCAACCCCGCTCGCCGGTGCGCCCTGGCCCTGGCGGCATGCGCCCGTCGAGCCCAGTCGCAGCCGCCCACGCTCGCCGTCCCTCCCGGCCTCGTCGCGCCGCCCTGCTCCGGCAGCCACCGCGGTAGTCCCCTTCCCTGGTCGCCTCGGGTGTGCGGGCACCCCTTCGCCCGCACCGGACACCCGCTAACCGCTAGGCCTCTATTCCAATGACTGGTGGGCCTTGTCCAGAACGAAAATGAAAAAAAATAAAAAATAAAATAAAAATAATAATTAATTAATTAATGGTATAATGGTTTAATTAACTTTGATTAATTAAACTAATCAATTAACTAAACCAATTAAACTGTTAGTTAATTACTTAATTAGTCAATGACAGGTGGGGCCCACCCCTAATTAATCCTGACTAGGTTAATTAATGTGCATAATTAAAATGTGTCACTAACAGTGGGACACACTAGTCAGGTTGACCAATCAACCCCTGTTGACTGCTGACATCAGCATGACATCATGCTGATGTCATAAATCCAATTTCGAATTAAATTAAGTAATTAATTAAATTCCAGAAATTAATAAATTCTTTTAAAAACAATATAAAATAAACCGTAGCTCGGATGGAAAAACTTTGTACATGAAAGTTGCTCAGAATGACGAGACGAATCCCGATACGCAGCCTGTTCATCCGCCACGCATCCCTAGTATAGCGAACATGCAACTTTCCCCCTCCGGTTCGTCTTCCGGAAACGCAAAACACCGGGGATATTTTCCCGGATGTTTCCCCCCTTCACCGGTACCAACTCATACCGCGTTAGGGCACACCTAGCATCACACTTTGTCATGTCATGCATCATCATGCATCTGTTTGCTTAATATTTATTGTTTCTTCCCCCTCTTCTCTCGCTAGACACCGAGACCGACGCTGCTGCTACCTAGTACGACTACGGTGTTGACGACCCCTCTCTCTTGCCAGAGCAACCAGGCAAGCCCCCCCCCCCTTGATCACCAGATATCGCCTACTCTTCTCTATACTGCTTGCATTAGAGTAGTGTAGCATGTTACTACTTTCCATTAATCCTATTTTGATGCATAGTCTGTCATTGTTGCTACAGTTATTGATACCTTACCTGCAATCCTAAATGCTTAGTATAGGATGCTAGTTTACCATCAGTGGTCGTACATTCTTGTCCGTCTGCCATGCTATACTATCGGGCCGTGATCATTCGGGAGGTGATCATAGGTATATACTATATACTTTATACATGATACATGTGGTGACTATAGTCAGGTCAGCTCGTAGAGTACCCGCGAGCGATTCACGGATTGGGTCCGAAAGGATGTTTGTCTGGATGGCCCTCTCAGTGTATCTTTGTGGCGGAGCGACGGGGTAGGTTGAGACCACCTAGGAGAGAGGTGGGCCTGGCCCTGGTCGGCGTCCATGGTTATTTCAAAATAACATGCTTAACGAGATCTTGGTATTTGATCTGAGTCTGGCTACTGGCCTATACGCACTAACCAACTATGCGGGAACAGTTATGGGCACTCGACGTCGTGGTATCAGCCGAAGCCTTCGTGACATCAACGACTGAGCGGCGTGCGCCAGATTGGACCGTAAGCCCGCTCTTGTATTAAGGGGGCTAGGTCTGCTTCCGGCCGCCCTCGCAACGTGCATGTGTGCAATGGGCGATGGGCCCAGACCCCTGCGCCATAGGATTTAAACCGGCGTGCTGACCTCTCAGTTGTGCCTAGGTAGGGCTGCAACGTGTTGATCTTCTGAGGTCGGGCATGACCCAGGAAAGTGTGTCCGAACAAAGGGGATCGAGCGTGTTGGGAAATGTGGTGCACCCCTGCAGGGAAGTTAATCTATTCGAATAGTCCTTATCTTCGGTAACAGGACGACTTGGAGTTGTACCTTGACCTTATGACAACTAGAACCGGATACTTAATAAAACACATCCTTCCAAGTGCCAGATACAACCGGTGGTCGCTCTCTCACTTGGAGACGAGGGGAGGATCATCGGTTAGGTTTATGCTATGCGATGTTACTTGGTGAACTTACCATCTACTCTCTTCTTCTGCTACAAGATGGAGGTTACCAGAAGCGTAGTCTTCGAAAGGACTAGCTATCCCCCTCTTATTCCGGCATTCTGCAGTTTAGTCCACATATGATACCCCGTTTCCATTTGATACCAATGCATACATATGTAGCGTAGCTCCTTGCTTGCGAGTACTTTGGATGAGTACTCGCGGTTGCTTTGCTCCCTCTTTTCCCCTTTCTATACTCGATTGCTGCGACCAGACGATGGAGCCCAGGAGCCAGACGCCACCGTCGATGACGACTCCTACTACACTGGAGGTGCCTACTACTACGTGCAGCCCTCTAACGACGACCAGGAGTAGTTTAGGAGGATCCCAGGCAGGAGGCATGCGCCTCTTTCGATCTGTATCCCAGTTTGTGCTAGCCTTCTTAAGGCAAACTTGTTTATCCTATGTCTGTACTCAGATATTGTTGCTTCCGCTAACTCGTCTATGATCGAGCTCTTGTATTCGAGCCCTCGAGGCCCCTGGCTTGTAATATGATGCTTGTATGACTTATTTTATTTGTAGAGTTGTGTTGTGATATCTTCCCGTGAGTCCCTGACCTTGATCGTACACGTTTGCGTGTATGATTAGTGTATGGTCAAATCGGGGGCGTCACACTGAGGCTGCTAAGAGGGCTACTGATGAGGAGGAGAATGTAGCTGAGGACAGCTCTGCTAGATATGGACCTCCCTCCACTGAGCCCTCATGGGCGAAGAAGTTGAAGGCCAAGATGAAGGCCTTGTTCTGCATGCAGGCCAAGGGGCAGTACCAGACTCACGTTGCCTCCAAGGAGAGTCGCCGCCGAGACAAGAAGATCATGAGGGTTTTTGGAGAGAATGTTTCTGGCGGCTCCAAGGAGCACATCACTCCAGAGGCTGAATGGATGGCAAAACAAGGCTACAAGTGGACTGATTCAGAGGAGGGGCACATCCCCGCTACCGAGTCCAACGAAGAGCGTGCGAGCGACTACTCCGCTTGAGCCACCACTTGTGTTGTAGGTGTCCTCTCTACCTTTTTGGCGTCTCGATGCCAAAGGGGGAGAGAGTGTAGGGATTTGCCGTGTCGTGTCGTGTTTGCTTCTCTTGTGTTTGGTCTGTTGAACCTTGTTTGCTTTGGTTTGGTTTGAGTTTATTTGAGCTAGTGAGACTTATCTATCATATGGTGTAAGACATATGCACTCTATCTATCGCACCTACTTAGTTTATGCTCTTATACACTAGCTTTCTTAGTGTTAGCATTATTATTGCAAGATCTGCCATGTCTATAAAATATAGGGGGAGTGTTGATCAGTATGAGTGCCGTGTAGTCCAAAGCACTTATCTATATAGCACACATCTAGGGGGAGCCCGTCTATATTTTAGAGATGTATGGTTTTCTCATGCTCTTTACTTTCTCCCTTATGCAAATCCCGTATTGTCATCAATCCACCAAAAAGGGGGAGATTGTAAGGGCATATTTATCCCTACGGTGTTTTGGTGATTGATGACAATGCATTTGCGGACTAATCGTGTGCCTCAAGTATTTCAGGTATTTCATTACTAGGCACAAGACAGTTAGGAACCCCCTCGAAGATTATTGAAGATGGTGCTTTTTCTATGTTCCTTTTTCGGTGGATTTGAGTCGTAGGAAAGCCGTACTAATAAGAAGGGGTCCGCTTTGGAAAGGTTTGGGTGAAATCATCACGTACACGTTTACTCCTCTTAGCACCGCCTTTCCCTTAGCACTTTGGAGCATCCTTTGTTTCTTCGTGTTTGTGCAAAAAGAAGAATTCCTAATGTTGCTGTTCTGAGGCTTGCGGTAGTACTGCTCTTCGGAGCAGTAGTACCGCAGGCCTTTGCGGTAGTACCACTCCTTGGAGCCATAGTACCATGAGTCCTGGTCCAGCACAGCACCTTTAGCGGAAGTAGGGGCGGATGTAATTTTTCACATCCGCTCCCTGTGCGGTAGTACCGCTTGCCTTCAGCGGTAGTACCGTGTCGGATTTTTGCACTATTTGAAAATCAACAGAAGTTGCCAGGGACGTTTCTTTATTTGTCCACGGCCATCCCAGGCTGGTCCAACCCTGCCTTGTGGTAGTACCGCAAGGGGGTGCGGTAGTACCGCGCGAGCGGCAGTACCGCTCCAGCTTCGTTGCTACAGGCTGGGCTAGCTCCTGTCGTGGCCACGGTAGTACCGTGAGCCCTTGCAGTAGTACCGCTTGGCTGGCGCGGTAGTACCGCATGTCGCGGGCTAGTTAAGTGGATAACGGTTGTATTTGTCTCTCCACTATATAAGGGGTATCTTCTTCTCCGAGTTGACTACCTATTCCAACCCTAAGCTCCATTGTTGCTCCAAGCTCCATTTTTGCCCGATCTCTCTCCCTAGCCAATCAAACTTGTTGATTTTCTAGGGATTGGTTGAGAATGCCCCGGTCTACACTTCCACCAAGAGAAATTTGATTTCCCCCACTAATCCCTTGCGGATCTTGTTACTCTTGGGTGTTTGAGCACCCTAGACGGTTGAGGTCACCACGGAGCCATAGTCCATTGTGGTGAAGCTTCGTGGTGTCGTTGGGATTCTCCAATTAAGTTGTGGAGATTGCCCCAACCTTGTTTGTAAAGGTTCGGTCGCCGCCTCCAAGGGCACCAATAGTGGAATCACCGCATCTCGCATTGTGTGAGGGTGTGAGGAGAATACGGTGGCCCTAGTGGCTTCTTGGGGAGCACTGTGCCTCCACACCGCTCCAACGGAGACGTACTTCCCCTCAAAAGGAAGGAATTTCGGTAACACATCCTCGTCTTCACTGGCTCCACTCTTGGTTATCTCGTGCCTTTACTTGTGCAAGCTTATTTGTGTTATATCCCTTGCTTGCTTGTGTGCTTGTTGTTGTTGCATCATATAGGTTGCTCACCTAGTTGCATATCTAGACAACCTACTTTGATGCAAACTTTAAATTGGTAAAGAAAAGCTAAAAATTGTTAATTGCCTATTCACCCCCCCCTCTAGTCAACTATATTGATCCTTTCAGTCGGTGATAAGCCGCAGCAGAGGCGCGAGCTCCTACGCCCGCTCCCGTGTCGGCACGTTGGGGGAGTTCAATGTTCTATGAGGCCGGCGGAGGCGCCACGCCGCCACGTCATACGCGCGGGCGTCCTCAATGGTGGTGTTGAAATTGCCGAGGCCGAGGCGCATCTCGCGGAACCGGATCTCGGCGGAGAAGCCGCCGGGGGGGCGCGCGTGGACGCCGCGGTATCCTGAAGTTTCCCGGTGACGCGGCGGCATGGTGGCGCGGCGGCGGCAAGGTGGGAAAGAGCGGTGAGATAGCGGTGGCGAGGCGCAGAGTGGGGAGAGAGCGGTGGCGAGGCACAGAGCGGGGAGAGAGCGGTGGCAAGGCACATAGCGGTGGGAGGGCGTTGGATTTTATAAAGCGCGTCAGATGCCATGCGCCAAAATTAGAGCGTGCCCAGCCGCTTTTCCCCCGCGCGCGCGATCCTTTCCCGACGTCCCTGCTATCTCTACTCTCTTCTCTACTATTATATTTATTTAATATTTAATATTTATCTCTACTTCTCTACTTTTTTCTTTAAAAACAATGTTGGTGATGATGGTGTGCCTGCCATCCTGCAATATAGGCCGTCCGATTTATATCCGACGGATAGGAAGGAAACTATGGCAATTTTGCAGAAAGATACCCAGACCCCTCTCCAGATTTGCAAATAAGGCCTTCCCTCATTCTTCATTTTCTCCCACAAGATAAAATACTCATACAAATGCATCTTGATGTTCCATGCAACGCATGGGCATCTTGCTAATTCTAAAAAACTTTCCATCATTTGCCACACTACTGGTTGCAGATGACGAACCTACCCAAGCACAGCGCGATACAGGAGCAACACAAAATTACAAGCTGATATTCAGTTGGACAATGGAGGCTATAACCAATTAATTTTATGGGAACAATAGCAACTAGGAAATTTGAAGGGTAGGTATGAACAAAATTGGAACTGCACATGTATTGCTAAGTGATTCAGTACACAGATTACCAATCAAGGAGGAGAACGATGGTTGCGGCGGCCTCTATGCATCATGGTCGAGAACGGGAGTCAGTTCATTGTCCATGATGGTGGTGCTTTTGCGCTTGGCGTCGGCTTCTGGGAAGCAGATCCGAGACCGTGGAAGACGGTGCCAAGGAAGAGGCTCCATGTACGACGACGATGGTGGACCGACTCTAGTGTGGCATACGAGGTCGTCGATGTGGCAGATGCGCTGCGGTGGACGAGTGCGCCGATATAGAAGGGGAGGAGCACGAAGGATGTGGTGTCGTGGAGAAGTCTATTTTGAAGTGGGGACAGACAATGGGGAGTATTCAGGTGTACTACTCTGGGTGCCGGGGTGGGGTTGGCTGGGTAGGGTGAACCTGAAGTTACGAAATAGCCACTACCAAGCGTCATCTGTAGGCCTGTTCCAAAGGCTATGATGGTAACTTCGCACTGCTCGAATCAGGGTCGCGGGGGATTTTCCCGCTGACCTCAAAATTTTGTGACACTGAACTCCCCGTGTGGTGTGTTGGGTGATTGGACTAAGCAACTAGCGAGTAGTACTAGTAGTTCGTAGTACTAGTAACTACTAGTACTCCCTTCGTTTTTATTAACTCCGCATATTAGGTTTGACCAAAGTTAAACTTCCTAAAGTTTGACCAAGTTTATAGAAAAATATAATCATTTACCATAACAAATATGTATGATGTGAAAGTATATATATTCAATAATGAAGCTAATGGTATTTATTTGTTGTTGTATATGTTAATATTTTTGGTTATGAACTTTCTGAGAGTTTACAAAACTTGACTTTGACCAATGCTAATACACGGACTTGAATAAAAATGGAGGGAGTACAAATTTGTTTTCTTAGTTTGTACTGAATTAATCATTTTATGTAATTGTGAAATAAATATATTAGGCTACTAACTTCGAATGTAATGGTCTATACAATTCAATAGTTACATTGTTGAATTCCAATATGTATACGGGGTCTATAGTACTTCACAATATGCTCAAACTCACATAATCCCAGTCAAATGAGAATCTAAATGCATTTCATATTTATTACTTTGTAGGATGCAACAAAACCAACCATAACTCTACATCATCCATTATAAAAGGAACATTTTGAACACATCCCAATGTGTGAATGAAATGTGTAGAGAGAGCTTGCAAATATGGAGCAGATAGGGTGGGAAAGATTGTATGTATGTGGACGAGAGAGTAGGAGACAAACCTAATGAGAGAGATAGAGAGAGATAGAGAGAGAAAGAGAGAGGAAGAAGTTAGGTCTGTGAGAAAGATGGAGACATGTAATATATGTGAGATGCGTGTGCATCCGGATTCTATACACGTCGAAGGAGAAGAGAAAACATGTTTGAGAGAGCTGGAAAAACATGGATGAGAGGGGAAGGATCTCGTGGGTTGAGGGATTGATATTTTTGTGCGGGAGAGAGAGGGATTGGTAATTTTGTGCGGGAGAGAGAGGGGAGAGGGGAGGAGTCAGTCAGCCATCGTCACATCATCCTGCTTCCAAATGGCCCCGCATTCTCTAGTGCAGTGTGGTCGCCGCCTTCGATCTCCTTGATACCCGCTTTGAAGATTGAGGTGTTGTGCATGCTGGGGTCCAGAGAAGCACAAGCGAGATTGGTCGCCTTATAACCTTGGATGGGGATGAATTGTGTGCTCGGGGGAGGGGGAGTGTGTGTGCGGTGTGTGTGTGTGTGTGTGTGTGTGTGCGTGCGTGCGTGTGTGTGTGTGTGTGCGTGTGTGTCAGATATTGAGAGAAATCAAACCTATGGAGAGAAATGTGTGTGTATGTGACGGAAAGCTACATGCTAAATAAGGTTTTCACGAAGAGATTGTGCGTGCGAGATAGAGAGCGATGTGCGGGCCTTGAGGTGGGCAGGGGCCGGGTGAGGGTGTCAAAATGTGTGCGTTGATGCATGTGTTACATGCGATCGTGCGAGGGACGGACAAATCGAGAGAGATGGTTGTTGTGTTACGGATGCTCCTCTCTCTCTCTAACACACACAACTACAAATAGAAGACCATTGTCTCATGTATACACAACGTATTGGCATCTGTCTATGTCTCACTCATGCATGATCATTTGCACATTCACACCTCTCCATGTCTCTATCACACGCACCCTGTATCCACATTGCCCTTCCGCCACAACACACATATGGACACACACACACACGTTCTCTCTTAGTCACACACACAAAATCAATATTAAAAAAAACTAGGGCGCACCTAAAACATCCAAATCCAAATAAACACGAACTTGATCTAAATTCACATATATATGGATATATTGTAGTGTCAAGAACTTTTCCAGGAAAAAAATTGAGTAATATTCGGGGATTGTTTTCACACACAAAAAAAGGTTCGGTGGATGTCCTTCGAGCACGACACGGTGACGCACCGTTCGATCGACCGCGTGGCCGCGGTTCACTCGCTTGCATAGGATTCCGTATCGTGGTTGTGGTAACTAATATAAGCGCTGCCTCAGTCTAATGTTTACGTATACTAGTACGGTTTTATTTTAAGTTTGAACAACCCTATATAAAACTAAACTATGCTCCCATACGCGCACTCATCAATCTGCCGCCACCGCTATTGCACATGTCGGTGCCTGCCTGCTCCGGCCAACCATTTCTCGCCCATCACCATCGTGTCGCAGCCATCGATGTGCCATGATGCCAAAGGCTCGCCCGCTCACGTCGTCTGCAGTCCCTCCTCGCGATGTCGCCGCACTGCCAAGCACGCGAGCAGCTGGTGGAGCCGCGTCTATGCACGCAGCGTAAGAAGAGGAGGACAAGCACGTGCTCCAGCATGCCAGCGAGGAGGAACTAGCATGTCATTGTCGTCTCCGCTCGCGCGGAGGAGGCGCGCATGGTGGCTATCGCGGCGGAAGCCGGCCGCGCCCGCGCCGAGCCCACAAACTGGGTGCGGACGCATAATCTACCTTCGAGACCTTGAACGCCACGTGGATCTTGCAATCTGAAGGAGCAATTTGGGTCAGTCGACTCTTGTGAGCCGTTGGACGCAACATGGATGGCCAGAAGGGCTTCTTCAACCTCCAAAATTGATGCACTGTTCATCTTCTCTCCCAGGGATCGATCCACCAGCCTACCACATGACTAAACGCCTGCCACCGCTGCCCCGCCCTCCCCTGAATTGCTTGCCACCGCCATGCTCCCCCTCCCCAACCTCGCCATCCATTTAACCCCAGGCACAATCCATTTTTTCTAGCGAACTGCATTCCACACCCAGCACTCATAAGATAGATCATGGGCACTCTTCCACCCTAATATAGATACTGGGTAGCTTCTCTATTGTCTTCTTCCTTCGCTCCGCCGAGCTTCATTCACAAATCGACTAACCCAAATTATACTACTAGCACGAACGTAGTATTAAGTATAGTAGGAACACGAAGATACGAGCATTAGTACCAACTACAAGAAGAACAGTAGTAAGACATATTACTAGTACTACTGTACATACTAAAGAGTTCAAATAACGAGAAAGAACATAAAGTTCAAATACCGAGAAAGAACATAAACATAGTTCTGCAGGGGGCTCGTGTAGGATCGGAAGTGTGTCTAGAGGGGGGTGACTAGACTACTTGACCAAATAAAAATCTAGCCTTTTCCCAATTTTAGTTCTTGGCAGATTTTAGCAACTTTGGACAAGTCAAGCAATCTTAACACAATCAAGCAAGCATGCAAAGAGTATATGAGCAGCGAAAAGTAAAGCATGCAACTTGCAAGAATGTAAAGGGAAGGGTTTGGAGGATTCAAACGCAATTGGAGACATGGATGTTTTTGTCATGGTTCCGATAGGTGGTTTTATCGTACATCCATGTTGATGGAGACTTCAACCCACAAAGTGTAACGGTTGTGCGAGTCCACGGAGGGCTCCACCCATGAAGGGTCCACGAAGAAGCAACCTTGTCTATCCCACCATGGCCATCGCCCACGAAGGACTTGCCTCACTAGCGGTAGATCTTCACGAAGTAGGCGATCTCCTTGCCCTTACAAACTCCTTGGCTCAACTCCACAATATTGTCGGAGGCTCCCAAGTGACACCTAGCCAATCTAGGAGACACCACTCTCCAAGAAGTAACAAATGGTGTGTTGATGATGAACTCCTTGCTCTTGTGCTTCAAATAATAGTCTCCCCAACACTCAACTCTCTCTCACAGGATTTGGATTTGGTGGAAAGAAGATTTGAGTGGAAAGCAACTTGGGGAAGGCTAGAGATCAAGATTCATATGATAGGAATGGAATATATTGGTCTCAACACACGTGTAAGTGGTTCTCTCTCAGAAAAAGTAAGTTGGAAGTGTAGGTTCGTTCTGATGGCTCTCTCCACGAATGAAGAGGTGGTGGAGGGGTATATATAGCCTCCACACAAAATCTAATCGTTACACATAACTTCCCAAACTCGATGGGACCGAATGGTTAAACTCGGTCGGACCGATTCAACAAAGCTAGTGACCGTTAGGGTTTTCGGTGGGACCGACATGCAACTCGGTAGGACCGATATGATTAGGGTTAGGGCATAACGTAATCTCGGTGAGACCGATTACACAAACTCGGTGAGACCGATTTTGGTAATAACCTAACCAGAGAGTTGGTCAGGTAAACTCGATGGGACCGATCGCTCATTTCGGTGAGAGCGAAACATTATGAAGGGAAAACAGAGAGTTTACATTGCAATCTCGGTGGGACCGATCGCTCATCTCAGTGAGACCGAAACATTACGAAGGGAAACAGAGAGATTACAACCCCATCTCAGTGAGATCGAGATCCCTATCGGTGAGACCGATTTTCCTAGGGTTTGTGGCAGTGGCTATGACATTTGAAACTCGGTGGCACCGGATAGAAGAATCGGTGGGGCCAAGTTTGACTTTTGGTTTAGGTCATATGTGGATGTGAGAAAGTAGTTGAGGGTTTTGGAGCATATCACTAAGCATTTTGAGCAAGAACCTCATTAAGCAACACCTCATCCCTCCTTGATAGTTATTGGCTTTTCCTATAGACTCAATGTGGTCTTGAATCACTAAAATGGAAAATGCAGAGTCTTGAGCTTTGAGCTTGAGCCAATCCTTTGTCCTCAGCATTTTGAGGGGTCCACTTTTCTCATCCATGTCATGCCAATCATTGAGCTTTTCTGAGATATTAATCTTGAAATAGTATTAGCTCAATGAGCTATATGTTGTTAGGAATTACCAAAACCACCTAGGGATAGTTGCACTTTCAATCTCCCCCTTTTTGGTAATTGATGACAACATAAAGATCAAAGCTTCGACAAATGATAATAAGAGTGAAAAACATTGTCGCTTTGAGAAGTATGTGAAAAGCAAGAGCTCCCCCTAAATTTGTGCATAGTTTAAGATTTGCTTTGGACTAGAAATGCACAAAGAGTTAGGATCATGGGTTACTCTTCCATGTCACATACATCTTGGTGGAGCGCTCAAAATGATAATAATTAAAATACATGCACTCATCACCAAGCAAAGTGAATGGTCATATAAAAGGATAATGTCATCCAACAAGCATTAAGGTAGCATATGATCAAACACATGATCATCTAAGCAAGCACAAAGTATAAAGTATCTCAACCAAGCAAATAATAAAGTTCAACCACCAAGGAGAAATGCAAGAGAGAACAAAAGCAACACTCTCTCTCGAAGCCTATGATCTATACATTTTCTCCCCCTTTGGCAACAAGTTACCAAAAAGTTCATAAAAATGCATAGTGCTAAATCGTCACTCAGACTTGGTCTTCAGGTGGTGGTGTAGACAGAACTCCAAGGACGAAGGCATCAGTCAATGTAGATGGAGTTGGTGGAGTAGGTGCTGGAGCTGGTGGCACTAACGCTGTAGCTGGTGCAGATGAAGTTGCTCTGGTGTCTGTGACAGGCATAGCAGCAGACCTCTGACCTTTGGGCACTCTAGCAAAAGCATCAGTGGTTGTTTTGCCCTTCTTCTCTTGCACTTCCTCCTGAAGTTGCTCAACAACAGACTGTATCTCAGTAACCTTCACATCTAAGTCATAGAACTTCTGCTCCATGATCCTCTCCAAGCTCTCCTGGTTTTGAGTCAGGGTAGCCAGTGCCTTCTCAATCCTCAGAGTGGAGGCAATCAAGTAGCCAAGCTAATCTTGCTTGCTCTTTAGAAGATACTGAGATGCCTCATCCATGGTTGGCATCTTTGTAGCCTTTTCAGCCCTTGCCTTCTCCTTCTTGGCTTGTGCGTGCACAGAACATGGTTCATTTTCATCCATCACCACAGTGTTGTCCTCAAAGTCTGGGTAGATGGGCAGGTGCTCCTTGTCCAACAGATATGTGCCAGTGCCCATCTTGGAGTTGATCAGCTCTTGGATCTATGGGGCATACCCACAACTTCTCTTCTGATCTGCAGTTGTCCTCTTTATGGTTTCCACAATTAGGCTCATGACTTTGAACTTTTGAGGAACATCAAAAATGTGCAGCAAGTTGATGGAGTAACCACTGATCATCTTGTGATCACCTGACTTTGTCAAAAGAGTGTGCCTGAGGATCCAGTTGATTGTTGGCAAGCCTGACAGAAGGTAATGTACTGATCCAAACTTGTGTGTCTCAAGAGTAGCATCTGGGATCTCTTTGTACATGTGTGTCATGGTGTTGTGGTCCTTCTTCTTCTTGGCATAGACATCCAAGTCATCTTCTTGTTCTTCTGGGGCATTGATCAACTGAGCCCATTCTGCAACTATTGACTGGTACCTAGTGCCTTCAGACATCCAGACAATCCTTCCATCTGGGTAGAAGTGGGATGTGGAGTAGAACTGCATGATGAGCTCATCATTCCACTTTGTGAGCTTCTGAGCCACAAACTCATCGACTCCACACGCCTTGAAGCTGTCATATACTCCAGGGAAGTGATCCTCATTTTCCTCAATGAATTTCTAATCAACCCATCTCATGTCACACACTATGGGCTTCTTGTCAAGTAAGATAGTCTCATAGAAGTCCTATTGTTCCTTTGTATGGAACCTGTAGTCCATAGCAGTTCTTCTTCTGGTGGCATATGGATCTGACTCTCTCCATAGCCTCAATCATGAATCCTTCCTTATCTTCATGTTCTCAGCTACTGGATGGGCATCATTGTGGTCTGGAATTTTTGGCTTCAACTTCCTCAAGACATGTGACTCATCATCTTCTTCTTCCATTGCAGCTTCAGGCACTGGGCCTTGTTCTTCTCCTCAGCAGGGATGTTCCTGGTGCTCCTCTTTGGTTTTGGCTTTGGAGCTGGAGCAGCAGTCTTAGGGGCAATCTTAGGCTTAGATGGAACAGCCCCAGCCCTTATAGCATCTCACATAAGCTTTTTAGCTTTGGTTGCTGGTGCTGCATCCTCTTCCTCTTCTTCAGAGTCTTTCATTATTGAAAATCTCCCAAGCACTCTGGCAGTGGTCTTCTTGACCCTCTCTTTCCTTTTCTTTTCCGCCACAACCTGCTCTTTGGGTGCATATCCCAAAGTCTCTTGAGTGGATGTTCTAGCTTTTGACATGGGAGCTCTCTTGGCAGGAATCTTTCGCTTCATCCCTGGCTCAGTGGCAGCAGTTGTGCCATATTACTTTTTCAGGACTTCCTCTTTGAGGTGGCCTCTTCCTCAGCAGCCACATAGTCCTCATCCTCTGAATCTGAGGTTTTCTTCTTTTTGGTCCTAGTGGCTGCCTTAGGCAAGTTACTGGGTGTGCTCCTGCTTCCATCATCTGAGCTACTGGAGGGACTAGTGCCCTCACTCATGTTAACCTGCTCCTCAGATTTGTTTGGACTATCACTCTGATCTGACATGATGCAAACACTGACAGCAGACCCTGTGAATAGATTATAGATGAGGTAGAGTGGATGAGCATCACAAAGTGCAGAGGTTTTGCAAAATAATGAATCAAAAACTTAGTTTTAGTTTTCCATAGAAAGCATTTCGGATCTACCGATTTGAAATTTCGGTGATACCGAAGCAGCTGTTGGAACCTAAACTAATGAACTCGGTCAGACCGAGTCACAGTTCGGTGGCACCAAGACTGCTAGGGTTTCACAAAGACTCGAACTCGGTCACACCGATTTGCAATTCTCGGTCAGACCGAGAATCACATGTGCAATGGCCTGAGCCAAATCGGTGGAACCGATTTCAACAACTCGGTCGGTCCGAGATGGTTTCGGCGGAAACCTAACCCTAAATTTTCAATCCTCATCTAAACTACAGAGTGTTTTCATTGGATAGAGTGATCTCAATCGTGGTAAGATACATGGCAAAACAATGTGCTGGGGAATCAGAGTGAGAACAGCACAAAGATCATGTCCATACCCTAGTTCGGTTGTGGACTCGCTACGGCGGCAACGATGGAGACGATCTCGTTGATGGCGGTGGAGACCAGCGACTGGAGGCGGCTGGCGACGAGGAGGACGATCCGGAGACCCAGGGAGGTAGAGCAGGCTGAGCGCGGGCGAAGAGGTTCGGAAAGTTTTCCAAATTTTGGCCCGTGGGTATATATAGCCTGACTCTGTCGGTGTGACCGAGTGGAACAACTCGGTGGCACCGAGATGCATAACTGCGAGCAGTTACTACAACTCGGTGTGACCGAAAAGTTCAAATCGCTTGCACCGAGATTAAAAACCTAAATCGACTTAGTGATCTTGGTATGACTGAAATGGATGAGTCAGTCAGACCGAAACGCACAAAGAAGTTTTGGAAGTTTAAGTCTATGACGAATCGGGGACTCCGAGTGCTCCTCACATAGAGTGGTTCGAATCTGACTTGATCAAACTTTGTGATATAGCATGAATAGAGTTTGAGACGAGAAGATCATAGATAGCTAGAGAAGGTTCTCAGGCATTCTTGTCCATCCACTTGGCAAGAGAAAAAGAAACCAACCAATCAAAACAACAAAGTGGATGTCCTCGAATGAATAAATTATGCAACCAACATGCTCACACAATAAAGTGACAAATGAAATATGTGGCAAAGCATGCACAAACAATTCTAGCATCTATCAAGCAATTGGCGATGACTAGGTCATCTATATATGAGTATATTGACTTAGGAGTCAAATGAGAACATTTGATCATAGGTCATACTCATCGTTTAAGCACAAGTGGGGTTACCACTTTTACATAAAGCATTGTTGTGTTCACACCATTAGAGTTGCTTTATCTAAATTCTTAGAGTAAATCTCCCCCTAGATGTGAGATCCCCCCTAAGAGGGATGAACTAACCTTGGGTTTTGTCGATGATGACTTCATGTAGGTGTTGAAGATGTGGATGCTCTAAGTTGATGTAGATTATTCGGAGCTATCCTTTGGAGTGAGTTGCACTTGTCCCTTGTCTTACCAACAAGAGGGTTTGTGACTCCTTGAACTAGTGCAAGATGTGGAAGTTGATTGCACTTGTTCTTGCCAAAATGATAAGAGTGAAGTATGTTGGCGGAATCACCCTCAAGAACTCTCTAGTTCTTCTTCTTCGGGATCCACACCATCTTGATGGGAATCCTCGGAGTTGTAGTTGTACTTGATGAAGTGGAACTTGATGTAGTCTTGGGAACCCACTTGACCAAGGCCTTAGGAGCTTCTTCAAATGCATCAATTTCCTCTTGAAGCTTGTCCTTGCCTTTTTCCTTGTGGTCTTGTGGTGGAAGATCATCTTGAGCTTGTGTCCCTTTGAAAGAAGTAGGATCATACTTCTCTTGTTGAGGAACAAACTTTGTCTTGGGGTATTGATCTTCTTCCCACTCAACTCCATAGGCGTTGAACTTTCGTTCAAAACCAATACCTTGATTCTTCCAATGCCTTCCTTGCTTGCGTACAATTTCCTCGAATTGCTTACACCCGGCAAGGCTCTTGTAAACACCTTTCTCTATGATCCCCTTCAATAAGCTATTTTCTTGCTCAAGTGTAACTTGGCTAAGAGAATCATTAGTGGAATCAAGAGAACTACTAGAAGCAAAAATATTGGATTTAGCATGATTATTGTTACTACTAGAGGAAGAATCCTTCTTGTTCTTGTTACTAGACTTGACTTGAGGCATGTAAGCGGATAAGAGTAAACGCTTGGCAATGTAAGAAGAACTTTTCTTGTGAAGATCATCATTGATTGCCTTTAAGAACTCATGCTCTTGCTCAAGATTGAGTTTCTCAAAACGTAATTTCTCATGAGTCCTTAAAAGTTCTCGATGATCTCCTAAGATAATTTAATGAGCTAACTTAAGAGAGTTTAGTTCTTTAGTTAGAGACTCGATCTTCTCCTTATCATTGTCATTTGTTTCATCTTGATTAGCATGATTAATTGACGTTTCATCATAGTATTCATCACTAGAGTTGTCAACAAGTAAATCATCATCACCTAACAAGTCATCTTCATCACTATTGAAATCAACATACTCGGGTGTGATACCTTTGGACCTTTGGCCATGAAGCATCTTCCAATTCCTTCATTTTGTGAATCAAATATGTCGTAGGAGTTGGTTGACACAAGTGCTAGACCGGCAACACCTTCATCTTGAGTATATTCGGAGTCGGAGTGATAGCTTCTCTCGGAGTGATTGTCGGAGTCGGAGCCGTATACCCATTCACCAACATGAGCTTGATGTCTTCGTTTTGTGTAGCTCCTTGATGACTTGTCCTTCCTTTCTGTATCCTTGCTTCTCTGGGATGTTCTTCGTTCATAACGATCATCTCTACTCCTTCTCTCTCTTGATGGTGATTCTTCTCTTCTACTTCTTCTTTTTGGAGAATCTTCTCTTCTCTTGTAGGGTGTCGTACACTCATTGGAATAGTGTCTGGGTCTTCCACAATTGTAGCAATTTCGCTCTCGACTAGAATATATTTTGTCATTGTAGGACCTTGATTTGGAACTTCTCTCTTTGCTTCTACTCTTGTAGAACTTGTTGAAGTTCTTCACCATTAGGCTCAATTCTTCATTGAAGGTTTGTTTCTCACTTGATGATGTGGGAGCTTCACATGAGGCTTTGTAAGCACCACTTGACTTGTTATGGAGCTCCTCCTTATCCTTGGGTGACATCTCATGAGCAACAATTCTTCCAATGACTTCCGTTGGCTTGAGATCTTTGTAATTTGGCATCATTTGGATCAATGTGCATACGGTATCATATTTTCCATCCAAGGCTCTTAGGATCTTCTTGATGATGAATTTGTCGGTCAACTCTTCACTTCCTAAGCCGGCAATCTCATTTGTGATAAGAGCAAGCCTAGAGTACATTTCAGCGACACCTTCACCATCCTTCATTTTGAACTTGTCAAGTTGACTTTGAAGCACATCCAACTTGGATTCCTTGACGGAGTCGGTACCTTCTTGCATATCAATCAAAGTATCCCAAATTTCCTTTGCATTCTCAAGATGGCTGATTTTGTTGAATTCTTCGGGGCACAATCCGTTGAAGAGGATATCACAAGCTTGAGCATTGTATTGTAGCATCTTCAACTCTTCCGCGGTAGCTTCACGGTTCGGTTCTCTCCCATCAAAGAATTCACCTTGCAAGCCAATACACACAATAGCCCAAACGGCGGGTTATGTCCAAGAATATGCATTTTCATCTTATGCTTCCAACTAGCAAAATTAGTACCATCAAAGTAAGGACCTCTACGTTAGTAATTTCCCTCGCTAGACCCCATACACTCCTAGGTTGTGAAACCAAGGCTATGACCACCAAAAGCTATGGAAATCAAAGCAAATGGAGACCAAATCTCTGATACCACTTGTAGGATCGAAATTATGTCTAGAGGGGGGTGATTAGACTACTTGACCAAATAAAAATCTAGCATTTTCCCAATTTTAGTTCTTTGCAGATTTTAGCAACTTTGGACAAGTCAAGCAATCTTAACACAATTGAAGCAAGCATGCAAAGAGTATATGAGCAGCGGAAAGTAAAGCATGCAACTTGCAAGAATGTAAAGGGAAGGGTTTGGAGGATTCAAACGCAATTAGAGACATGGATGTTTTTGTTGTGGTTCTGATAGGTGGTGCTATCGTACATCCACGTTGATGGAGACTTCAGCCCACGAAGGGTAACGGTTGCGTGAGTCCACGGAGGGCTCCACCCACGAAGGGTCCATGAAGAAGCAACCTTGTCTATCCCCCCATGGCCATCGCCCACGAAGGACTTGCCTCACTAGCGGTAGATCTTCACGAAGTAGGTGATCTCCTTGTCCTTACAAACTCCTTGGTTCATCTCCACAATCTTTTCAGAGGCTCCTAAGTGACACCTAGCCAATCTAGAAGACACCACTCTCCAAGAAGTAACAAATGGTGTGTTGATGATGAACTCCTTGCTCTTGTGCTTCAAATGATAGTCTCCCCAACACTCAACTCTCTCTCACAGGATTTGGATTTGGTGGAAAGAAGATTTGAGTGGAAAGCAACTTGGGGAAGGCTAGAGATCAAGATTCATATGATAGGAATGGAATATCTTGGTCTCCACACAAGTGTAGGTGGTTCTCTCTCAGAAAAAGTAAGTTGGAAGTGTACGTTCATTCTGATGGCTCTCTCCATGAATGAAGAGGTGGTGGAGGGGTATATATAGCCTCCACACAAAATCTAGCCGTTACACATAACTTCCCAAACTCGGTCGGACCGATTCAGCAAAGCTAGTGACCGTTAGGGTTTTCGGTGGGACCGACATGCAACTCGGTAGGACTGATATGATTAGGGTTAGGGCATAATGTAATCTCTGTGAGACCGATTACACAAACTCGGTGAGACCGATTTTGGTAATAAGCTAACCAGAGAGTTGGTCAGGTAAACTCGGTGGGACTGATCGCTCATTTCGGTGAGACCGAAACGTTACGAAGGGAAAACAGAGAGTTTACATTGCAATCTTGGTGGGACCGATCGCTCATCTCGGTGAGACCGAAACGTTACGAAGGGAAACAGAGAGATTACAACCCCATCTCGGTGAGACCGACATCCCTATCGGTGAGACCGATTTGCCTAGGGTTTGTGGCAGTGGCTATGACATTTGAAACTTGGTGGCGCCGGATAGGAAGAATCAGTGGGGCCGAGTTTGACTTTTGGTTTAGGTCATATGTGGATGTGAGAAAGTAGTTGAGGGTTTTGGAGCATATCACTAAGCATTTTGAGCAAGAACCTCATTAAGCAACACCTCATCCCTCCTTGATAGTTATTGGCTTTTCCTATAGAGTCAATGTGATCTTGGATCACTAAAATGGAAAATGTAGAGTCTTGAGCTTTGAGCTTGAGCCAATCCTTTGTCCTTAGCATTTTGTGGGGTCCACTTTTCTCATCCATGCCATGCCAGTCGTTGAGCTTTCCTGAGATATTAATCTTGAAATAGTATTAGCTCAATGAGCTATATGTTGTTAGGAATTACCAAAACCACCTAGGGATAGTTGCACTTTCAGATCATCACAACACACCCCTGAAATAAATCTAAGCAACTAGACCGCTTGACACTGTAGAAGAACTAGCATGAGCGATGGCACTGCCACCTTACTCGGAGTCCGAGTCCACGTCCTCGACTTTGTCTTCGTCCCTCTTCCTCTTCCTCTTCGTCGATGCTTCTTTGCTTGAAACAGACACTGGGCTCTGCTTCTTGATCCAACCCTTGTAGATATTTAAACAAAGGTAGGCATCCAGTACTGCGTACATGATGTGATATTCATCTATTGTCTTCGACACCCATGCATGATGAAACTCGCGGTCAGGTTTCTTTAGTTTAGCGTACGAAGGATCAATCATGGCTCCTGCTAGGGTCAGCACTGAAGGCTGAGAGGAGGACACCAGGCTTGCCTGCTGGAGATCAAAGGGCTGGCCTACAATGAGGACTATTCGACCCAGGACATCCCTGTCATTCCTAAAGTCTACAGTAACGAATTCACTCTTTCGTCCTTGAGGAAGTTCTTAAAATCCTAGCACTCAACGTCGGCATAGCATATGTGGTAGACCAAGCACACGTTATGTATGCAAACCTGGATCACGGCAGGCTTCTTCTTCTCTGCCTCCTTTAGAATCTTCTTGCTTTCCAGGACTGTGGTGTACTCAACATCTAGCCCAGCGACCCACTCATCCTTTGAATTGTTGAACATGTGTAGGAAGCGAGCAAGGCATGATTTCACCGAGTGGATCGCCGGTGATGGCTCTAACCTGGTACTCAGTGGCGACCATGGAGATTTGGGAGGTCATGGATTTTGGAGGAGGGTTAGGAGAAGTTGAACTGGTGTAATGTGAAAGGACGGGATGACTGATGTACATTTTTCTATAAGTTTGGTCAAATTAGAGGTACATTGACTTCAGAAAAAACTTAAATGCACAATGCAGACTAGTTCCTCCGTCCAGGTGCGTGCCATGTCCTATCTAGTCATCACAACAAGGTTAGCCATTAGAGTACTATTACGTCCCTTCTAGTTTAAAGGGGTCGATTCAAAATTTTCACCTAATCTTACCAAGATATAGGCGGTGGAATAGTTTTTGTAGTGGGTTCTACAGTCTGGACTCCATCTTCAGGAACCTTCGCCGTCGCCAGCCAGAATGCAAGGAGATGAACCAGAAAGGAAATGAGGCTGGAATGACTAGTTCCGTATTTTATACTGTGTCAGAGGTGGGTAAATATCTGCTATACCTCCGGTGGCAAGGCCATGTCTCTATGCAGACACATCTCGGTCGTTGGTTCCAAGTAGATCGAACGGCTCACGTTGTCCAGAGGCAGACATACCATCACCACCAACTGAGATTTTTATAGGAGTGGTCATGCATGCATGTGGTGTAATTAATGCATCGGTCTACACAAAGTTTTGAGAAAAATGAGAGTACTAATTAAGTACTTTTGCAAACTACAGAATTAAGTCCACCATTCATCATCTACCTTGGTTGAAGAGATTTTCAAATTAAGCCCTATAAACCAGAAAGGAGGGGGTACCACATTACCACCACTATGGCCAGCCTTAATCATCGCATGCAATAATTTAGTGCACCTTGAAATCTGAACGCCTTCTTGACTCTCCTTCTCCCTCCGGCAGTCCCACCACTCCACCCCATGTGGAAAAAATCTACATGCATGACGCTCCTCCCCCGCGCTCGTCCAATCCATTGTGACCAGCAATATTTCCACCCCTTCCCTCACCCGTAATTTACTCCAACAAATATGCCCACGTAGCTTCTTTAGTTACTTAACTGCTTGTGCATTAGGTCACTGACATGTGAGCCCAATAGGATTTTGGCCCACATGTCAGTGACACAACTAGACCTGCAGTTAAGTCAGTGAAGCTCAGTCCATATCTTACGTAGGTGTGCCATTACTCGCTATAAATACTGCGCCTCCACGGCATTCGGAAGAACGCTCACGTTCATCGCTATCTCCTCCCCCTCCCTCTCACGTCGACCACCATCGCATCGCCCCTCCCAAGCCCTAGGCGCCCCTCATTGCAATGCGCGGATGGTCACGCGTCACCGTTCCATTCCTCGCCGCCACTAGTCGAGGAGGACGCATCAGTGTTCCGCTCCTCGCCGCGACGGATCGAGGTGGATTGGTCGGCGTTCCCAATCTTGCCAGCACGCGCATCGGAGGACACGTCGGCTCCTCGCTACGAGGAGAACGCTGCGCTGCCCGCCAAGCCCCCCAGCCTTGAGGAGCTTTGGAAAGAAATGGATATCGCCTTGTGGGAGGCTTTGCCTCTGGCAGAGCGCGCCAAAATAGAGGCGAAGAAGAAGGTCGTGGAAGAGAAGCGCACCGCGGGGCAAGCTGCCTAGCAGGCCTATGTCGCGTCCGAGAGAGTCAGGCAATTGGCTCTTTGGCAGAAGGCTCTTGCGAGGGTCGTGAGGGTGGAGGAGGACGCCCATTGTCGGTGTCAAAATCGGCAGATCTCGGGTAGGGGGTCCTGAAGTATGCGTCTAAGGATTAATGGTAACGGGAGACAAGGGACACGATGTTTTACCTAGGTTTGGGTCCTCTTGATGGGGGTAATACCCTACGTCCTGCTTGATTGACTTTGATGAGTATAGGGATTACAAGAGTTAATCTACCATGAGATCGTAATGGCTAAACCCTAATTGTCTAGCCTCTATGATTATGATTATGCTTGCCTCCACACACTAAATCCTCCAGTTTATATAGACACCGGAGGGACCTAGGGTTGTACAGAGTCGGTTTACAGAGAAAGGAATCTTCATATCCGAATGCCAAGCTTGCCATCCACACAAAGGAGAGTCCCATCCAGACATGGGAGGAAGCCTTCTGTCTTGTATCTTCATGGCCCATTAGTTCAGCCCACGTCACATAGCTCGGACACCCGAGGACCCCTTAATCCAGGACTCCCTCACCCGTGCCAAAGCCCTAAGTGCAGTAGGGCCCAAGCGCCTCATCTATGCTTGGCGGTACATGGACCGGGTGCACGCTTCCAGTGAGGAGGAGTACCTGTTGTCGTCGGATCACCACACCGGTGAGATCGCGCTCGCCCGACGGCAAGCCACCAATCAGCACCTCGTGAGTTGCGAGGCTGAGGAAGAGGCGTTGTGTCGGTGCACTGGAAAACGGCCGCGCACCAGGGCACTCGTGGCACGCCGCAAGTGCTCCTGCGAGCGATGTGGCTTTTATTAGGAATATAAATTAGTTTTGTAAGGTGATCTCATTAGTTTTGGGACGCAAATGATAAATATCGAACATTCAGGAATTATTAGCGTCCTTAATTAATTATGTAAAAGGAAAAGTTTGGAAACCTTATGTATCCGTACGCATTTTGTAAGTATGTGCATATAGCAAAAACTTTACTATATACTATCGTACTACACGTCTCTCTCTATATATGCTTGCAGACTGTGCTACTCCCTCTGTCCAGGTGAATAAGTCATCTTTGGTTGTGCATCATGACCAAGAAGGAGGGATACACCTAGACGGAGGGAGTACTACTATTACTTATGTATGTGCAAATGCACGTTTTAACATTACAATGCGGCTTTTGTAAAAGTAGAAAAACCACACTAGTCAAGCTTGTGAAACGATTCAATGCAAAACAAATGCAAAAATGCTCATTTGATTGTTTACTTTTAGCTTCCTTCTCTGTGGTTATTTCTCTATCGTACTTTGTACGAAGTATCTCACTGGTCAGGAAGGCATGCAAATTCCCAAACCGCTTCCTACACCCTGTATCGAATTTTTTACCTAAAAGTTGTGTTGTGTTGGAATTCCAACTTGAGTACTACTACTAGGAGTACCAGGGGCCAGTTCTTTAGGCTTCTAGATTAGTAATCCCATAACTACTACCTCTGTCCTGGTTTATTGGTCCTCATTGTAACAGTGTCAAATTTTGAGCATAAATTTAACTAATGAAATGTTTGTGCATGTCACATGCACTAACATTTTATCAGTTAAATCTTTCGTCAAAATTTATCACAAATTACAATGGTGACGAATAAACCAGGACGGAGGTACTAGTAGTAGTTTAGAAGCCCAAAAAATGAGTGAGGCGTGTTACTCTCCACGGTGACTAGTCTTATGGGAAAATCTGGGGAAGAGACGGCTTATTTTTTAAGCTGCCAAAAGAACTGGCCCTGGAGTAGTAGCTAGGGATACTAGGAGTAGTGGCTAGGGATCGATTGTGCGAGAAGAACCAGAGAAAGTAAATGCAGAGAGATGAAATGCAAAAAAGACGAAGGGATGTGATGGTTGCTTGTCCGTTTATTTTACCAGGCCACTTATTACTAGGAGTGGTTGGGTTATGATATGACGGCTTTACTGCCGGGCCACGAGTGGGGTGAGACTCTTGTGTAGCGCTTCCCTCTACACTAGTACTACATCAGTCGTGGTTTATTAGTCCCCCATTGAATTTGACTGAAGATTTAACTGACAAAATGTTAGTGCATGTCAACAAAAAATATATCGTTGGTTTCGTATTTGAACATAGTTTTAAATGATATAATTTTTGGTGACATGCATGAGCATTTATTGTACTATATATAGTGTTAGTTAAATTTTTGGTCGTACTAATCTATAGTAAGGTGCCCGTGCGTTGCACGGAACAGTGATATGCATTGATCGGGGAGTTATTTATTTTGACAAAGGATGTAGGGGTCATCTCATGTGTAATGGGTATCGATAGGTTTCTTCGAATATTATTTCATCTCTAGAGCTCACAAACATCCGGGTGAAATAGATAAAAAAAGTATCTTTTGCAAAAAAAAAGCGTTCAACTGTTCAACCTGCATCCAAAACTTGTGAAGAAATAACACTTATTATGCTTTGCAAGAAATGATCTTTAAGAATTAATTTTTGAGCATCGACTATTATACATGTTGGCTATAGATGACATGGCACTTTCTTATAGTCAACAGTTGGCTATACTATTAAGTATTAACCATGCTCTTATACTACTAGACAGAGGGATTAAATCAGGATGATTTGGAAGGGGGCAGAGGAGATGTAAGAAATGATTCATCATAAGTCTTTCACCAGTAATGCAGTAATAATTCTCAATTAATCTCATAAATGGCAAGCGAGAACTCTAATGGAGCAAAAGCAAACATGGAAGATTATAGACTAAACAATAAATGGATAAACTTTTATTCAAGTGTGATACTCTAATAGAGCAAGATCATGCATGGAAGGTTCTAAACTATATAAATAAGAAGTCTCCACATGCTTAGACAGCGGATTACATTGAGCGGAGACTAATGATCATCATTTACCTTGGTAATGCATATGTCCAGGTGAACCTCCTTGGAGTCCCCGTGCACCATGTTGGGGGGGGGGGGTCATACCATGCGTCTTCCATGTCCACATCGGCGGGAAGGTCCCAGTTCGGCACAGTCCTAGTCAGCATCATGGAGCGGGTGTGGCCCACGTACCTCTGAGGGGCAGTAACAGTGAGCAAGCACCCGTACATTGGCATCATGTCAGTGTCAGCGTCAGCGGCATCACGCCTGACGCACACTACTGAGACGGGGCGGCGGCCTACGCGGGCCTCGCCGATGCCCACGATCAAGAGGAAGACGATGCCGTCCTCCTCCAAGACTAGCAGGCGGTGGTGATCCTCCAGCGACTCCGGCACGGTGAATGGGTAGCACGTCTCGAACTTGATGTTCTCCGCCAAGGCCCAACAGTGATCATCGGACGCCTGCGTGAGGTGATGCATGAGGTCCACCGATGAGCCCCAAAACGACATCGGGCACTCATAGCAGTAGACAAAGGGCTCCTTGGAGGCATCAACCAGGCCATCCATGAAACGGGAGTGGCTGTAGGGGACGTTGTGCCAGTTGAATATATGAGCAAGTTACTACGAGATTTAGTCTAAATAAGCACAAAATAAATCATGATGGCTATAACAGAGATTAAACTAATCATGTGGACTAGCAATGTAGATGAACAGATCAAATCTAGCACAAAAACTAGAAACATTAATTCTACCACGATTTCAAATAGGAAGGATAGAAACACATATGGTGCAACGGGAGCAGCACTGTTGGCATTGAGGTTGTCGCCCATGTCGCTGAGGAAGAGGTTTCTGAGGTCGGGGAAGAAGTCGTCGTCGTTGAAGTCGTCGCTGCCAGCAGTCGCGAGAGTGCACTCCCCAAATTTCAACAGCGCCCGCCGAATGGAGTGCAGGAGGGAGTGTTGTAGGGGACGTTGTGGCCGCCAAATGGAGCACAGGAGTAGCACACAAAGCAGTAGATGGTGCTCCTCCCTAGTCTCTATCTCTACTACACTTCTTTCTTTTTTATAATATACTAGTAGCTATCAAATAGAATAGTACTACACCGCCTGCTGCACACCCAGCTGAACACGCCTCCTCTCCTCCATCAAACGCCTCCATTAAATCCACATGCAAACCGAGAAACCTACTTCGTCCCGTGGGAGGAAATTTTCCTGTTGCCGTTGGAGAATAATAGTCACGTCCAATCCATTTGACTTAATTGCGTGTATGATTCTCCCTCTATAAAAAGTTAATTGCATCCTTAATCTTGTATTCTAAGTACTCTATGGGTTCCACTATCAGTACAGTGTACATGACTTGCAGGATGGCTACAGATTCATACAGAAAGTTAAAAAGAAACAAATCCTTCCTTAATCTTGTATTCTAAGTACTCTATGGGTTCCACTCCCAGTATAGTAGCGAAAGAAGTATATATTAAAAAATATAAAACGCTACAGTTTAGGATAGAATTCGAACTCAGGTCATCGCGCTGCAAGCATCCGTCCCGGACCAGTACACCACGTGTTCGTTGCAGACAATGCAAGAGATAAAGCTTTATAGCAATGAGCCCGTCCGTTGCAACGGATCCAAAGTAGAATAGGGCATAGTATTAGGTATTGCAGGGAGTACCAGTATTGTGATCACTCAAGCAAGTTGGCTGGCATAGATATGACCCTACGTTGCTGGTATGTGTCTCGTAAGTCAAGCGGCGTGTTGTAGTCATCATCACATGTCCACTTCCCGTAGCACATATTCGCTTCTCCATCTTTGTCCACACATAATCATCCAATATTCCATCCCCACTAAGGCACCTCCCCCCTCTTCCAAAACCCAAGCACTAACAATGGGAGAACCGAGTTGTGTCTGCTGAAAGAGTGGCTGGAATTCCCTCCCCATAGAGGTAATCAAGCTCATTGTTTTGCGTGTGTACAATCTCAGTACCATGCCGCTCGCCGCGTGCTCGTCGGGGCCATACCGTTTATTCAAAGCCCTCAGGCCGGAGCTTTTTAAGCCAGATCCTTGCTTGCTGATGCCGCCTGATCTTTAGAAACGGCGTGTCATGCAGCATAAAGAACGTAGGGTGCCGAGCATCGACCCCCTTGACTACAATCAGATCACCGTCACCCTCAAGTACATTAGCGATATGTATTGGGTCGGCATGAACACGTCTTGGATGGTGCTCGTCGACAGTCGCGGCAGCTGGATGCTCGTAGAGGTCTACACCCGGCGATTGATCCCCCTTCCTTCGATTAACACTGCACTGCTTTGCCACTGTGGCCCAGAATACTCAGAATCTTAAAGTAGACAACATGACTTCAGGCTAATTGCGTTCTTCAACCGCGGTCTCGCCTAACAGGTCACTATGGTAAGTGGATAAACCTGCACGTCCATTGTAGGATCATACATCCTCCATGGTTCTCTGATGCCATTGAACATAAGGGCTTCATTTAGGCTGTCGACTCCTTCTATGGCTTGGCGTATTGCTGGCCTACTCCAGTCATCGCTACAAACGACTGTTACAACAGTATGTTACTTTCCTATGATATCATGATTGCTTGCTTATATTACTATCAACATTTACTAAAAAATATTCATGCTCATAACATGTTGTTCTTAAGATTGACTACATGAAGAGCCCATTTTTATTTGACTCTAACTTGATATGATGTTGTAGGTCGCCTGGTGTCCCTACCCTTCCTAATCCCAGAACCTTTCAAGTGGCATGGTGAAAGTGCGTTATATCGACTAGAGGGGGGGGGGGTGAATAGGCGATTTTTATGGAAGTCTTCAAAACATGGAAGTTATGAAGACAAACAGTAGAGATATGCCTATTACTATGCAGCGGAAGTTAGACTACACTAGGCAATCCATGGTCAAGTATCAACAGAGTGAAAGCACAGTGACAAATAGCTGTAGTGTAATAAGGATCAGGTAGGAAGATACTATGAAGCCAAACAGATCATACACTCATGTTGTGAAGACAAAAGATAGAACAGACACGCAATGACTTCACAATGAGTGATCAGTAAGTAAAGGAAGTGAAGATGAAACCGGTGACTCGTTGAAGACAATGATGTGTTGGACCAGTTCCAGTTGCTGTGACAACTGTACGTCTGGTTGGAGCGGCTAGGTATTTAAATCTTAGGACACACAGTCCCGGACACCCAGTCCTGAACACGCAGCTCAGGACACCAAGTCCTCACCGTATTCTCCTTGAGCTAAGGTCACTTAGTCCTCGCCCAATCACTCTGGTAAGTCTTCAAGGTAGACTCCCAAACCTTCACAGACTTCATTCACTGGCAATCCACAGTGTCTCTTGGATGCTCTGAACGCGACGCCTAACCGTCTGGGGATGCACAGTCCTCAAGTGTAATAAGTCTTCAGATCACACTGACAAGAAGACTTAAGTGATGCCCAATGTTCTCTGGCTCTGGGTGGTTAGGGCTTTATCCTCGCAAGGAATTCTCTCTCTCAAAGGCTTCGAGGTGGGTTGCTCTCAAACGACAAAAGCCGTGCACTGAAATCTGAGCAGCCAACCGTTTATGGTTGTAGGGGGTGGGCTATTTATAGCCACTTCGCAACCCGACCTGATTTGTCCGAAATGACCCTGGGTCACTAAGGAACTGACACGTGTCTCAACGGTCAGATTTCAAACTCTCATGGCAACTTTACTTGGGCTACAAGCAAAGCTGACTTGTCCGGCTCTGGACAAGATTCGCTCTCATTGTCTTCACTCGAAGACATAGGTTTTTGGTTTAGGCATCACTTCAGTCATTCTGACTGGTTCTCCTGGACCCCACTTAACAGTACGGTGGTTCCGATGACTCAACACAAAAGAAAAAGAACTATGAAAGATCTACGTCTTCGAGCTCCATAGGCTTCATAACGTGTCTTCTTTTGTCATAGTCTTCAATATGAATATCTTCATATACCACCTTTGACTTCAATGTCTTCATACATTTTAGGGGTCATCTCTGGTAGTAAAACTTAATCAATGAGGGACTTCTACCTGTGTTATCCTGCAATTCTCACAAACACATTAGTCCCTCAGCTAGGTTTGTCATCAATACTCCAAAACCATCTAGGGGTGGCACTAGATGCACTTACAATCTCCCCCTTTTTGGTGATTGATGACAAACTAGTTGAAGTTTTCAACGGGGAATATAATCTGTGAAATTTGTAAGGGAATTGTCTTCATAAGTTGCAAGGGCTCCCCCTGAAGATGTGCATATAAGTAATTTGCCTTTGGAATGCAAATGCACATGGAAAGATGTACTTGTGGAGATCCACTTCAACTTATGATGACAATCCACTATGCATGTGAAGGAATATGAAGATAATGACATGCATAATGGAAAATGGACGTCTGCAGAATGAGATAAGTGCGGAATTTATCGTCGCACATGCGGAATTTATCTTCGCAAAACAGGGTGGCGAACAAGTAGCAGACGACCATCTGGTTTAAGTGTTACAACTCATAAGAACCAAATGTAAAACGAGAGTCGTAAGCACGAAGCAAAATATAACAAAACATAAAGCACCCGCCCATATGGACCCGCTTGAAGACTATCAACCCATATGCTTCTCCCCCTTTTGTCAGCAAGGACCAGAAAGGTTTGAAGACATAGAGCGTTTACTCGTTCCCAGGAGCAGCAGGGTCGTTGGAGGTGTTTGGCGGTGCAGAAGAGCTTGGAGGTGCTGAAGCAGGTGGCGGTGAGGTAGCATCGTCTTCTTCATCAATGATTCTGGCAGTGACTGTGGCAGCAGATGAAGAAAACTCAGAGTCTTCAAGTGATGGTGTGCTTCACATCACAACCCTTCTAGGAGGTGTGGTGTTAAACTTGAATCGCTCAGTGAAGCCATCCTCTTCAAGTTCAGCTTCAGTACACATCATTGATAGCCCTTTCCATGTACGACGACAGGTTTCATGGGTAACGAAAGCATTCTTGGTGGCAAGATTTCGAAGACGATTAACATCCACCAAGAGGCTTTTCATCTGACGCTTTATCCAGTCATGATGCCTATCTTGTTTTTGATGAAGGGCCACAAGAAGCTCTCGGTCATTGAGAACATGAGCGTGCTTCTTGGGTCTTGAAGCAGTTGCACTATCAGTGGCTTCAGTTGAAGCAGGGTGTGGTGCACGTGTAGTGCCAGCCAAAGGATACACCCTGGAGATGGCTTCAACACCTTCAATGTTCTGAGTAAAGCTCTGGTGTTCTGCATTCTAAAGACTCAAAGGTTGCTTGGCAGGCTCGGGATATATAGCTTCAGCAGAGGTATCCACATCTCGCAAGAAGATCCGATGGTTGCGGGCTGAGGGCTGATATGAGATCGCAGAGTGAAGCTTGATTAGTCTCATTACCCAAGGAGCATAGAACTTCAAACCAAGTAAATCTGAGCCTGATGCAGCTAGTTGACGTATGAACAAGTCCTATGCGTTGAAGCATTTGCCATGAAGGATACAAAACAGCAGAGTCTTCATTGCACCCTCGATCTTGGCATTTGGAGAGTGCCCTTTGATAGGCCAGAGAGTCCGCCGGATAATGTGATAGATGGTTCTGGGCAGGTACTCAAAGTCTTCAACCAAGAACTCTGTTGGATAAGGAGCATCGTGGGGCAATGGCTTCATCATTGAGAGCATCTGACTCATATTCGGTTCAGGCCTCTGGAATATGCTCTCAAGAGCTTCAGTGTGCAGTGGACAGCATTCCTCGAAGAATTCGCCAGGAGTGGGCAGGCCGGTGAGCTCAATGATATCAAATGCATTGGCTTCGTGATGGACATTGCCGGTCATCCACTCCAGGGCCCAAGTCTTCGGATCTCTGTTGTATCCTTTGATGTGGAGGGTGGCATAGAATTGCAGTAGAAGCTCTTCATTCCAGTGCTCTTCATCAGTTACAAACTGCAGCAGACCCACTTGCTTGAAGCAATCCAATGCTTCCTCTAGACAGGGCAGACCAACAATAGCTTCAACATCAAGGCGCTTGTGCGGGAAGATGCGACCTTGGTTGTATAGGATGCATGAATAGTAGCTGCGCTGAGGATAGCTCCAGAACCTATCTGATGAAATCCTTTCCCTTGAATAGGGGTTCTTGGAGCTGTTGAAGAACGTATTATCTGCCTTGAAGCTGTTGATGTTAAAGGATCCAGGTGCTGATGCAGGACCTGGGAACCTCGGCAGCCGTGGGACTGGCTTCTGTACATGAGGCATGTGCTCAACATGGTAATCAAATTGAGGACCTGCAGCAGACTCAGGAACAGAAGCGTCTGGATCAGTAGCTTCGCTGTCTTCTGAAGCTTTTGGTGGGGAGGGCTCCACATTGGCTTCAGTGTTGGTTGTGGCAGCCTCAATATTTTCAGCCTCCGCTTGACTAGCTGGAGGATCGGTCACAAGCACGTTCTCCTAGAGAACTGCTTCTTGGTGGAGCATAGGAGTGGGCTCTTGTGGTGCTTCTTCTGCGGCTGATGCAGCCGGAATGTCTTCAGCATAGACTTGAGGCCTTGGACCTTTGCGAAGCCTGCAGAATGCAGACGACGCCTGTGGGGTTGGAGTGGGCTGGGCCTCATTGTCTTCTTCCTCTTGAGGGCGATCCACCCATGACGCATCTTGTGCAAGTGGCGTTAGAGGACGACCAATGCTGATGAGTTCGCTGTGTTCATACTGAGGAAGGGCTGCATCATCTTGTACATTGTCCTGATGACCAATGTCTTCAGCAGCGATGGGGTCGGCTGCTGGTATGTCTTCAGCTTCAGGAGCCTCTGTGGAAGCAGGCTCATGAACTGTCAGTTGTCGTTCTGCGTCAGGATAGACGACAGAAAGGGGTTCAACCATCAAGGGCTCTGTGGGAGCAGCCCGAGCTTTCTTGATCTTTCGCTTCTTCTGAGTGGGGGCAGAAGGAGAGGCTTCAGAGTGTTTCCGCTTCCTGGCTTCAGCCTCTACAGTTCGCGTCTTCTTGAGCTCTGAAGCGGTTGACCGGCTCTTTGGCTTCGAGCCAGTCGTTGCAGTTGGGAAGACAATTGGAACTGCTTCTTGCCTTGGTGCCTCTGGTTCAGCCATAGCAGGCTTCTTCTTCTTCTTCGCGGCCATCTTGGGGTCGATGCCAGGACGCCCAAGTGCCTTGCGCTTCTCGGCCTCATTGTAGGCCTGCACACATCTTTCTGCAAGTGTCTTCATTCGCTCCCGCGAACCTTGAGCTTCTGCATGCTTCTTCAGAAAGTTTTCCTTTAGTTCGTGCAACATGATCTTGAAGCTCTTCACTTCTTGTACGCTGAGCTTGGCCATATGCTTCTTGAACTGAGCCTTTTCATGATCAATTTTCTGCTTCAGTTCAACAATGCGTTGGGCAATTGCAAGTTCTGAAGCAATAGCGCCTTGGAAGGCGACGCTGAGGCCAACGGGCAGCTGCAAATCATCGAAGCTGATGTTTGGTGTGGCAAACCATTCGTCGATGAAGTTGTGGATGATGGCGACATCAAAGAGAGGCAAATTGTTGAAGATTTCAGCTTCTTCTTTGCTATTGATGAGCTGCTCGAGAGCGTCATCTCCAAGATCTTCATCACTTGACAGATCAATGGCTTCGCTGCGCAGAATGTCAGCAACTGTGAGCTCTTTGCCGGTGTGTGGCTGAGGCATCTTGGCGTTCTGGGGCTTGGAGACACGGGATATGTCTTCAGACTGCACACTGTCTTCAGGAGGTGCAGTTGCCAATGGCTTCGCCCTTGAGACTTGTGGTGAAGGGGCCGGCTTTGAAGCTTTTGGCTTCTTCGACTGCTTCGGCTTCGGCACAGCAGGAGCTTCATCAGACTCAGAGTCAGCTGGAGGGTCATTCACGGCAGTCCCTTGGACTAAGATGCGGGTGATGAGGCCCTCAAGGTTGGCATACGGACCGATGATATTGGGTTCTGCGTCATGTGTGCCATCTGCCCTTGGTGCGGAGGGACCAGGGTTGAAGTCTAACCCAAATTTCTTCTTGTTCTGCTTCACTGATTGTTGGGCAAACTGGAAGTTGCACTTGAACAGATTGTCGTCACGACACTAGAGTAGTGATGACGGATGTGCATCATCAGGCTGTGGCCCACGAACCATGCATGGATAGAAGCTTTGGGCAATAGCTTCATCTCTGGACCTGGGTACAAGGTTCTTGTATAAGATGTCTCCCCACGGTCTTTTGATGGCACTTTTCTTAGCATACTCTTGGGTTGTGAAGCGGTATTTGAACCATTGTTCTGCCCAGTAGCGTCGAATCCATTGGATTCGGGTCTTGCGCTGCCCATAATTCTCTTCAGGATCTGTTTTATACATTTCTGCCAGGTCTTCAGGCAGATCTTTGGAAGTTCCTCCACGTCGATGTCTGCCCCCCTTCCTTGTTGCTGCTTCTGAAGCCATAAACTTTAACTTGAAAGGCTTCAAAGGCTTTCTTTTGCTGGACCAACAGGAACTGGCTTCAGGAGAATTTATGTGATGCTGTAGGAATTCTGCAAATGAATGCAGACTATGAGAACCGAAGGATTCTCCCACAGACATGTACCTATGACAGCATTAAGGTGCGAGGGAAGGGGAAGAGGTCATATGCATTCTCAGAAGGTGTTGAAGATTAATCAGTTTTGAAGACATTGACCTCGTCGTGCGAAGACATTCACTCATAGATAAGAAGTTGGTTCCAGATTTGTACGAACCCACAGATCAGTACAAGTGAGGAATCTAACTACTTCATGAAGCACAAGTGAATATACTAGGCATGTTATGAGATGCAGATTGAGAGATCTAACTTGTGTGAAGAGAAACTTCTTATGGTAGAAAGTGACAGAACCATGAGATCAACAGGGGCTGTAAAAAGAAGTTTTATTTACCACACTTGGAACTGCTAGACGGAGTGGGAGATGATGCCGAGCAGTTCAATCCTCCGTGCCCTAACATGGCGACGGAAGACACCTACGGCAACGGCGGAGAGGACGATGTTCGCGATCGGCGTGAAGACGGCGTCAGAGAAGTTGCGGCAGCGAAGCGCTTCGTCGCCGGCATCATCGAGAGCTAGCGGTGGCGCTAGGGTTCGTGCGAGGGTGGAAGAAGGAGATAATGACCGCGGTAAGTGTGAATTTATAGGCACAGGGGCGGCACTGTGCTATTACACAGGTGCCCCTGGCAATTCGCATCTGAGGAACGCGTGGCCAGTTTGCGGAAGTTTGGGGTTTGTTCCACGTCCCACGCATGCCTGGATTGTCGGGCGGTCGTTCCTGCTTCTCCGGATTTTATGTGGAGGAATGAGCATTGAAAACGGACTTTATGGTTGTCTCTATATCTTCTGCTGACAAGGACGCAGTGAAGACATTCGACAGTTTCAATGGATGCATATGACTTAGAGAGATAGAGTTTGAGATAGAAAGCATAGAGAAGTTGGGGTCCGATCACATTCACTTAGTTCAAAAGATTCAACACGAAGACATAGCTATAAGTGAATGCTGTAGAGGACAGAACACTAGTATATATATATATCTCTATAATCAACGTAGTGAAGATAATCATTAAAATATGTTCGAAGCCAAACCAAATGTGAAGACATTGCAAGGTAACGCCATGAGAGAAACACTTCAAAATGGAACGTTTGGTGGTGGCGTTACCCACCGTATAGGAAGTATTAGACCCAGACACGGCGCACAATTATCGTGGCGCTCCGAAGTCAAATTCCACATTAATGTATTCACACTTAGAATGTATGTCTTCATTGATTGAAGATATACTTCACTTCGTGTGTTGCACATCTAAGTCATCAATATGCATAAGGGTTAGGATGTGTGCCTGATCACAGGACATTTGAAGATTCCAGGATATTTAGCTCACACCGTAACTTGCAAAACCTCTTCTCATCCAAGGGCTTGGTGAAGATATCTGCCAATTGCTCTTCAGTGTTCACGTGTATGATATCAATGTCTTCCTTCACAACATGATCTCTGAGAAAGTGATGACAAATTTCAATGTGCTTTGTCTTCGAGTGCTGAACTGGGTTGTTGGCAATCTTGATGGCGCTTTCGTTGTCGCAGTACAGTGGCACTTGCTTCAGATGAATGCCATAGTCCTTGAGTGTTTGCTTCATCCACAGAAGCTGAGCGCAGCAAGATCCAGCAGCAATGTATTCAGATTCAGCAGTGGAGAGAGATACACAGTTCTGCTTCTTTGAAGACCAACATACAAGTGATCGTCCCAGAAAGTGACATGTGCCTGATGTAGACTTGCGATCAACTTTGTCACCAGCATAATCAGCATCCGAGAATCCAACCAAATCAAACTCTGAGCCCTTTGGATACCATAATCCTAGAGTTGGGGTGTGAGCCAAATATCGAAGAATTCGCTTCACAGCTAAGTGATGTGACTCCTTTGGTGCCGCTTGAAATCGAGCACACATGCAAACACTAAGCATAATATCTGGCCTAGATGCACATAGATAAAGTAAAGAACCAATCATGGAGCGGTATACCTTTTGATCGAACTCTTTACCATTGTCGTCAGGACCCAGATGATGTTTGGCTGGAATTGGTGTTGTGAAGCCCTTGCAGTCTTGCATACCGAACTTCTTCAGGCAATCTTTGAGATACTTCTCTTGAGATATGAAGATGTCATTGCGTTGTTGTCGTATTTGAAGACCAAGGAAGAACTTCAGCTCCCCCATCATGGACATCTGATATTGCTCTTGCATCATATATCCAAACTCTTCACTGTACTTCTGATTTGTGTAGCCGAAGATAATGTCATCCACATATATTTGGCACACAAACAGTTCACCATCATATGTCTTCGTGAAAAGAGTGGGATCTAGGGAACCAGGTATGAAGCCTTTGCTCTTTAGGAAATATTTGAGTGTGTCATACCAGGCCCTAGGGGCTTGTTTGAGGCCATACAGTGCCTTGTTGAGCTTGTATACCATGTCGGGATGTTTTGGATTTTCAAAGCCAGGCGGTTGTGCAACATACACTTCTTCTTCAATCTTGCCATTGAGAAATGCACTTTTCACATCCATTTGATATAGAAGTATGTTATGATGATTTGCATAGGCCAGCAGTATGCGTATGGCTTCAAGCCTAGCCACAGGAGCAAATGTTTCATCGAAGTCAATGCCCTCCACTTGAGTATATCCTTGAGCAACGAGACGAGCTTTGTTTCTGACAACATGACCATGCTCATCTTGCTTGTTGCGGTATATCCATTTGGTGCCTATTATGTTGTGCTTCCGTGGATCAGGACGCTTAACCAGTTCCCATACATTATTCAGCTCAAACTGTTGAAGCTCTTCTTGCATAGATTGAATCCATTCAGGTTCCATGAAGGCTTATTCAACTTTCTTGGGTTCTGATATTGAGACGAATGCGAAGTGCCCACAGAAATTTGCTAGCTGAGTTGCCCTTGAATGAGTGAGTGGACTAGGTGCATTGATGCTATCAATTATTCTTTCAATCTGCACTTCATTGGCAACGCGAGGATGTACAGGGCGAAGCCTTTGCTCTTGCTGATCTGTGTTGTTGTTGGGAGGAATGTCTTCAGGCTGAGCATTGTCTTCATGTTGATCAGGTGCTGAGATGATAAGTTCTTCTTCAGGATGAGCTTCAGAAGGTATAATCTCTCCAGTTCCCATTAGCTTGATTGATTCACTAGCTGGAATCTCATCTAGCACATTTGGCAGTTGCTCTCTTTGTGAACCATTTGTCTCATCGAACCGCACATCCACTGTTTCAACCACTTTGTAATGAAAGAGATTGAAGACTCTGTAGGAGTGCGAATCCTTTCCATATCCAAGCATAAAACCCTCATGTGCTTTTGGTGCAAATTTTGAGGTGTGATGTGGGTCCTTGATCCAGCACCTTGCGCCAAATACTCTGAAGTAACTGACATTAGGCTTTTTGCCAGTAAGGAGCTCATAAGATGTCTTGTTCAGAAGCTTGTGAAGATAAACACGATTGATTGTATGGCATGCAGTGTCAATGGCTTTAGTCCAGAATTTTCTTGGAGTCTTGTATTCATCTAGCATCGTTCTGGCCATCTCAATGAGTGTTCTGTTCTTGCGTTCGACGACGCCATTCTGCTGTGGCGTGTACGGAGCTGAGAATTCATGTGTGATGCCCAAGGTATCAAGATATGTATCAAGGCCAGTGTTCTTGAATTCAGTCCCATTGTCACTTCTGATGTGCTTTATCTTGGCGCCAAAATTGTTCATAGCACGATTGGCGAAGCGTCTGAAGACATCCTGCACTTCAGTCTTGTAAAGGATTATGTGCACCCAAGTATATCTAGAGTAATCATCAACAATGACGAAGCCATAGAGGCAAGCAGTAGTAGTAAAAGTTGAGTAATGAGTGGGACCGAAAAGATCCATGTGAAGCAGTTTGAAGGGTCGAGTAGTGGTCATGATTGTCTTCGAGGGATGTTTTGCCCTCGTCATCTTCCCTGCTTCACAGGCACCGCATAAGTGATCTTTCTTGAACTTGATGCCCTCGATGCCTATGACATGCTTCTTCTTCGCAAGGGTGTGGAGGTTCCTCATGCCAGCATGCCCAAGCCTCCGATGCCAAAGCCAGCATTCTGAAGCTTTTGCAAGAAGACATACTGCAAGTTGTGGCCCTGCTGAGAAATCTACCACATACAGATCATCTTTTCGATACCCTTCAAACACTAGAGACTTGTCAGATTCCATTAGTACAAGACAACGATATTTTCCAAACATTACGATCATGTTCAAATTGCAGAGCATTGAGACAGACATTAAGTTGAAGCCAAGGGATTCAACAAGCATGACTTTATCCATGCGTTGATCCTTTGAGATTGCAACTCTACCTAGACCCAATACCTTACTTTTACCAGTGTCAGCAAATGTGATGTGGCTCTTGTCGGATGGACGTAAGGTTGAGTCCATAAGAAGGCTTCTTTTGCCAGTCATGTGATTTGTACATCCACTGTCAATAATCCATTCTGAAGACTTTCAAGACGCTGGTGTCGTACCCTACAGTGCAGTTAGGGGGATAGGCTTCACGAAGAGAATTGTGAAGCAAAAACATTTGACGAACCAGTGGGTTATGAAAACTTAGATCCAGATTAGGACTAATAGGGAGAGTAGCATGCGATTCAGGAACGAAGTACATAATGATGCCATTCGGGCATTTTATCTTGCGCCCTACAAGATTTTTAAGGTCCCCAGCAATAGCGTCAGAAGATTTTGGTTTTCTGCTGGAGACCTTTCCCTGCAAAAGAGAGTTAAGCCTTCTTAACCACCCACATCTTCAAGGGTGGCTTAGAAGCAATAAGTCTAAGTGCAGCATCTGAGAATTTTGGCTTTGAAGCCTTAGCAAACAGTCTTGCAGGTGGACAATAGTACTCATAAGAACAAGCAGAATAATTTTTGGTCATATGAACATGACGGTTTGATGAACCGATCTCATATACATATGCCTGAGTATGGTTTCCCTACAAAACATTTGCGTTAGTGTGACTCAGGTGAGTCCTCTGTTTGTATGAAGCCTTTGGACCGTATGAAGCCTTTGGTCTGAGGTTTGTCTTCTTCAAGTGAGGTGTCATGAAGACATTCACACGAAGATTTTCCAGACACTTTTTCGGAACCCAGATCTTCTTCATAGGCGGTCCATTCCTGCAGTTAGTACCAATGTACCTGGCAAACACTTCACCATTTTGATTCTTAAATAGTATATAGTTTGCATCAAAGGATTCATCAATGATAATGGGGTTAGCACAAGTGAAGCCAGATAAATTGGATGGATCTGCTGAAGGTTCCTTTGCAGCAACCCACTTGGTTTTGGGGTACTGCTCAGGTTTCCAGTAAGAGCCATCTGCATTTATTTTCCTTACGAACCCAACACCCTCTTTCCTAGGGTTTCGGTTCAGAATCTGCTTCTTGAGGACATCACATAATGTCTGATGTCCTTTAAGACTTTTGTACATCCCTGTTTCAAGCAATGTCTTCAACCTAGCATTCTCATCAGCAATAGCAGTGGTATCCTCAGCAAAGGGGTTAGTTACCACATCAACAGTTGAAGATATTGCAATAGCAGTAATAGTGGAACATTCAGCAACAAAAGTAGCATTATCATGCTCAATGCATTTAAGACATGGTGGTTCAAATCCTTCCTGAGCGGAACTGATCTGTTCGGCGCGAAGTGACTCGTTTTCCTTTTGAAGATCTTCATGAGCCGCTCTCAATTTCTCAAGTTCTTGCTTCCTTTGAAGATAATCATAGGAAAGCTTTTCATGAGTTGTTGAGAGAGTATCAAGACGATCTTCAAGTTCCTGATACTTAACGTGAAGATTTTTTTATGTCTTCAATTAAGGATTCAGATCGAGTCATTTCAGCACCCAACAGATCATCGCTTCTGTCTAACAGTTTTTGAATATGTTCCATGGCCTTTTGTTGTTCAGTTGCAATTTTAGCAAGTGTTTTGTAACTGGGTTTTGAATCACAATCAGAGTCATCGTCACTGGATGTTTGATAGCGAGTAGTGCGTGTGTTTACCTTGGCACCACGTGCCATGAAGCAGTAGGTAGGAGTGGAGTCGTCCTTGTCATTTGCATCAGTGTCGGTGATGAAGTCATTGTCTTCACTGTTGAAGATGGACTTGGCGACGTATGCTGTAGCCAGACTTGCAATGCCAGAATCAGACTCCTCCTCAGACTCCACCTCTGCCTCCTCAGACGCGGATTCCTCCTCAGAATCCATTTCCTTGCCAACAAATGCACGTGCCTTGCCAGATGAGCTCTTCTTGTGTGATGAAGACTTTGAGGAAGACTTGGAAGAAGACTTTCAGTATTTCTTCTTCTTCTTGTCGTCAGAGTCATATTCCTTGCTCTTCTTCTTCCTTCTGTTCTCATTGTCCCACTGTGGACACTCAGAGATGAAGTGTCCAGTTTTCTTGCACTTGTGGCATGTTTTCTTCTTGTAGTCATGAGCAGAAGCTTCATCATTCCTTGAGCTTGATCGTGAAGACTTTCTGAAGCCTTTCTTCTTGGTGAACTTTTGGAACTTCTTCACAAGCATTTCAAGTTCCCTTCCAATGTCTTCAAGATCATCAGAACTGCTGTCAGATTCTTCTTCAAATGAGGAAACAGCTTTTGCCTTCAAGGCACGAGTTCGCCCATAGTTTGGACCGTAGATATCTCTTTTCTCAGAAAGCTGAAACTCATGTGTGTTGAGCCTCTCAAGTATGTCAGATGGATCGAGTGTCTTGAAATCAGGATGTTCTTGAATCATCAGGGCTAGGATGTCAAACGAACTATCAAGTGATCTCAGCAGCGTCTTGACGACTTCATGTTTGGTGATCTTAGTAGCACCGAGGGCTTGAAGCTCATTTGTGATGTCAGTGAGTCTGTCAAATGTGTGCTGGACATTCTCATTGTCATTTCGCTTGAAGCGGTTGAAGAGATTGCGAAGGACACTGATTCTTTGATCTCTCTGGGTTGAGATGCCTTCATTAACCTTGGAGAGCCAGTCCCAGACCAGCTTGGATGTCTTCAAGGCACTCACACGGCCATACTGTCCTTTGGTCAGATGACCGCAGATGATATTCTTGGCAGTAGAGTCCAGTTGAGTGAACTTCTTGACATCAGCAGCAGCGACACCTTCTCCAGCCTTGGGAACGCCGTTCTCGACGACATACCATAGGTCGACGTCAATGGCTTCAAGATGCATGCGCATCTTATTCTTCCAGTAGGGATATTTAGTTCCATCGAAGACGGGGCACGCAGCGGAGACTTTGATTATCCCTGCAGTCGACATAGCTAAAACTGCAGGTGGTTAAACCAAATAACACAGAACAAGGGAGCACCTTGCTCTGATACCAATTGAAAGTGCATTATATCAACTAGAGGGGGGTGAATAGGCATTTTTTATGAAAGTCTTCAAAACGTGGAAGTTATGAAGACAAACAGTAGAGATATGCCTATTACTATGCAGCGGAAGTTAGACTACACTAGGCAATCCATGGTCAAGTATCAACAGAGTGAAAGCACAGTGACAAATAGCTGTAGTGTAATAAGGATCAGGTAGGAAGATACTATCAAGCCAAACAGATCATACACTCATGTTGTGAAGACAAAAGATAGAACAGACACGCAATGACTTCACAATGAGTGATCGGTAAGTAAAGGAAGTGAAGATGAAACCAGTGACTCGTTGAAGACAATGATGTGTTGGACCAGTTCCAGTTGCTGTGACAACTGTACGTCTGGTTGGAGCGGCTAGGTATTTAAACCTTAGGACACACACTCCCGGACACCCAGTCCTGAACACGCAGCTCAGGACACCAAGTCCTCACCGTATTCTCCTTGAGCTAAGGTCACTTAGTCCTCGCCCAATCACTCTGGTAAGTCTTCAAGGTAGACTCCCAAACCTTCACAGACTTCGTTCACTGGCAATCCACAATGTCTCTTGGATGCTCTGAACGCGACGCCTAACCGTCTGGGGATGCACAGTCCTCAAGTGTAATAAGTCTTCAGATCACACTGACAAGAAGACTTAAGTGATGCCCAATGTTTTCTGGCTCTGGGTGGTTAGGGCTTTATCCTCGCAAGGAATTCTCTCTCTCAAAGGCTTCGAGGTGGGTTGCTCTCAAACGACAAAAGCCGTGCACTGAAATCTAAGCAGCCAACCGTTTATGGTTGTAGGGGGTGGGCTATTTATAGCCACTTGGCAACCCGACCTGATTTGTCCGAAATGACCCTGGGTCACTAAGGAACTGACACGTGTCTCAACGGTCAGATTTCAAACTCTCATGGCAACTTTACTTGGGCTACAAGCAAAGCTGACTTGTCCGGCTCTGGACAAGATTCGCTCTCATTGTCTTCACTCGAAGACATAGGTTTTTGGTTTAGGCATCACTTCAGTCATTCTGACTGGTTCTCCTGGACCCCACTTAACAGTACGGTGGTTCCTATGACTCAACACAAAAGAAAAAGAACTACGAAAGATCTACGTCTTTGAGCTCCATAGGCTTCATAACGTGTCTTCTTTTGTCATAGTCTTCAATATGAATATCTTCATATACCACCTTTGACTTCAATGTCTTCATACATTTTAGGGGTCATCTCTGGTAGTAAAACCGAATCAATGAGGAACTTCTACCTGTGTTATCCTGCAATTCTCACAAACACATTAGTCCCTCAGCTAGGTTTGTCGTCAATACTCCAAAACCAACTAGGGGTGGCACTAGATGCACTTACACATGGCAGTTGCAGGTGGTTCCTGGCTCGATTAGATGACGGCGAACGATTGATGATCATTCGCACGTATCAGACATGTTGTTTCGCGGAATACAATCACAATCACTGCAAGGTCTTTGAGCAGGATCCCAGCTTCTCTGGGCCTTCAGGAATTTTTGACTGGAGGCTGGCAAGTAGCCTTGCTACATGCTCTCTGTTTCTCGGACTGAATTATCCGATTAACCAGGAGATAACCGATGGCAAGGATCATGATGGCAGCGCGGTTTCGTTCATCAGGCAAAATTGTGTGTACATAGCGTACCATGCGTCTCTGCATGCACCATACCCTGATATATGCCACCATGATCTGCAACCCAAAGTAGGAGAGAGGGTTGCAAGTATTAGACTTCGACCTACTGGCTGGAGTTTCCCCCGTCAGGATCCCATCTGGTTCAAGCCGTCATCCAATCTCCATAGCTTAATAAATAGTAAGGTCTAACTGAGCCCGTTAGTTAGATGCGTACACTTGGTGTAGTAGGATCTTTATTTAGTTTGATGCATACAATTGTTCTTTTCTGGTAGCCCTTTTTTAATGATGGCTAATGTTTAGTTTGGAAGAGAGATCTGCATCTTTACTCTTCTGGCCTGCTTACTGCTTCTGTTGCACCCCCAGCCCTGGTTGCTGCTGCCGTTTTCAATGTACAATCAATAGTATATTTTGCCCGTTGGTTGAATAAATGTGTTGTTAGAACGACAAACACAATGTTTGGAAGTCGTTGCACGGTCCGGTCCTTTAGTGCCCCATACCATACGTAGCGCATACAATTTTTGGTACAGAACACATTTTCCACTTGTTGATAACATGCAGCCCACTGATGAAGGCCCAATAGAGGAGCCCATAATTAACTAGAAGGGAGGCTCTCACATGAATCCGGCCCAGGTACATGCTCATGGTCCCCTAAACATAAATAAGTAAATAAATAAATAAAGCTAAACTCATGCACCAGTTCTTTAAATTTATGATTTAACAGGAGGATATTATTTCATATGATAGTGTCTTTACATTCAGTCGATATTTTTCTTAGGCAAAGATAGCGACCAGTCTCCTTTCTCCCACCATTTTCTTCCTGCAACCAGTGGACCCATGCAAATTGATACGACTCCAACGTATCTATAATTTTTATTGCTCCATGCTATATTATCTACTGTTTTGGACATTATTGGGCTTTATTTTCCACTTTTATATTATTTTTGGGACTAGCCTATTAACCGGAGGCCCAGCCCAGAATTGTTGTTTTTTTTTGCCTGTTTTAGGGTTTTGAAGAAAAGGAATATCAAACAGAGTCCAAACGGAATGAAACTTTCGGAAACGTGATTTTCTCATCAGATAAGATCCAGGAGACTTGGACCCTCTGTCAAGAAAGCCACGAGGTTCTCACAAGGGTAGGGGGCGCCGCCCTAGGGCGCGCCCCTGCCTCGTGGGCCCCTCGAAGCTCCACCGACGTACTTCTTCCTCCTATATATATCCACGTACCCCCAAACGATCGGGGATGGAGCCAAAAACCTAATTCCACCGCGGCAACTTTCTGTATCCACGAGATCCCATCTTGGGGCCTATTCCGGAGCTCCGCCGGAGGGGGCATCGATCACGGAGGGCTTCTACATCATCATCCAAGCCCCTCTGATGAAGTGTGAGTAGTTTACTTCAGACCTACGGGTCCATAGCTAGTAGCTAGATGGCTTCTTCTCTCTTTTTGGATCTCAATACAATGTTCTCCCCCTCTCTCATGGAGATCTATTCGATGTAATCTTGTTTTTGCGGTGTGTTTGTTGAGACCGATGAATTGTGGGTTTATGATCAAGTCTATCTATGAATAATATTTGAATCTTCTCTGAATTCTTTTATGTATGATTGGTTATCTTTGCAAGTCTCTGTGACACCCTAGCTAGACATGCATCAGAGTGTGTGCATCATGTTTAAAATTCCATTTAATTTGAAATGGGGATTTGTGAAACCCTCAGAATCATTTTTGAAAATGACCCAAATAAAAAAATTCTCCAAAAGGGTCCAAGAAAATGCTCATGTTGCTCTCTGAAAATATTGGACAGAGATAAAAATCAAACCAATATTTTTAAGAGCTCATAGGTATTTATTTTGGGCATTTGGAATTAATGCATAACTATTTGCATTGGAAATATATTAATTATATATATTAATATATGTCCAAAAATTATGCCACCTGTTGGGGAGCTCTGGAATAATATATCTAGCTCCTGCAAAAATTGGCATAAGATAATAAAATGATTTAATATTTTTTTAAATCAAAACAAATGTCAGAAATTAGAAAACAGAAATAAATAAAAGGGAGAACCTTACCTGGGCTCCTCCCTGTGCAGCCCAGCCAGCTGGCCGGCCCAGCCAGCAGGCGGCCCAGCCCGCCTCCCTCCTCTGTCGTCTTCGTCCTCGACAGAGGGAGGGGAGTGTGGCCGGCGCGCGCGCGCCACCGCGCCACGCCACCTGCTCGCCTGCCTGCCTGCTCCTCCCCTCCTCGTCTGGATGGCCTGGAACGACGCCACGCCCTCCCCCGTTCTCTCTCACTCTCCCTCGGTTATTCCCCTCCTCTCCCTCGCTCTCTCTCTCACGGCCGAACACCACCATCGCCGCCGTTCGCCATAGCAGCCGTCACCGGCCACCCCTCGCCCCTCCGCTGAGCTCAGGAGCTCCGCCGCGACCCCCTCTTCCTCCCCACCAAGCCAAGCCCCTCGGGAAGCTCTGCATCGCCTCCACGCCATCGTCTTCCTCCTCGGGCTCCGACCACCATCGCCGTCGATTCGCCGTCTCCAGCGCGTCCCCGAGCCCGCTTCGACGCCCACTGCAACCGCGGTGAGCTCCGCCACCGTTTCCCCCTCTTTTCCCCCTCGTTCCCGCACCGTAACCCCGTTTCCCACCACGGCCGAACCTCCGCCGTCGCCGAGCTCACCGTCGACGCAGCTCCGGTGACCATTTGGTCACCCCGGCGAGTCCAACAAGTCCGTAAGGACCCGTAGAGCCCCTCCAGCGCCTCAGCTCCCTCGCTTGCGAGCAGCAGCGCCGATCTCGACCGCACCCGAACTCCGGCCGCCGCTCACGAGCTCGCCGTCGTCGGTACCGGCCACCTCAGGCACGGCCACCACCACCGTTCGACGCGCGGGAGCAAGGGCTCTCCAACGAGCCCAAGCACGGCCTCGCCCGTGCCCTGTAGCGCGTTTCCGTATCGCGCCGCCGTCTCGGGCCTCGCCGGCGTCATGTCGCCGGTGGGTTTGACCCACCTTGACCACGGCAGGACCCCCCCTGTGTCCATGATAGGTGGGCCCAGCCGTGTTAGCTAATTAGGATTAGCACTAACCGAATTAGTTAAACTAACTACCCCCCCTGACACTGACCAGTGGGCCCCAGCGCCACTAATTCCTAATTAGGATTAAATTAACCCTGTTAAACCCCCCCTGTCACTGACGTGTGGACCCCACACGTCAGGTTTGACCCCAGCCAGCCGCAGTTGACCACTGACGTCATGCTGACGTCATGCTGGCGCAATATATATATTTCTGGATTTAATTTAAATCAGGAAATTCCAGAATATTATTTAAACTTCAAAAATTCATAACTTTTATTCTGTAACTCCAAATCAGACAAATTATATATGAAAAATGATCAGAAAAATCCAATCTATCCATCTGTACTATTTTCATGCATGATCAAACAAGTTAAATTGATGTTTAAAGCAGAACAAGGAAAAGCACTTTAAAAGGCCATGTTTGAGTTTGAAATTTGAATCTTCGATTCAAATCTGTTCAAACCCTTCTGGTCTTAGTTGCATTAGCCCAACACACTCATATTGCCATGTTTCATGCATGCATCATATTGTTGCACATTGTTTGGTGATGGTTGTGTATCGGTGTCCTTTGCGACAGGTTCTGCCTCCGAGGAGTACCGTGATTACCCTAACGAAGAACCGTATCAGTGCATCGAACCATCAGGCAAGCAACCAACCATTTGATCATATCGATACAATCCCATGTTCTCGCTTCTGCTCTCTTTTACTGCATTAAGACAACGCTTTTCAAACTGCTGTGTGCTACGGTAGTTGAACCCATTTCCTCTGCATGACCTGTCATTGCCACAGTAACTAGATGAAACCCACTAGCATGTGTAGGAGTTGATTGAGCCATATGTATGTGTTGTTCCTACCTTTCTATGCCTGCTATGCTTAGAGTCGTGTCAGGTCTGGTTCATCTGGGTGATGGGCTAGAGTGAAATGATTATGTCGGTAATGAGAGTGGTGTGGTGAACACGATTTGGTAAAGGTATCGATGAGAGGCCATGTAGGAGTACATGGTGGGTTGTTTCATTGAAGCCGACCTTAAGCACTGAGATCTGTATGTGTGATTTAAGATACAGCTACTACCATGCATTGGGCCCTGAAATATGACCCCGCTCGACTTCTTACTCACCCTAGCTCTCTGTCCAGGAGTTGCAAGTAGTTTCTGGTGTTGTAGCCTACTGGAGGCCGTGGACAGCGCTGACCGTAGGGGTGGGCTGTGATGCGGTAGGTACGTGGCCGGGTGTACCGAATACCCGTTAGGTATCTCGGGAACCCTGTTCACATCGTTCGGGGCCGTATGGGAAACCTCGGCCGGACTCCCTGCGGATGGAACCTGGATAGGCGATAAACCTGGACTAGAGGCTTAAGTGTTTAGGTAGGTCGTGGTCTACACCCACGTCGGCTTTCGCTTGAAGTCTGCCGAGCACATATCGTGTGCAGACGCTAAGTGGTGGAAACATGTATGAAGAAGTACACCCCTGCAGGGTTATCATGATCTATTCGAATAGCCGCGTCCGCGGTAAAGGACTACTTGGTTGCCTATACAGTTCATAGACAAGTAAATGGAAACTACTAAAAGCCTCAAGATAAGTGTGAGTGCCGAGGATGGCTCTTCCGTAGGAAGACGGAGGCGGATCCTCGGTAGTGTATTGAATTGGTGAGTAGTGGACTCGTGTGCGCAAAACCATTTCAAGTTGAAGTATCGTAGGATAGTCTAGCCAAGAGTCAAAGCTGGCTTGCTGCAATAACTCCACCAACCCTTCTTGATAATATGCATGTATGTAGGATCTGATGTAAGTCTTGCTGAGTACCTTTGTACTCATGTTGCTATAATTTACATTTTTACAGAAGATGCTGCAACCCCTTCTGATGGGTTCTATGTAGACATTGACATCAACGAGTAGGCTAAAGGCCCAGGTGGTGACCCTGAGCTTGTGAAGGACCATGTAGTATAGCTAGGCTTTCCAAGCCTCTTTTATTTTACTAGTTGTCTGTACTCAGACAAGTTACTTCCGCTGTTGGTTTGTATGACTGTATGACTTGAATGTTGGGTCGTGAGAACCGTACCTTTGTGTATGTTATGTATGGCTCCTTGAGCCTTAAATAAAGTACTTGTGTCGTAGAGTCATGTTGTGATGCTTCGTTGTATTTGCACATATCGAGCATATTGTGTGTATGATTGAAATGCTTGGTATGTGTGGGATCTGACTATCTAGTTGTTTATCTTTAGTAGCCTCTCTTACCGGGAAATGTCTCCTAGTGTTACCGCTGAGCCATGGTAGCTTGCTACTGCTCTGGAACACTTAGGCTGGCCGGCATGTGTCCTTCTTCGTTCCTGTGTCTGTCCCTTCGGGGAAATGTCACGCTTTGAGTACCGGAGTCCTGTTAGCCCGCTACAGCCCGGTTTACCGGAGTCCTGCTAGCCCAGTGCTACAGCCCGGACCCACTTGCTGATGACCGACACGTTCGAAGCTGGGTCATGGATGCCTGTCCCTGTAAGTCTGTGCCACTTTGGGTTTACGACTAGTCATGTCAGCCCGGGCTCCTTATCATATGGATGCTAGCGACACTATCATATACGTGAGCCGAAAGGCGCAAACGGTCCCGGGCAAAGGTAAGGCGACACCCGTGGGGATACCGTGCGTGAGGCCGCAAAGTGATATGAGGTGTTACCGGCTAGATCAATGTGACATCGAGTCGGGGTCCTGACAGCGTTGGCATCAGAGCCGGACTGCCTGTAGGTTCTCCAAGCCAAACTGGTCGATGTTGAGTCTAGAAATTCTTTAGCTATATGTAGGGGAATTGTTTGTGGGTTGGAACGTAAGGCTCTTTTTACTCCTTTATCTTATGACATTCTGATCTGAGTCAGTCCATTCTTCCACCGGGGGTTAAGGAATTAGGATCTATTCTCTCTATCAGGATCACGTGTTACTAATCAGTAGTACCTTATAAGTTTGATGGATACAAGCCTAGTTCAGTTCTACTACCACATTATGTTGTTAGAATGGTCTCAGAACTTTGATATGATGATGTTGAGTGTGTACGAAATCCTTTGTCAAATGTCTCAAAATCCTTCTTGAGCATTTACAGCTGTTATGCTGCCGAAATTTTGCTAGAAATTCTAATGCCTTTGCATTATGATTGTGCTTTCAGATGGCCACTCGCGACCTCAATCAAGTGGTTCGCCTGACTCGATGCCTAGATGTACCCGGCCATACTGCCAAGTTGGTCAGGGTAATGACTGAGGCTGGATACCGCTGGTATCCTGAGTACACGGTCGAAGAGCAATTTCGGGACTTTAATCAAAGCCAGTATCTCTGCACTGTCAGGATATTTCCATCTTATCCTGGATCCACCGAGCCCCTTCACTGCTCCTATGGACTCGGGGTTACTATTGAGATGGCTATGCAGGACGCCGCCTACTCTATGATGACCATCATGCGAGTCAGATCTGGACTATTTCGGGACTCTGATTTCCGGTATATGCCAGGATCACTTCCGGGAGCACAAGGGTATCTCCAGGCTATCTATGCTGACCCCACCCAGGAGGATTCACGGACTCGCACCACTGCTGAGATGCTCGAGGATAAGGACCGTGAAAATCGGGCCTTAAGGTTAGAGCTCTTCAATACCCGTGCTGACCACTGGGCCACTTTGACTCGGTTCGCACCGGCGGTGCAAGCTGGATATTCAGATATGCGCGATCTCTATCCTGTGAGATCTGCTCTACCAGACGTGATGGGTTGGCGTGATGTAGGAGGCATCACCCCACCTCGCGATCCCCGCAGGCCACCGTCTGTTGGTCCAAGACCTCATCCTAGCCCCTATGGTCCACAAGCTCCGCGAGATCGTCTGTTTCCGGATGATCATGTTGAGCTTCCAGGCTATGGAGGTGACTTCTACGAGGACTACTACGGATCGGTCTGAGTTAGTGGTAGTATCACTAGTTCGCACTAGCTGTGTCGTCTATCGTCCCGCGTGACTCGTGGGATATGACCTAGTTTGTACTCTTTCCGGAGGTGTAGAAAAATAATGTATAGGAGCTTGGGATGCCTCCGATGAGATGTAATCCTCTTTTCACCGTAATAGTACTTTGTTTGGTCTTGTACTAAACCCTGTATGGTGTGTATGACGATGGAATAAAAGAAGCAGTTTCTGTATCTACCATGTCATACGGATGATCATCTTGCATTCCGAGTTATTCCTTACATTTTGTATCCTATGTTGGAATTTTATCATCCTGACTAAATCATTGTCTTGTTTACCTAGGATGGTCAACACGCGCACTAACCCTGCTCCTCAAGAGCAGGCCGAAGGCAGTGAAGTCAGGGATGCAAATCTGCCTCATCCTCCTTCACTAGCCGAGGTTATGATGGAAGCTGAGAGAAACAAGCGGGAGACCAACCGTTTGTTGGAGCGTATTGAACAGAACACGGCACACCATCAGAGGACTAGCGTGGTGTCACTCAGTGATTTTATCAAATTACATCCACCCACGTTCCACCACTCCGTCGAGCCTCTCGACGCTGATGACTGGCTTCGCAGTATCTCTCACAAACTGCGTTCCGCGCTGGTAGCGGAGGCTGACAAGGTCACCTTTGCTGCATATCATCTTGAAGGCCCCGCCAGTCTATGGTGGGAGAATTATGGAGCTATGCGCCCAGCGGGCCATGTCACTACTTGGGCTGAATCCAGCGAGGCTTTCCGTGAACATCACATTCCGGAGGGTCTCATGGACCGTAAACGTGAGGAATTTTGCAGTTTCACCCAAGGCCGACTTTCTGTGGATGCTTACAGCAGGGAGTTTGGTAACCTCGCACGATATGCAACCGAGGAAGTCTCTACTGACGCCAAGAAGCAAGCAAGGTTCCGTAAGGGACTTAGTCCTGAGCTTCGCCGCGACCTCCGTCTGCATGAGTGCACATCTTTTCAGAAACTTGTCAACAAAGCCATCAGTGCTGAAACTGGTCAGACTGACTATGACGCAACACGCAAGCATGGCCGTGACATGGGTTCCTCATCCGGTGCTGGTCCTCAAAAGCGCCGCGTGTGGGTACCCAACACCGCCCTGCCACCCAGGTTCACACCGAGGCCATCCTTCCAGGCGCCTCGCACTGTTCAATAGTCTGCTCCAGCCAAGCCCTATGGGGGTCCAACCAACAATGCTCCCCCACGTACCAGTTCCGTGACTTGTTTCAAGTGTGGGGAATCTGGCCACTATATGCGTGAGTGTCCCCAGACCAACCCCAACCAGTCTGCTAAAGCTGTTGGCCGTGGCAAGCCAACAGGGAAAGTTTTCCACGCCAAGCCGGTCACCGCTTCACGTGGCCATGTCAACTGTATCTCTGCCGAAGAAGCTCAAGAGGATCCCAACGTCGTTCTCGGTACGCTTCTTGTTAATTGCCACCCGGCATCTGTTCTTTTCGATACAGGAGCCTCTCATTCATTTATATCCGAGAACTATGCTCGTTTGCATAACACCGCATTCTGTGACATGCCATCCACTATGGAAATTTCTACTCCTGGTTCTAGATGGCAGACCTCTAGGGTAAGTTATGGAAATGAAATCCAAGTCGACAGACTTGTTTTCCTTGCATCGTTGATAGCCCTTAAATTTTCAGATATTAATATCATTTTGGGTATGGACTGGATGTCAGCTCATCATGCCAAAATTGATTGCTTCTCTAGGACTGTTCAACTCACTCACCCTTCGGGCAAGATAGTCAATGTCTTGACCTGATTAGCCAAGCGACAATTATATTCTCTTAACGCCAGCCCTTTGCCAGACCTTGAGGACGTTCCGGTAGTCCGTGACTTTCCGGATGTCTTCCCAGAGGAATTGCCAGGTGTTCCACCTGACAGGGATGTTGAGTTCGTAATAGACCTCATTCCAGGAACCGTTCTGATTGCTAGAAGACCCTATAAGATGGCACCCCTAGAACTAGCCGAGCTTAAGAAACAACTCGATGAGTCCTTGAAAAAGGGTTTCATCCGCCCTAGTTCATCTCCGTGGGCTTGCCCCGTCCTATTCGTCAAGAAGAAGGATGGTACGGACCGGATGGTTGTAGATTACCGACCTGTCAATTTGGTCACAATTAAGAACAAATATCCGCTTCCCAGGATCAACGACCTGTATGATCAGCTCGCTGGATCCTCAGTCTTCTCCAAGATGGATTTGAGGTTGGGCTACCATCAAATCAAAATCAGAAACGGGGACATTCCTAAAACGGCCTTTGTTACTTGTTATGGCCAATACGAGTACACCGTCATGTCCTTCGGTTTAACCAACGCTCCAGCCACCTTTTCTCGGTTAATGAACTCAATCTTCATGGAGTATTTGGATAAATTCGTCGTGGTTTACCTCGATGATATACTCATCTACTCCAAGAACGAAGAGGAACATGCCGCACATCTAAGGCTAGTGTTGAAGAAACTTCGAGAGCATCGCCTTTATGCCAAATTTTCTAAATGTGAATTCTGGTTGTCAGAAGTGACCTATCTGGGTCATGTAATATCTGGTAAAGGTATTGCTGTTAACCCTGAGCGAGTTCAAGCCGTCCTTAATTGGACTCCACCTAAATCGGTCAAGCAAGTTCGGAGTTTTCTGGGCTTAGCAAGCTATTGTCGTCGCTTTGTCGAGAACTTCTCCAAAGTTGCCCAACCTCTAACCAAACTCCTCAAGAAAGATAAGAAGTTCGAATGGACTCCACAATGTGAGCACAGCTTTCAGGAACTGAAAAGACGCCTGACCTCTGCTCCCGTACTGGTACCGCCAGACTTCTCCAAGGACTTTGTTATCTACTGCGACGCCTCGCGACAAGGACTAGGTTGCATCCTTATGCAAGATCGACACGTAATTGCCTACGCTTCACGGCAATTGCACCCACATGAGGAGAATTATCCTACTCATGATCTAGAGCTTGCAGCCGTAGTCTATGCACTTAAGACCTGGCGACATTACCTCCTCGGTAACCGTTGCGAAATATTCACTGATCACCAAAGTCTGAAGTACATTTTCACCCAACTGGATTTGAATCTCAGGCAAAGACGTTGGGTTGAATTGATCACAGACTTCGACTTAGGAATAACCTACACCCCAGGGAAAGCCAACGTCATGGCTGATGCGCTAAGTCGTAAATCTTATTGTAACAACCTGATGTTACAACAAAGTCAACCGCTTCTCCATGAGGAATTTCGGAAGCTTAACCTTCACATTGTACCTCAAGGTTTTCTTTCCACCTTGGTGGCAAAACCTACCCTTACGGATCAGATTATCAAAGCACAGAAGGTAGATCCGGGAATTTCCCGCATCAAGAGAAACATCCAGAAAGGATTTGCGAATTGCTTCTCCATTAATGATCAAGGGGTCGTATACTTCGGGAATCGACTAGTGGTTCCCAAAGTGCGAAACCTGAGGCGATTGATCCTTAAGGAAGCTCATGAATCTCCTCTCACCATTCATCCCGGTAGTACTAAGATGTATCAGGACCTACGCCAGAGGTTCTGGTGGACTAGGATGAAGAGAGAGATTGCTCGGTATATTGCAAATTGTGACGTCTGTCGTCGTGTAAAAGCAGAGCACCAACGGCCTGCTGGCACCCTTCAACCCTTAGCTATTCCTGAATGGAAATGGGATAAAATTGGTATGGATTTCATTACCGGTTTTCCCAGGACCAAGAGAGGGAATAATGCTATTTTCGTCGTTGTCGATCGTCTCTCCAAAGTAGCCCATTTCCTACCTGTTCGTGAGAGTATAACCGCTAGCCAGCTGGCAGACTTATACATCTCCCGAATAGTGTCCCTCCATGGTGTTCCTTTGGAAATTAACTCAGATCGAGGAAGTCTTTTCACCTCTCGATTTTGGGAAAGTTTCCAAAATGCTATGGGAACCCGTCTCTCCTTTAGCACCGCTTTCCACCCTCAGTCGAGTGGTCAAGTGGAACGCGTCAATCAGATTCTAGAAGACATGCTTCGAGCCTCTGTTATCTCATTCGGAATGGACTGGGAGAAGTGCCTTCCATTTGCCGAATTCGCTTACAACAACAGCTATCAATCTAGCTTGGGTAAAGCCCCTTTTGAAGTTCTCTATGGACGACGGTGTCGAACACCCCTTAACTGGTCAGAAACCGGGGAAAGACAATTCTTTGGCCCGGATATGATTCAGGAAGCAGAAGAACAAGTTCGCATCGTTCGTGAAAAGTTGAAAACAGCCCAATCTCGTCAAAAGAGTCAATATGACCGAAAACATAAGGCTATGACTTTCGAGGTTGACGAGAAGGCTTATCTTCGGGTCACCCCTCTGAAGGGAACCCATCGTTTCGGTATCAAAGGCAAATTGGCTCCTCGTTACATTGGACCTTTTCGCATTCTTGCCAAACGAGGAGAAGTTGCCTACCAGTTGGAACTACCTCCGCACCTCTCCAGAGTCCACGATCTCTTCCACGTTTCTCAACTCAGGCGTTGCTTCTCGGATCCTATCCGTGGAGTGGACCACGAAACGCTTGATCTCCAAGATAATCTTACATATCGAGAGTACCCCATTCGTATCCTCGATCAGGCCGAGCGTACCACTCGACGTCATAATATCAAGTTTCTCAAAGTACAATGGTTGCACCATTCTGAGGATGAAGCAACTTGGGAAAGGGAGGATCGTCTTCGACTCGAGTATCCCGCCTTCTTCCCGGAGGAACCCAAATCTCGGGACGAGATTCTTTTGAGTGGGGGTGAGTTGTCACACCCTAGCTAGACATGCATCAGAGTGTGTGCATCATGTTTAAAATTCCATTTAATTTGAAATGGGGATTTGTGAAACCCTCAGAATCATTTTTGGAAATGACCCAAATAAAAAATTTCTCCAAAAGGGTCCAAGAAAATGCTCATGTTGTTCTCTGAAAATATTGGACATAGATAAAAATCAAACCAATATTTTTAAGAGCTCATAGGTATTTATTTTGGGCATTTGGAATTAATGCATAACTATTTGCATTGGAAATATATTAATTATATATATTAATATGTGTCCAAAAATTATGCCACCTGTTGGGGAGCTCTGGAATAATATATCTAGCTCCTGCAAAAATTGGCATAAGATAATAAAATGATTTAATATTTTTTTAAATCAAAACAAATGTCAGAAATTAGAAAACAGAAATAAATAAAAGGGAGAACCTTACCTGGGCTCCTCCCTGTGCAGCCCAGCCAGCTGGCCGGCCCAGCCAGCAGGCGGCCCAGCCCGCCTCCCTCCTCTGTCGTCTTCGTCCTCGACAGAGGGAGGGGAGTGTGGCCGGCGCGCGCGCGCCACCGCGCCACGCCACCTGCTCGCCTGCCTGCCTGCTCCTCCCCTCCTCGTCTGGATGGCCTGGAACGACGCCACGCCCTCCCCCGTTCTCTCTCACTCTCCCTCGGTTCTTCCCCTCCTCTCCCTCGCTCTCTCTCTCACGGCCGAACACCACCATCGCCGCCGTTCGCCATAGCAGCCGTCACCGGCCACCCCTCGCCCCTCCGCTGAGCTCAGGAGCTCCGCCGCGACCCCCTCTTCCTCCCCACCAAGCCAAGCCCCTCGGGAAGCTCTGCATCACCTCCACGCCATCGTCTTCCTCCTCGGGCTCCGACCACCATCGCCGTCGATTCGCCGTCTCCAGCGCGTCCCCGAGCCCGCTTCGACGCCCACTGCAACCGCGGTGAGCTCCGCCACCGTTTCCCCCTCTTTTCCCCCTCGTTCCCGCACCGTAACCCCGTTTCCCACCACGGCCGAACCTCCGCCGTCGCCGAGCTCACCGTCGACGCAGCTCCGGTGACCATTTGGTCACCCCGGCGAGTCCAACAAGTCCGTAAGGACCCGTAGAGCCCCTCCAGCGCCTCAGCTCCCTCGCTTGCGAGCAGCAGCGCCGATCTCGACCGCACCCGAACTCCGGCCGCCGCTCACGAGCTCGCCGTCGTCGGTACCGGCCACCTCAGGCACGGCCACCACCACCGTTCGACGCGCGGGAGCAAGGGCTCTCCAACGAGCCCAAGCACGGCCTCGCCCGTGCCCTGTAGCGCGTTTCCGTATCGCGCCGCCGTCTCGGGCCTCGCCGGCGTCATGTCGCCGGTGGGTTTGACCCACCTTGACCACGGCAGGACCCCCCCTGTGTCCATGACAGGTGGGCCCAGCCCTGTTAGCTAATTAGGATTAGCACTAACCGAATTAGTTAAACTAACTACCCCCCCTGACACTGACCAGTGGGCCCCAGCGCCACTAATTCCTAATTAGGATTAAATTAACCCTGTTAAACCCCCCTGTCACTGACGTGTGGACCCCACACGTCAGGTTTGACCCCAGCCAGCCGCAGTTGACCACTGACGTCATGCTGACGTCATGCTGGCGCAATATATATATTTCTGGATTTAATTTAAATCAGGAAATTCCAGAATATTATTTAAACTTCAAAAATTCATAACTTTTATTCTGTAACTCCAAATCAGACAAATTATATATGAAAAATGATCAGAAAAATCCAATCTATCCATCTGTACTATTTTCATGCATGACTAAACAAGTTAACTTGATGTTTAATGTAGAACAAGGAAAAGCACTTTAAAAGGCCATGTTTGAGTTTGAAATTTGAATCTTTGATTCAAATTGGTTCAAACCCTTCTGGTTTTAGTTGCATTAGCCCAACACACTCATATTGCCATGTTCATGCATGCATCATATTGTTGCACATTGTTTGGTGATGGTTGTGTATCGGTGTCCTTTGCGACAGGTTCTGCCTCCGAGGAGTACCGTGATTACCCTAACGAAGAACCGTATCAGTGCATCGAACCATCAGGCAAGCAACCAACCATTTGATCATATCGATACAATCCCATGTTCTCGCTCCCGCTCTCTTTTACTGCATTAAGACAACGCGTTTCAAACTGCTGTGTGCTACGGTAGTTGAACCCATTTCCTCTGCATGACCTGTCATTGCCACAGTAACTAGATGAAACCCACTAGCATGTGTAGGAGTTGATTGAGCCATATGTATGTGTTGTTCCTACCTTGCTATGCCTGCTATGCTTAGAGTCGTGTCAGGTCTGGTTCATCTGGGTGATGGCTAGAGTGAAATGATTATGTTGGTAATGAGAGTGGTGTGGTGAACACGATTTGGTAAAGGTATCGATGAGAGGCCATGTAGGAGTACATGGTGGGTTGTTTCATTGAAGCCGACCTTAAGCACTGAGATCTGTATGTGTGATTTAAGATACAGCTACTACCATGCATTGGGCCCTGAAATATGACCCCGCTCGACTTCTTATTCACCCTAGCTCTCTGTCCAGGAGTTGCAAGTAGTTTCTGGTGTTTGTAGCCTACTGGAGGCCGTGGACAGCGCTGACCGTAGGGGTGGGCTGTGATGCGGTAGGTACGTGGCACGGTGTACCGAATACCCGTTAGGTATCTCGGGAACCCTGTTCACATCGTTCGGGGCCGTATGGGAAACCTCGGCCGGACTCCCTGCGGATGGAACCTGGATAGGCGATAAACCTGGACTGGAGGCTTAAGTGTTTAGGTAGGTCGTGGTCTACACCCACGTCGGCTTTCGCTTGAAGTCTGCCGAGCACATGTCGTGTGCAGACGCTAAGTGGTGGAAACATGTATGAAGAAGTACACCCCTGCAGGGTTATCATGATCTATTCGAATAGCCGCGTCCGCGGTAAAGGACTACTTGGTTGCCTATACAGTTCATAGACAAGTAAATGGAAACTACTAAAAGCCTCAAGATAAGTGTGAGTGCCGAGGATGGCTCTTCCGTAGGAAGACGGAGGCGGATCCTCGGTAGTGTATTGAATTGGTGAGTAGTGGACTCGTGTGCGCAAAACCATTTCAAGTTGAAGTATCGTAGGATAGTCTAGCCAAGAGTCAAAGCTGGCTTGCTGCAATAACTCCACCAACCCTTCTTGATAATATGCATGTATGTAGGATCTGATGTAAGTCTTGCTGAGTACCTTTGTACTCATGTTGCTATAATTTACATTTTTACAGAAGATGCTGCAACCCCTTCTGATGGGTTCTATGTAGACATTGACATCAACGAGTAGGCTAAAGGCCCAGGTGGTGACCCTGAGCTTGTGAAGGACCATGTAGTATAGCTAGGCTTTCCAAGCCTCTTTTATTTTACTAGTTGTCTGTACTCAGACAAGTTACTTCCGCTGTTGGTTTGTATGACTGTATGACTTGAATGTTGGGTCGTGAGAACCGTACCTTTGTGTATGTTATGTATGGCTCCTTGAGCCTTAAATAAAGTACTTGTGTCGTAGAGTCATGTTGTGATGCTTCGTTGTATTTGCACATATCGAGCATATTGTGTGTATGATTGAAATGCTTGGTATGTGTGGGATCTGACTATCTAGTTGTTTATCTTTAGTAGCCTCTCTTACCGGGAAATGTCTCCTAGTGTTACCGCTGAGCCATGGTAGCTTGCTACTGCTCTGGAACACTTAGGCTGGCCGGCATGTGTCCTTCTTCGTTCCTGTGTCTGTCCCTTCGGGGAAATGTCACGCTTTGAGTACCGGAGTCCTGTTAGCCCGCTACAGCCCGGTTTACCGGAGTCCTGCTAGCCCAGTGCTACAGCCCGGACCCACTTGCTGATGACCGACACGTTCGAAGCTGGGTCATGGATGCCTGTCCCTGTAAGTCTGTGCCACTTTGGGTTTACGACTAGCCATGTCAGCCCGGGCTCCTTATCATATGGATGCTAGCGACACTATCATATACGTGAGCCAAAAGGCGCAAACGGTCCCAGGCAAAGGTAAGGCGACACCCGTGGGGATACCGTGCGTGAGGCCGCAAAGTGATATGAGGTGTTACCGGCTAGATCAATGTGACATCGAGTCGGGGTCCTGACAGTCTCTTTGAATTATCAGTTTGGTTTGGCCTACTAGATTGGTTGTTCTTGCCATGGGAGAAGTGCTTAGCTTTGGGTTCAATCTTGCGGTGTCCTTTCCCAGTGACAAAAGGGGCAGCAAGGCACGTATTGTATTGTTGCCATCGAGGATAAAAAGATGGTTTTTTTTTATCATATTGCATGAAACTATCCCTCTACATCATGTCATCTTACTTAAGGCGTTACTCTATTTTTAACTTAATACTCTAGATGCATCCTGGATAGCGGTCGATGAGTGGAGTAATAGTAGTAGATGCAGAATCGTTTCGGTCTACTTGTCTCGGACGTGATGCCTATATACATGATCATACATAGATATTCTCATAACTATGCTCAATTCTATCAATTGCTCAAAAGTAATTTGTTCACCCACCATAGAATACTTATGCTCTTGAGGGAAGCCACTAGTGAAACCTATGGCCCCCGGGTCTCTTTCTCATCATATCAATCTCCATCACTTTACTATTGCTTTGCTTTTACTTTGCTTTTACTTTATTTATTTTGCATCTCTATACCAAAAATACCAAAAAAATATTATTTATCATCTCTATCAGATCTCACTTTTGTAAGTGACCGTGAAGGGATTGACAACCCCTAAGCGCGTTGGTTGCATTGCGCTATTGTTTTTGTGTAGGTACGAGGGACTCGAGCGTAGCCTCCTACTGGATTGATACCTTGGTTCTCAAAAACTGAGGGAAATACTTACGCTACTTTGTTGCATCATCCCTTCCTCTTCGGGGAAATCCAACGCAGTGCTCAAGAGGTAGCAAGAAGAATTTCTGGCGCCGTTGCCGGGGAGTCTGCGCAAAAGTCAACATACCAAGTACCCATCACAACCCCTATCTCCTGCATTACATTATTTTCCATTTGCCTCTCGTTTTCCTCTCCCCCACTTCACCCTTGCCGTTTTATTCGCCCTCTCTCTCTATCCTCCCTCTCTATTCGCCTCTTTTGCCCGTTTGCTCTTGTTTGCTCGTGTGTTGGATTGCTTGTTTGTCGCGATGGCTCAAGATAATACTAAATTGTGTGACTTCACCAATAACAATAATAATGATTTCCTTAGCACTCTGGTTGCTCCACTTATTGATGCTGAATACTGCGTTGTTGAATCTTGTCATGAAAGATCCATTCTCCGGCCTTCCTAGTGAAGATGCCGCTACCCATATTAATAGCTTCGTTGATTTGTGTGACATGCAAAAGAAGAAAGATGTCGATAATGATATTGTTAAATTGAAGCTATTTCCTTTTTCGCTTAGAGATCGTGCTAAAGCTTGGTTTTCGTCTTTGCCTAAAAATAGTATTGATTCATGGAACAAGTGCAAAGATGCTTTTATCTCTAAGTATTTTCCTCTCACTAAGATCATCTCTCTTAGAAACGATATTATGAATTTTAAAGAACTTGATCATGAACATGTTGCACAAGCTTGGGAGATAATGAAATTAATGATACGTAATTGCCCTACTCGTGGTTTGAATTTGTGGATGATTATATAAAAAATTTATGCTGGATTGAATTTTGCTTCTAGAAATCTTTTAGATTCGGCCGCAGGAGGCACTTTAGGAAATCACTTTAGGAGAAGCTACTAAACTCCTAGATAATATTATGGTTAATTATTCTCAATGGCATACTGAAAGATCTACTAAAAAGGTGCATGCGATAGAAGAAATTAATGTTTTGAGTGGAAAGATGGATGAACTTATGAAATTATTTGCTAATAAGAGTGTTTCTTCTGATCCTAATGATGTGCCCTTGTCTACTTTGATTGAGAATAATAATGAATCTATGGATGTGAATTTCATTGGTAGGAACAATTTTGGTAACAACGCGTATAGAGGAAATTTCAATCCTAGGCCTTATCCTAGTAATCCCTCTAATAATTATGGTAATTCCTACAACAATTCTTATGGAAATTATAATAAGATTCCCTCTGATTTTGAATCTAATATTAAAGAATTTATTCCTTCGCAAAATAATTTTAATGCTATGATTAAAGAAAAATTGCTTAAGATTGATGATTTGGCTAGGAACGTTGATAGAATTGCTCTTGATGTTGATTTTTTGAAACTTAGATCTATTCCACCTAAGCATGATATCAATGAGTCTCTCAAAGCCATGAGAATTTCCATTGACGAATGCAAAGAAAGAACCGCTAGGATGCGTGCTAAGAAAGATGCCTTTATAAAAGCGTGTTCTTCTGGTTCCTATGAAAATAATGATGAAGATCTAAAAGTTATTGATGTGTCCCCTATTAAATCTTTGTTTTTGAATATGAATCTTGATAATGATGGGACTGAATATGATCCACCTTTACCTAGAAGGCGTTCTAAGAATTCGGAATTTGTTGATCTTGATGCTAAATTTGATAAAAGTGGGATTGAAGAAATTAAAACCCTAGATGTTGCTAAACCCACTATTATGGATTTCAAGAAATTTAACTGTGAAAATTGCTCTTTGATTGATTGTATTTCCTTGTTGCAATCCGTGCTAAAATCTCCTCACCCTTATAGTCAAAATAAAGCGTTTACTAAACATATCATTGATGCCTTGATGCAATCTTATAAAGAAAAACTTGAATTGGAAGTTTCTATCCCTAGAAAACTTTATGATGAGTGGGAACCAACTATTAAAATTAAAATTAAAAATTATGAGTTTTATGCTTTGTGTGATTTGGGTGCTAGTGTCTCTACTATTCCCAAAAATTTGTGTGATTTACTAGATTTCCGTGATTTTGATGATTGCTCTCCAAACTTGCATCTTACAAATTCCACTATTAAGAAACCTATGGGAAGAATTAATGATGTTCTTATTGTTTTTAATAGGAATTATGTGCCCGTAGATTTTATCGTTCTTGATATAGATTGCAATCCTTCTTGCCCTGTTATTCTTGGTAGACATTTCCTTAGAACGGTTGGTACAATTATTGATATGAAGGAAGGGAATATTAGATTTCAATTTCCATTAAAAAAGGGCATGGAACACTTTCCTAGAAAGAAAATAAAATTACCATATGAATCTATCATGAGAGCCACTTATGGGTTGCCTACCAAAGATGACAATACCTAGATCTATTCTTGCTTGTTATGCCTAGCTAGGGGCGTTAAACGATAGCGCTTGTTGGGAGGCAACCCAATTTTATTTTTATTCCTTGCTTTTTGATACTGTTTAGTAATAAATAAATTATCTAGCCTCTGTTTCGGTTGTGTTTTTTGTGTTTAATTAGTGTTCGTGCCAAGTAGAACCGTTGGGAAGATTTGGGGAAAGTCTTGATTGAACTTGCTGTAAAAAACAGAAACTTTTGCGCTCACGAGAACTGCTGTCATTTTTATTTGGAAAGTGATATTTAGTTAATTCTTTTTGAAGCTGATTAACAGATAAATTCCACACGTCCAGCAATTTATTTTAGAATTTTTGGGGTTCCAGATCTTTCGTTAGCTACATATTACTATAGACTGTTCTGTTTCTAACAGATTCTGTTTTTCGTGTGTTGTTTACTTATTTTGATGAATCTATGGCTAGTAAAATAGTTTATAATCCATAGAGAAGTTGGAATACAGTAGGTATAACACCAATATAAATAAATAATGAGTTCATTACAGTACCTTGAAGTGGTCTTTTGTTTTCTTTCGCTAACGGAGCTCACGAGTTTTCTACTTTAAGTTTTGTGTTGTGAAGTTTTCAAGTTTTGGGTAAAGATTTGATGGATTATGGAACAAGAAGTGTCAAGAGCCTAAGCTTCGGGATGCCCATGGCATCCCAAGATAATCTAAGGACACCTAAAAGCCAAAGCTTGGGGATGCCCCGGAAGGCATCCCCTTTTTCGTCTACTTCCATCGGTAACTTTACTTGGAGCTATATTTTTATTCATCACATGATATGTGTTTTTCTTGGAGCATCTTTTATGATTTGAGTCTTTGCTTATTAGTTTACCACAATCATCCTTGCTGTACACACCTTTTTAGAGAGCCATACATGATTTGGAATTTGATAGAATACTCTATGTGCTTCACTTATATCTTTTGAGCTTTATAATTTTGCTCTAGTACTTCACTTATATGTTTTAGAGCACGGTGGTGGATTTGTTTTATAGAAACTATTGTTCTATCATGCTTCACTTAGATTATTTTGAGAGTCTTAATAGCATGGTAATTTGCTTAAAATCCTAATATTCTTGGTATGCAAGATTAATAATAAAACTTTCTTATGAGTGTGTTGAATAGTAAGAAAAGTTTGATGCTTGATGATTGTTTTGAGATATGGAGGTAATAATATCAAAGTCATGCTAGTTGAGTAGTTGTGAGATTTATAAATACTTGTGTTGAGGTTTGCAAGTCCCGTGGCATGCACGTATGGTAAACGTTATGCAACAAATTTGAAACATGAGGTGTTATTTGATTGTCTTCCTTATGAGTGGCGGTCGGGGACGAGCGATGGTCTTTTCCTACCAATCTATCCCCCTAGAAGCATGCACGTAGTGCCGAGGTTTTTGATGACTTGTAGATTTTTGCAATAAGTATGTGAGTTCTTTATGACTAATGTTGAGTCCATGGATTATATGCACTCTCACCCTTCCAACCTTGCTAGCCTCTTCGATACCGTGCATTGCCCTTTCTCACATTGAGAGTTGGCGCAAACTTCGAAGGTGCATCCAAACCCCGTGATATGATACGCTCTTTCACACATAAACCTCCTTATATCTTCCTCAAAATAGCCACCATACCTACCTATTATGTCATTTCTATAGCCATTCCGAGATATATTGCCATGCAACTTTCCATCATTCCGTTCATCATGACACATTCATCATTATCATATTGCGTAGCATGATCATATAGTTGAATAGTATTTGTGGCAAAGCCACCGTTCATAATTCTTTCATACATGCCACTCTTGGTTCATTGCATATCCCGCTACACCGCTGGAGGCATTCACATAGAGTCATCTTTGTTCTAGTATCGAGTTGTAATCATTGAGTTGTAAATAAATAGAAGTGTGATGATCATCATTAATAGAGCATTGTCCCAAGTGAGGAATAAATAAAAAAAAAGCCATAAAAAGAGAAGGCCCAAAAAAGTAGAAATGCCATAAAAAAGAGAAGGCCCAAAAAAATGAGAGAAAAAGAGAGAAGGGACAATGTTACTACCATGTTACCACACTTGTGCTTCAAAGTAGCACCATGATCTTCATAGTAGAGAGTCTCTCATGTTATCACTTTCATATACTAGTGGGAATTTTTCATTATAGAACTTGGCTTGTATATTCCAACAATGGGCCTCCTCAAGTGCCCTAGGTCTTCATGAGCAAGCAAGTTGGATGCACACTCACTAGTTTCTTTTGTTGAGCTTTCATACATTTATAGCTCTAGTGCATCCGTTGCATGGCAATCGCTACTCCTTGCATTAACATCAATCAGTGGGAATCTCCATATCCCATTGATTAGCCTCGTTGATGTGAGATTTTGTCCTTTGTTGTCCTCTCCACATAACCCCCCTTCATTATATTCTATTCCACCCATAGTGCTATGTCCATGGCTCGCGCTCATATATTGGGTGAAAGTTTATAGGTTTGAGATTACTAAAGTATGAAACAATTGCTTGGCTTGTCATTGGGGTTGTGCATGATGATAGCATTCTTGTGTGACGAAAATGAAACATGACTAAACTATATGATTTTGTAGGGATGAACTTTCTTTGACCATGTTATTTTGAGAAAACATAGTTGCTTAGTTAGTATGCTTGAAGTATTATCATTTTTATGTCAATATGAACTTTTGTCTTGAATCTTTAGGATTTGAATATTCATACCACAATTAAGAAGAATTACATTAAAATTATGCCAAGTAGCATTCCGCATCAAAAATTCTGTTTTTATCATTTACCTACTCGAGGACGAGCAAGAATTAAGTTTGGGGATGCTTGATACGTCTCCAACGTATCTATAATTTTTGATTGCTCCATGTTATATTATCTACTGTTTTAGACATTATTGGGCTTTATTTTCCACTTTTATATTATTTTTGGGACTAACCTATTAACCGGAGGCCCAGCCCAGAATTGCTGTTTTTTGCCTGTTTTAGGGTTTCAAAGAAAAGGAATATCAAATGGAGTCCAAATGGAATGAAACCTTCGGAAACGTGATTTTCTCATCAGATAAGATCCAGGAGACTTGGACCCTCCGTCAAGAAAGCCACGAGGTGCTCACGAGGGTAGGGGGAGCCCCCCCTAGGGCGCGCCCCCTGCCTTGTGGGCCCCTCGAAGCTCCACCGACGTACTTCTTCCTCCTATATATATATATATATATATATATATATATATATATATATATATATATATATATATATATATATATATATATATATATATATATATATATCCACGTACCCCCAAATGATCAGGGACGGAGCCAAAAACCTAATTCCACCGCCGCAACTTTCTGTATCCACGAGATCCCATCTTGGGGTCTGTTCCGGAGCTCCACTGGAGGGGGCATCGATCACAGAGGGCTTCTACATCATCATCCAAGCCCCTCCGATGAAGTGTGAGTAGTTTACTTCAGACCTACGGGTCCATAGCTAGTAGCTAGATGGCTTCTTCTCTCTTTTTGGATCTCGATACAATGTTCTCCCCCTCTCTCATGGAGATCTATTCGATGTAATCTTGTTTTTGCGGTGTGTTTGTTGAGATCGATGAATTGTGGGTTTATGATCAAGTCTATCTATGAATAATATTTGAATCTTCACTTAATTCTTTTATGTATGATTGGTTATCTTTGCAAGTCTCTTCGAATTATCAGCTTGGTTTGGCCTACTAGATTGGTTGTTCTTGCCATGGGAGAAGTGCTTAGCTTTGGGTTCAATCTTGTGGTGTCCTTTCCCAGTGACAGAAGAGGCAGCAAGGCACGTATTGTATTGTTGCCATCGAGGATAACAAGATGGGGTTTTTATCATATTGCATGAAACTATCCCTCTACATCATGTCATCTTGCTTAAGGCGTTACTCTGTTTTTAACTTAATACTCTAGATGCATGCTGGATAGCGGTCGATGAGTGGAGTAATAGTAGTAGATGCAGAATCGTTTTGGTCTACTTGTCTCGGACGTGATGCCTATATACATGATCATACCTAGATATTCTCATAACTATGCTCAATTCTGTCAATTGCTCAACAGTAATTTGTTCACCCACCGTAGAATACTTATGCTCTTGAGAGAAGCCACTAGTGAAACCTATGGCCCCCGGGTCTCTTTCTCATCATATCAATCTCTGTCACTTTACTATTGCTTTGCTTTTACTTTATTTATTTTGCATCTCTATACCAAAAATACCAAAAAAATATTATTTATCATCTCTATCAGATCTCACTTTCGTAAGTGACCGTGAAGGGATTGACAACCCCTAAGCGCGTTGGTTGCGTTGAGCTATTGTTTTTGTGTAGGTACAAGGGACTCGACTGTAGCCTCCTACTGGATTGATACCTTGGTTCTCAAAAACTGAGGGAAATAGTTATGCTACTTTGCTGCATCATCCCTTCCTCTTCGGGGAAATCCAACACAGTGCTCAAGAGGTAGCACAAATCGTAGTCAACGTCGTAAATAGTTCCGGTCCATTTTTCTTTTTCAATAAGAATGTCCAACCCAGCCCAGCACACTGGCGACAACACTTTATCCTCCGCCTTGGTGGGCTCGCTGCAGCGTCGCCGTCCGGCCCTATCAACATAGTGAATCAGGAGAGGACTGTAGTTGTGAGTATGACAGTACAGACCCACCAGGTCCACTCCCGAACACAAGAAAGCGCCTCTTTGACTACTCAGAGGCACCCCTTGTTTTTTACTCTAATCCACCCTGCTGATATCTAGGACCCACATCATTTTAACGTATAGTCAATTAACGACAGAATTGCACAACATTTTTTTGAGGATTTGTTCAGAGGAGCAGGCTATAAACTGGGTTGTGCAGTCTCTGTGGCCCATCTAACAACTTGACCAGCCAAACAGTTTTTTCTTTGTGAAAATAGGTAGCCCACTATTTCTTTTTGAAGAATACCCAAGCTAGGCCTATTTGTTTTCTCCGACTTACTGGGCTGCAAATCTTTCAAGACGAGGAGGGATGCATTCCGGCCTGGCGAAAGAGTATGATCAGTATCTGTTAAAAGTAATATCAAAGGGGTTGAAAATTCCAAAAAAAATAGCAAATGGGAAATTAGTTTGTTTTTTTGTTTTTGTTCTTCACTTATATTTTATATTTCATTGGATTTTAACATGACATAGTCCTAATTTATTTTTAAATTTGTTTTAGTATGGCTACTAATTTTTGGATTAATAATATTTTGTTCCCCAGAAAAAATTTGCGAATTTTCAAAATTTCGCATATTTTTAGTTCAGTTTTTTAACCCTGGTACTGACCAGAAAATGGGCAGCAATTCTAAAAATGGAAAATGGACTGCATTAAATGCCATATGAGTTAGAAAATGAGTAAAAATTATAAAAATAATAGCAAATGGGCTGTACACGCCACAAATTTCGAGGCTGGCTTGTTTACGCAAGGCTTTATCAGTCAACACACGATTCTAGCAGCAGTGGCTGTTGGATCCAATGGCCGATGTGCTTCTTCAATCTCTAAGCTTCCTGCTCCAGCCACCCAAACTAATGCCAATAGGATTGCCTGCTCCCTCCTCCCATGGCCGGCTGTGCTGCCGCCAGCCATCCCTCTACCCACCCGCACATCCTTTTATTTTCAAGCGATGTCAGCCTCACCCCGCAGCCGACCAGTCAGCACTCGTACTCCCCTCAGCATGGGCATCCACTGTCGTGTCTTCCCCGGTGTTGTGTTGTTCCCTTCCTAGGCCTCGCTGTCGTCCACCGCCCTGGTGCTCTCGGCGCGGCATCGCCAACATGGTCAATGAACGACATCCATCGGAAGTGGACGATACGTGGAGAGGCTGACAGCTGGGTCCATGGCCGCACATAAGGAAATGCCACCTTATTACATGGAAAATAATGATTCCTCCACCTGACAGTTGGGACCCACCGGAAGGGCCTCTGTATTTCACAAAAAAACGTTTCCCCCGCTGACAGCTCGGACCCGCCAGCTATATCTTTGCACGCAAGGAAGTGACTCCTTATTACGCACAAAAAAATGAATACTCCCCTGCTAGCTGGGACCCAGCATAGTGGGAGGCTGACTTGTGGGCCTACTAAGTTGATGGGGACAGAGGGCTTTGTCAATTTAGTCAATATGAATGATTATAGCTCCAGTGACTGTGCGAAATCCATCCAACGGCCGTAGTGCTTCTTCAACCTCTGGTCTTCTTGCTCCAGCCGCCCAAAGCAGCGCCGGTCGATGGGGACAGAAGGCTTTGTCAATGGAGGAAGAGGACTTCTCTTGTACCTCCTACGGTCGAAACGGGGTCCTGTTGATCGAGAGGGGTGTGGCCTACCGCAAAATGGAGGAAACAGACTTGTGTTGGAGCGCGAGGGTCGAAATGGGGGTCCTGTTCATCGGGAGGGGTGTGGCGTACCGCAAAACGAGACTCCACAGGATAGTGTTCATCTCCACCATCGACTGCCTCCACGGGCTATTGTTCATCCACTGTCGACCTCCTCCAGCCTCCACCTGCGACTGTTCATCCACGGGCTCCAGTTCATCCAGCCCTCTCCATGTGGTCCTGTTCAACCACCCTTCCACAGGCTACTGTTCATCCAGCCCTCCACCGGCTACTGTTCAACCAGCCCTCCACGGGGTCCTATTCATCCACCCCCAACCGGCTCGATCGGGGTCCTGTTCATCCAGGGGCAACGGCCTCTACTACCACGGGGTCCTGTTCATCCAACCCCCCACCAGGAACTGTTCA